>NC_132911.1:142706806-143022575 GCF_047675955.1 Chlorocebus sabaeus | reverse complement strand
AGGGAAACAACTCTGCACACTTGGAAGGGCAGATGTTTGCAGGGCGTCAGATGTTTGCAGGACATTCGAGCTGGAAAGACTCTTGAGGAACATCTAGTTCAATCCAGGGATGCTACTGAGCACAGAGAGGAAAAGTAATTTCCCTAAGAGTGCACAGTAAGATACAGAAGAGCCAAGAGTAAAGTATACATCTCTTGATTCCAAATCTGGTTTCCCTAGCATCATTCTTCATAGCTTTGGTTTTCTTGCTCAGATAATTCATGATTCTTTGGCACATTGAATAATCCTAAAGACAATGTAAGGTCTTAAATGAGAATATCTAGGTCCTAGTATTGGATCTGTTGTCAGAAGCTGTGTGGATTTGGATGCGGGTGTTAGCACAGTATATTGGAGGGAACGCTGGATAAGATGTCAGAGGACCTGGCTTCTAATCTTCATTGTGCCCTACACGCTGGGTGACTTTGGGCAGGTTGCCTTGCCTCTCTGATCTTGAGTATTTTTATGAAATGAGGGAACTTAGTTAGCTCTGAGTATTCAAAGATCTTTCCGACTTTCTTAGCATTTAAAAAGCTCTATCGATATAGCATGTGCCTAGAGTGGAATAATCAATTTTAAGTGCGCAATTCTATGAGTTTTGATAAAGGTACATGCCCATGAAACCAATGAAGACACAGAAAATATTTCTCACACCAGAAAATTTCCTTATTTTGCCATCTAGTGAGTGCCCATCTCCTGTAGGCAAATGGTGTTACGATTTCTATCATCACAGACTTCTGTTGCTGATTTTGAACTTCATATGAATGGAATGGTACCACGGACACCCTTCTTGTGTGTCTGGCTTCTCGTTGAGCACATTACCTGTGGCATTGATTCATATTGTTATATATATATCAGTAGGTGATTACATTTTGTTGCTGAGTAGTTTTCCATTGTAGGAATATATTATAATATGTTTCTCTTTATTGAATATTCTGGTTGTCTCTAATTATTGGCTTTAATGAATTAAGCTTCTATAACTACTCTTGTACAGACACTTTTTGTGAACATACTATTTCATTTCTTTAGCTTCTAGGAGTAGAACTGCTGAGTCATATGGTAGCTATGCATAATTTTATAAGAAACTGACAGTTTTCCAAAGTAGGTCAACCATTTATATTTTAACCAGAAATATATGTGCCACATACTCACTTATATTTGGTGATATCAGTTATTAAATTATAACCATTCTAGTGAGTAGGAAAACATATCACTTGTGATTTTAATTCACGTTTTAATAACTAATGATGTTGGACATTTTCATGTGTTTCCCTGCCATTTTTACCTCTTCTTTTTTGAAGTGTCTAAGTTGTTTGCCCATTTTTCAATGAGGATTTTTGTCTTATTGATTTGAAGTTCTTTATATATTATGGTTACAAGTCCTAGGTGCATTTTGAATACTATTTTCCTAATCTGTTATTTATTTTCATTATATTAACACTGTATTTGATGAGGTCAAACTTTTAATTCTAATGAAATCTAAATTAAATCTAATCCAATTAATTTTTAAAAATTTTTGATTGCATGTATCTTATTCAAAATATTTTCTTATCTCAAGTTTATAAGATTTCTTCTATATAGTCTTCTAGAACCTTTATAATTTTAGCTTATGTTTATGTCTACAATCCATCTTAAAATAATTTACCCATATAGTAGGAGGAAGGGAGTTGATACTTTTTTTCGTATATTTATCCCATTCTTCCTGCCCTTTACATTGAAAAAGTATGTATTTCCTCATTGGAATACCAAATAACATGTTATATATGACTTGACCTATTCCATTGTTCCTTCATTTATCCATGTGTCTATGTTTTTTCTTTTTTCTTTGAGACAGAGTCTCACTCTGTTGCCCAGGCTGGAGTGTGGTGGTATGATCCTGGCTCACAGCAACCTCCCTGCCCTGGGCTCAAGCAATTCTCCAGCCTCAGCCTCCCAAGTAGCTGGGACTACAGATGTGCACCACCATGCCTGGCTTATTTTTGTATCTTTAGTAGAGACGGGGTTTCGCCATGTTGGCCAGGCTGATCTTGAACTCCTTACCTCAGGTGATCTGCCCACCTTGGCCTCCCAAAGTGCTGGGATTACAGGCATGAGCCACCACACCTGGCCCATGTGTCTATTGTTATACCAATTCCACACTTTCTTGAATACTGTAGCTTTATATTTAGTTTTGTTATTAGATAGTCTGAGTATTCCCGCTTTTTCTTCGTTAAGATTTTTTTTTCCTATTTTAAGTCTTTTGCAGTCACATATAATTTTAGAAACAATTTAGCTCATCTTAACAACAACCTTAAAATTAGTAGCCCTAAATATTAATAACAAGTATTCAACTGAAGTGTTACTATGTGCTGGACAATACACTAGGCACTTCAGATACATTATCACATTTAATCTTTAATATGATCCTTTAAAATAGGTAATATTATTGGTATGATTTTACAGATGAGAAAACTGAAAGTTAAAACAATTTTCAAGTTTTAAAACCATTTATCTTTCTCCAAATCCAGTGTTCCTAAATCCTATTCAAAAACTCATCTGAAACCTTCAACCTTTTCCATTATTTACTATTTTAACAGGGACTTGATTTTATTAATCTCATGTAAATGGAGTATCACAGCCATCAGGGACAGAGAAAAAGTCAATGAAATTAAACACCTCTGAGGATCTTGAAAAAGGTGACAATAAACAAATAGGTATCAGCAGCAGTAATTAGCACACTCATTGCTGAAGAAAAGTCAATGATGATAGTTTGTGAATTTCACTGTGAAAATAAAACATGTTCTTTTTCTCTCATAATTTGTGCAGCAAGCCTGTTTCCACTTTGAGCCTACATTTAGAATTAATCTTAATTCTAAATCATGGAGAAGGCTTTCATGATAGTTTTATGTAAGTTAGTGAAGGGCTTATAGAATGAATAGTGGCAGAAAAATAAAGTTCTTAAAAATGATTTTAAATTCAACCGATAAGTAAAAATCTGGGATCTTTTTTATTCTGAATTTTTAGCTTTGCCCAGGCCTCTGTTCCTTCCAGAGTGAAATATGACTAAAGATTTTGTAGAACCAAGTATTAGCACCATAATGTATTTTCTAATGAGTTATTTTGTAGGGTAGATTTCATTTTCCATTAGCTCCATGGGGTATTTAGAAGACACACACTGTTTGGAAACAGCACATATACTTGCAGCCCGTGGAAATGCCTCCTTACAGACGGCAATAAGGAAGGAAAACCTATTTCCAAACGCATACCTGCTAGACGCAGAGTTTGGAAATATCCTGTTGAAAACCAAGATCTCTCCTCTAAAATACATCTGAGAAGCCAAGAGGCAGATACTTGAATCTCACCACATTGGTCTGAACTTCTACTTTGGGTGAGCTCTCATCGTGAGAACATTCTCCCTTCCATTCATCATAGGTCTATGGTGAATGGAATCATACAATATGGTATTTCTTATTCTTCCCCTTTGGATGGAAATGATAAAGACGACTATCTTTCTACATGGGAGGCCTTCTCCTTCGCTGAAGAGCATGATCAGGCTTCCCAAGATGTCTGTGTGGCCCCTTGCCATACACCATGGCTTTTTTCACTGGGTAGTTCATTTCCTACTCACAAATACCCTGTGGTGTGCATAGGTGGTGTCATAATTCTCCCCATTGTATTGATGGAAGGGGGTGTTTGGGTTGCAGAAACATGTTTGAGAAAAATTCTGGGCTAAAGAAATAAATTTGCGGGTAAGTAGGTGATAGATATGACTAGAGTATGGGGAACCACCGGTGTCTACAGACCAAGGGTTTAGAACTCCCTGCGATGGTGAGCTGCAGTTTCATATATGCATTTATGGCCTTTCTTGGTGAGGGGACCAATATTCCATCAGATCCTCAAGAGGGGAGCCATGAGCCCGAAATAGGAGAGGAGAGTACAAAACTTGGAAGCCGAGGGGCACAGCATTGAAGGGTCAGGCGGAGCAAGGATAGCTTATGAGGGAAGCTGAAGTTTGATCCGAGAGGTATTTATTAAAATGAATTTTTTTTGTAAATATGAGCAAGGAAATGGGCAAGCATTCCTGCTCCTCCCAGCTCCATCATCCTCTTTGTCTGATCCTAGATTTCCTGACATCAGACTCCTCTCTCTTGACCCTTATTCTTTCCTCTTCCCTCCCCTAAACAGCTCAGGTGATGGTGGCACTAAAAGCCCAGACTTCGTCACTACTTAATATATCCATGTAACAAAACTGCACGTGTACTCGTTAAATGTAAACAAATTTAAAAAAAGAAAAGGCAGATATAAGCATACTTTTTTTTTTTTTGAAGTTGCCTCTAATAAGTGACCCCAAAGGGAACACCTCTCCCCACCCTTGGTGGAAACTCTTTCCAGCCACCCCCGTACCATGCTGGTTGCTGATCTCTGCCACCAGCCTCCTCCTCATCAGCTGGGTGGGAGATTGGAGTCAACTCCATTATCTTTTATCTTCACCCTGCATGGCCCGGCAGACATGTGTTCAAGGAAAGGGAATAGGATTCTGAAGCAGCACTTCATTCAGACTCCAGCTTCATTATTGGCGGGTGCACCTGAGGAGGAACCTGAACCTGTGAGGTTGCATCTTCGCGTGTCTAATGTTAGCACTGTCTGCAGCGGCTGTGTGAGTTGTTTAGAATTTAGAGCCCAGAGGCTTCAGGAATCAGAAATCAGGCCCTTTCCCTTCTTTGGAACTTACCTTCCTTTTCTGTAAGGTCAGAAATTGAACTAGATGTTCTCTAAGATTTCTTCTAGCTCTTAGATGCTATCTATTTTAGCCATGCCATCTTTGAGATTAAAAAAAAACAGACAGGATGAGCAATTTTTCCAAGATTGCACAGCAAGTTAGTAGAAAAGCCTGTATGGGAACTCAGGTATATTAATTGTAAGAACTGACTTCTGCAAAGAGAGACACTAGACAATTAGCTTGGAGAGTTGAGTTTTCAAACGAGCTGAAGCACTTCCATTCTTGTCCTCACCTTCTCAGCATGCAGTCAACTTTATTATGAGAAAAAAAGGCAATTCCCATAGCAAATGATCCCCACATCTCAGCGACTTATTGAAAAGCTTCTGGTCTACAAATTATCTTTTTCAACAAGATGAGACCCTCAGTGAACTTTCATGTTTGGAAGATCCTTTATTCAGATGTGACTGTCTTTAAAATAGTTTCTTCCTGCCCAGCAGCCACATCACCTCTAATTCATTTAGTAAAGGGAACTGATGCCAGCCAGGGATGATGTATGAGCCATCAACAGCTAATAATTTATCTTTTTTTAAATTTTGAGATGCAGTCTCACTCTGTCACCCAGGCTGGAGTGCAGTGGTGCAATCTCGGCTCACTGCAAACTCCACCTCCCAGGTTCAAGTGATTCTCTTGCCTCAGCCTCCACTACAGGTGTGTACCACCACATCTGGCTAATTTTTGTATTTCTTTTTAGTAGAGACAGGGTTTCACCATGTTGTCCAGGTTGGTCTCGAGCTCCTGACCTCAAATGACCTGCCCTTCTCAGCCTACCAAAGTGCTGAGATTACAGGCATGAGCCACTGCACCTGGCCCAGAGCTAATCATTTATCTTAAAGGAAGGCATGGATGTTGACTGAGTGAGTTAACTGTGCGATTCCCCTCTCATTGCCTCATTTTGTCTTCACAGAAGCCCCCAAGGATGCTATTTAAAATGCAATAACTACCTGTAGGAAACACAGAAACCAATCAGAATGGATGCCAGCCTGAAACAATCATCAGACTTTACCAAAGGGAAGAGGATAAATATCAGGCCTCCTTATGCCCATCTGAAAGATGAAGAAATGGGGTCAGAGAGTTTTCTTGGCAAGGGGATGAACAAGTTTCAACAGATATTCAAAGGGGAGATCCATAACTCCAAAAATAGGAGAGAAGACAGCAAAGGTTGCCAACACCCCATGGGGAGGCAGAGGGCAAACTGAAACTCAGGTCTACCTGAACTGAGCCTGCGTTCTCAGCATGACCCCACCTGCCTTTCTGAGAGCAGAGGAGGTTGCGTGTTTTTTTTGCCAGGCCAATACTTTCTGGAGGATTCGGGGCTGAGAAATTTGCTAGTGAGCTTCCTTTTTAGCTGCTGTTCAGTTTCTCTGCTGGATGCTATCTCATCTCAGGCACCTGAGGACATTTCCCCAAGTGCCAGCTTCAGAGTAAAGGAGATATGGACCCTGCAGCTAAGCTGTTTTCCAAGCCAGCTTCTAAGAGCCTTTGCCATTGCTCCTTCATCCTTAGGGGAGAGAGAGCCCTTCTGCAGGTCTCCTCTGAGGCTGATATGACCTTACAGTGAAGCTCCACCAGGGAGCTCCCATGTTCTGAGTAGACAGGATTCCAGATTGCACGTCCCTGCATATCACTCTCCCTGGAACAGTGACCAGGAGTGAGGTGAGCAGGGCCTCCTGTGTGTACTGAGGCAATAAGTATACCAGACCCTCTACCCCATACAAAGACAGCTCTTTACAGCATACGGAGCACTTCACAAGCTCCTCATAATGCTGTGACTCCCATTGTGACACCAGGGCATCGTTATGGGCTCAGTCCCACATGGGTGAAACCAAAGCCCAGGGAGACCAACGGACTTACCCAATTTCACAAGGGAAGTAAGACCACACTTGGAACTTTACAGCTCCGGATAGTGTGATTTACAAAAGAACAGGGACAGCCTGGAGTTTGACTCGAGGAAGGAAACTAGTTACGGTGGATGGGTGAGCATATTCGGTTCATTCATTCTTTCATTACCCACCAAAGCCCTTCTCCTGGGGTTCGATACCAGTGTGTTGGGGTGAGAGGAGGACCAGGCATACACAGACACATACATAGTTAGATGTCAGGCAGAAATAAGTTCTGTGAAGGAGAATCAGGTGTGCGGAGAGTAGGGGAGGGAGAGTGCCACCTCTGCCGGGTGGTCAGGCAGCCCCTCTGAGGAGGTGACATTTGAGCAGGGGTCTGAGTGAGGACAGTGATGACAGGGAGGATAGAAGCCCTGTGGGTCCTGAATGCTGGCTCTGCAGATTCCTGGAGCAGTGGGAGCCCAGGGAGGCTGGATGAGAGTGAGGAGGGAGCAGTGGAAGGGATGGTGTCAGAGTCCACCGGAGCGGGTCACTTGCAGCCTGGTAGGCCAAGGCAGGGACTTTGGAATTTGTTCTGGGCCACTGAGAAAGCTCGGTTGGTCTTAAGCAAATATGGATAATTTGGAGGCACTGGAGTTGAGGAGTTGGACATAATGAAGTGTCTCAGCTCAGTGATTGCTGCTGCATACACCTGATGCTCATTTACCAGACAGGGACTGGGCATTCTTTTAGGTCCAAGCAGCAGATAGAGGAGAAAGGCAAGAAAGCCACAGGGAAGCAGAATGTTCCTCTCTCTGTTGAACCCAAATTTAATAGTCAGACTTGTCAAAGATCAAATGGGTGACTTCAGGAATCAGTCACAAGCTGTTGCCCATCGGAGATGTTCCAGCAGAGACCAGATGGCCCCTGCTAACCACCTAACAGAAGTAGTAGGGCGTTTCTGAATTGAATGGGTAGTCAGGTACAACGGTCTTACATTTCTGGCCCTATCCATGGATATTTCAATAGAGTTCTCCATTCAAAATCCCTAAACCACATTCTTGGGATGCATGGGTTGACTATTTTCCTTTGTCTTGTATTTCCAAACACATGGCTAACAGTCCTAACTACCTGCTGCTAAAACAAAAGGTAACTTATTAATCAGACAAAGCAGGAACAATCCACATTACATGCACTCTAAAAATTGCAAATCAACTGTCCTGACCTCTACTGGCATTTCCTGTCTGCCACTGTTTAGAAATCACTCATTAGCCATAACCATCTGCCAATCAAAGCATAGATGGATGAGGTCAGCCTCTTGCTGGCACATTGATTTCATTGTGCCTTTCCAAGGGATAAAGGCCACCATCTGTCCTGAGTGGGGTCGTTATGAATTCTGAGTGTGTGTTTGCCTTTTGACCTCAGTGCCTTAGCCAGCATCGCTGCCCTAGAACTCCCTCAGCATCCGGAGTCATGATATAAAACCCTGCAGCACTGCTTCAGGCCAAGGTCCCACTGTTTAGTAAGGAGACAGAGCAGTGGGTAAATGGTTCATAGAACCTGTTTAGAACCTGTTCATAGAACCTGTTCATAAACCGTAACGGTCCTGTTATGTGCCATGCCATCTAGAAATGGCCTACCTCACAGAGCCCTCCAGTGACCTTAAGAGATATTGGAGGCACCAGCTTAGAAATGGCACCTCTAACCCAAGCCAACAGCCGTGATATGATGCTGCATCTCCAATATGTAGAATCCATGGGTCGGGGAACCTAGAGGTGGAGGTAGGAGTGGTTCTGCTCACTATCACTCCCCATGACCCATCTGGGAAAAATGTCCTCCTCTTTCTGAAAATTTAGGCTCTATGGGTCTAGAGGTCCTGGTTCCCGGAGAGCAAAAGCTTCCACCAAAGGATGCAATGCGTCCCACTGAGAGCCGTGGCTTCTGCTTGGTCACATCGGATTCCCGTACCAGTTGATTAGTGAGAGGACAGGTGTGATTGATGCTGACATTATGAGATGTGGTTGATGCTGTCACCACATAGGGCAAGGAGGAATATGTTAAGCACTCTGGTAATCTATTGGAGAATCTCTTGGTAGTCTCATGCCCAATTTTAACTCTGTAGTTGAGGTAGGAGGCCAGCAGGACTGGTCTCCAGGCCAGAAGGTTGGCCAAAACTGGGAAGAGGTGCCGAAAGCACCCCCATTGGTCTTGCTGCCAAAGACACTCCTGCCAGCTCCATGACAGTTTACCAATGCCATAGCAACACCCAGAAGTTACTAGCTCGTGCCACAGCAACACCTATATGGTACTGCCTATTTTCCAGCTATTTCTTAATCACTCCTCCCTTAATTAGCATGTCATTAAAAGTGGGTATAAATATGACTACAAATTGCCCATACACCGCTAGTCTCCACACACTGCCTATGGGGTAGCCCTGTTCTGCCAGGAGCAGTCACACAGCTGGAACACTGCTGCTGCCTCAACAAATTGCCTTCCTCCACCACAGACTTGCTCTTGAATTCTTTCCTGAGCAAAGCCAAGAACCTGCGCTGCATCGTGGTAACCACGGCTTTACAACGGCAGGCTAACTAGGAACTCAGTCTGCACATGGTGAGGCTCCGGATCACTCCACCAGGGCAGCCATGCAGACCAAAACAAGCACTAACAGAGGGAGAGAGGAATCTAGAGAATGTGGCAGAGGAGGGAGATCATGAAAGTGCTTTATGGCCTTGGGACCAACTCCATCCTCAAAGACTTTGCTTGTCCCATTAAACTTCCTGGTTAAACTTTACCCAGAAATTATAAGCCATCAGAACTCTGGAGAAGTTGTTACAACCTTGAGTGGTCCTGATGTGGGAGGAAAGTGGACATGAGTGGTGCTAGGAGTGGACTGGAGTAGATGCTTTGAAACCTCCCCTCATCCCCTGCCCACACACCCACCTCCATCTGCCATGATGGTTGTCTGCTCACAGCTCAAGGGACACCATTCTCTAGAAAATTTCCCTTGGTCTGTGGGCTTCTTTTGCCCAGGTATACCTTCCCCTGAGGGTGCCCAGAAGCCGGTGACTGGCTGCTGCAGGGGTGAATGCACCATGCTCTTGCCTCAAGGTGGGACAAGCCACCAACGCTACCTGCAGTGTCTGGTTGAGGCTGGACTGCCGTTGGATTGTTGAATTCATGCCTTTGCTTTCCTGGACTACGCTGCTTCCCTCACTTCCTTACAGTTTCTTACATGAGCCCTTGCTGCCAGTCTGTCTGTCATCCTGTTGTGCTAACTAAATCGCCCCAGCTTTCCCTCGAGACCGGTAACCAGGGCCCAGGGGGTTAGGAAAGGAGAGAGACTGAGGCTGCAAAGCCCTCTCTTACCACTTCAGGGTGCTGCCCTATTTGCACACTGATTATCAGAGTGGATGATACTGGGAGGTGGTACTGGTCCATGGCCCGTCAGGAACTGGGCTGCACAGCAGGAGGTGAGCAGCCAGTGGACGAGCAAAGCTTCATCTGTATTTACAGTCGCTCCCCATCGCTCATGTTACCACCCGAGCTCTGGCTCCTGTCAGATTAGTGGCGGCATTAGATTCTCATAGGAGCGCGAACCCTATTGTGAACTGTGTATGTGAGGGATCTGGGTTGTGCACTCCTTATCAGAATCCAATGCCTGGTGATCTGTCACTCTCTCCCATCACCCCCAGAGGGGACCATCTTCTTGCAGGAAAACAAGCTCAGGGCTCCCACTGATTCTACATGATAGTGAGTTGTATAATTATTTAATTATATATTACAGTGTAATCATAACAGAAAGAAAGTACATGATAAATGTAATGCACTTGAATCATCCTGAAACTATACCCCCTGCCTCCCATCCATGGAAAAATTGTCTTCCACAAAACCAGTCCCTGGTGCCAAAAAGGTTGGGGACCGCTGTATTAGGAGATGGCCATGTGGTCTTTGGTTATATGTTTTCTGTCAGCTGAATATAAAGGGCAAGAAATTCGGGTTGCACAATTTCCCTGGGTCTAAAAGAAATAGAGTTTCGTAGTGTACCTATAGAAAGTTGGAAATTCTGTGGTTGTAATTACTCAGGCCTTCTCCTATTTAAGTGTTTAACCAATTGAGAACAGAAATAAGAGGGTAATGACAATCAGAGTAGAGAATTGGTGGTGTTGCTGGCTTGGCAGGAGCAATAACATCCAAATATGGTGTTCCTTGTTTTTGGTGTTGGACAGCACAGCTAAAGCCGGAGGCTAAAAGTGAGTCTTGTTACTTACCCCAAAGCTAGACCTCAGGCCCTTTCCCTGGGGAGAACTGAAACCACACCCACTCCCTGCTGTCTACATGGCACTTTCCAGAATACCCAGCAGAAAAACAAAAAAGGCCAGAGCCAAGCATCAGGGCCTCAGAATGCTGCAGACACATCCCTGGCTGATGCGTCTTAATGTCAAGGTCCGTCTAGTTTACTGATGAGGTGAGTTACTCCTCCTCCCATGGGGAGGGGTGTGAAGAGAAACTAAAGCTATTCCCTGCAATACTCTCTCCCCCAGGGGAATGCCATTCCCTTATGGAAGTGAGCCAAGTGGATGATGGCTTCCCCTACCACAGCATCGGACTCAAGTGAGATGCTCTGGAGCAGTCACTATGAGACTAAGTGACTAGGATTATGAATAATGTCCTCAATTGTGTTTCCATTAAGAAACACTGCTGAACAGTATAATTTCATCTTGACCCTCTGTAAGAACTGAAAGTGATACAGCAGCGAACCGTAACATCCTTAAGTTACTTTGGCAGGACCCTCAGATGACACGTGGCAGAGAATGGCTTCTCTGGATCTGACTTAATGTAGTCTCTGACTTTTCTTGGAGGTCATAATGGCCCTGCTGCAGTCCACTTGTCCTTGTGATTGAAGCTCCTCCCAAACCATTCTCCTCTGGCTCTTCGACTCAGTGCGGAGGAAAGTTCATAAACTTTTCCTCCCTTCTCCTCCACGCCTTTGCATGTGCTGTTTGTCCCAGCTGGGATGACTCTCCTCCAATTTTCCCAAAGTGAATGTCTTCTCCTATTCCAAGACTCAACCCCGTAAACTAATCATCCCTTCTTTCCCAAAGTCTTCCCTAAGTTGGAAGCTGTGGTGGGCTGAGTAATAGCCTCCAAAGATCCAGATTCTAAGCCCTGGAACCTGTGAGTGTTACCTTATGTGGCAAAGAGACTTTGCAGATGTGGTGAAAATTTTGAGATGGGGAGATTAGGTGAGCCCTAAATACAATGATAATTGTCTTTATAAAAGGGAGGCAAAGGGAGATTTGACACAGATGGAAGTAGAGATGTGGCCACTGAAGCAACACACTATGCTGCTGGATTTGCAGATGGGGGAAGGAGCCTGGAGTCAAGGATGCAGTTCTGGGAGCTGCAAAAGGCAAGTTAACGGATTCTACCCTACAGCATCCAAAGGGAGTGGGCCCTCCCAAAACCTTGGCTCTAGCCCATAATACTGAGTTCACACTGCTGACCTCCAGAATTCTAAGAGAGTGAATGTGTGTTGTTTGAAGCCACCAAGTTCGTGGTGATTTTTCATGGCAGCCACAGGAAACCAACACAGAAGCATTCTTCTCTGAACTTTCAAAAGATGCATTTTTTTTTCTATTTCTTGCTTACCATAGTTTGAATCAAAAGCACTGTCAGTATCATGTATTGAGTCCATGCTGCATGCCAGGCGAAAAGCAGAATGCTGTATTCTTACGGTGTTGTCTTATTGCATCTTCACACCAATCCTGAGAAGGAGATAGTGTCAATTTCATTTGCAGGTGAGACAGTCAACAATCACAGCTACTGCTGAGGGTCCCACAGCCAGTCCATGACAGAATACTCAGCTGATGTGCTCAGCCTCAGAGACCTGCTGCTGGCCCACATGCCCTACTGTTCATCTGGTGTCCCTGCCTCACACTCTCCACAGCCTGGGACCTCCTCGAAGGCAGGAAACATGTCTTTTCCAGCTGGGTGTCCCCAGATCCAGTCCATGCTGGAAGGAATAAATCAACAAATCTTGATTGGTTCAGGCTGAGCTGAAGGGACCTGAGGCTCCAATTAGGAACGCCTCATGGAGGGCCTCATTGCTTTGTGCCTTCTGAGGCCTCACATCAACAGCTCACCACACTTGAGGGTGGAATTTGTCTCCGAGGGGTACAGCATCTGGGGAGAGGCTCAGATAAAACTGTCGGGAAGGCAATTTGGCAGAGCCATCCAGTGATGACATAGAGTGCCCTAGGGCAAGCCTCACCCTGTGTACGTTTCTGCCTGTGTCAGAGCGAGCAGCCCTTTCCCACGCTGTCTCCTGGCACACTGTGTTAACGCCATTGCAATGCTTAGAGAACTATGCTGGTCTAAATATTTTCTTTATGGTTTCCCCAATAATCTTGGAGCCCTGAATTCATTCATTCTCTCATCCATCCATTCATTCATCACATTTACTGAGCACAAATTTTATGTCAGGCACTGGTCTAAGCACTGAGGCAACACCAGTGAACAGAAAAAATAATTCTTGTGCACATGTAGTCAATATTAGGAGGTGGGGGGAGATGGCCAATAAAAACATAAAACATATGTAGTATTTTGACTATACAATAATAAGCAATGATTGGAATGAAAATGATAAATGCAAAAGAAGAAATATTGTGGGATATGGGCTCCTGGGAATGCAGGGAGGAGGCATACCGTTTTCAAATGTGCTCAGGGGCTGGGCGTGGTGGCTCACGCCTGGAATCCCAGCACTTTGGGAGGCTGAGGCTGGTGGATCACGAGGTCGGGAGATCGAGACCATGCTGGCCAAAATAGTGAAACCCTATCTCTACTAAAGATACAAAAAAATTAGCCGGGCATGGTGGCAGGCGCCTGTAGTCCCAGCTACTTGGAAGGCTGAGGCAGAAGAATGGCATGAACCCGGGAGGCGGAGCTTGCAGTGAGCCGAGATCGCGCCACTGTACTCCAGCCTGAGTGACAGAGCGAGACTGTCTCAAATAAATGAGTGAATAAATAAATTGTGCTCAGGGTAGGTCTTTTGAGACAGTAACCCATAGCGAATATGTGACTGAGAAAAGAGAGTTGCACCTGCAGACATCTGGAGGGGAACCTTCCGAGCACAGGGACCAGTCAGTGCACAGCCCTGCTATGGGACAGTGTGTGAGGTGTTTTAGGCCAAACAGGGAAGTGGCCACAAGGGAGTGAGAAAAGGGGCAGCAGTAGGAGATGAATCAGAGAGAGAGCACAGGGCTTTCCAGAGATGAATCAGAGAGAGAGCACAGGGCTTTCTAGAGATGAATCAGAGAGCACAGGTCTTTCCAGACCCTTGCAAGGACAAGGGATTTGAATACAAGAGAAAGCTTGAATTAAAGAAAGCTTGAAAGATTTTAATCCAAGAGAAAGATTTATTTATTTATTTATTTATTTATTTACTTCTTTTGAGACAGAGTCTTGCTGTCACCCAGGCTGTAGTGCAGTGACATGATCTTGGCTCACTGCAACCTCTACCTCCCACGTTCAAGCAACTTTCTTGCCTCAACCTCCCGAGTAGCTGGATTACAGGCGTGCACCACCACGCCTGGCTAATTTTTTTGTATTTTTAGTAGAGATGGAGTTTCGTCATGTTGGCCAGGTTGGTCTTGAACTCCTGACCTCAAGTAATCTGCCTGCCTTGGCCTCCCAAAGTGCTGGGATTACTGGTATGAGCCACCGCACCCAGCTAAGAGATTTTAATCCAAGAGAGAACTTAACAATTGGTGTTCTTGACAGAGAAGTGACCTGCTTTTAGAGGAAGCCATGTGAGTCGGGAACTAGCAGGAATTAAGCTTCATGAGTGCCCTGGCAGGAAGTCTCCCCTAATGCAGGTGAGGTCCAGTGTCCCTCTTTGGGCCCCCATTTCCCTGGGTCAGTGTACCACGTGGCCACTCCATGCTGTACCTCTGCCTGTGCCTGTCACTCTGCAAGCCTGACAGGCTGCCCTCTGAAGGGGGCCCCATGCATCTCCTTGCCTCGGGGATGGCCATGGTGCTCAGAACATAGTAGGTCCTTGGCATGTGGCAGGTCCTCAGGAAAGTGGCTGTCAGTGAAAGCAGAGTGAAGAACTACTAGCAGTGACCTTGGACTCCAGGACAGAGGAAGCGTTCTCGTGAAAGATGAAATGGAGAAGGGGCCTTTCTAAGAGAAGAAATCCTCATCTTCATGCAAGGGCTGTGGCCTTATCTCACCCCCTTCCCCCCCAGCTGGACTGGAAACCAGATTGGGTAAGTGGGAGACAGTCCGGCAGTTGTGTTTCCCCAGCTCAGAGCTCCATAGTTAAAATGTCACTTGTGTGTGCAGTAAGAGAGGGAGCATAGCAGGAAAACGCAGTTGTGAATTCTGCTCCGTAATCTTTTTCCATGTCACCATTATGGTTCCAAGAGTCACTTGATTCCAAGCAACTGTGTTGATTTCATTTCCTCCTTTTAAGTTATTACTGTTTTTTAAAAACAACAGACTATATGACGTCTCAGCTTTTCTTCTGTGATTTTGGGGGAAAACCTCAGGAATAATAATTTTTTAACAAATGCATACATTGAGCTGCTGCAGCATTCCAGAGAAGTTGGTGAACTGTTTTCCAGAATAATTATCAACCCACCCTGCTGTCTTGCTTTCCTTTACCCCAGCACAGACACTGAACTCAAGGAGTATTTCCCCAGCACCGTAGTTCAGAGGAAAGGGACTCCTGGGGGTGCCGCACTCAGGACTCAGTGTGGAGAGGCAGTGTGTGGCTGCCAATATTCAACCCAGTGCTTCTCTGAGTCACCCAGGAAGAGGGTGCCTTGGGGGAGTTCCACACCCCTGCCCCGGTGCAGCTCACAGCCCATGACTCGTCCACCCACGGGGGTAAAGGGCAGATCCCCTGGCCTCAAGTGGAACGATCTTGAGAGTCATCATCCTAGTTCCAGACCTCACTATGGATACAGGGACCCCATGGAACCCACACTGCATTTCAGTTTTTCTCTTTGCCTAATCCTGTTCTCTCCCCTTCTCACATGGGGTTAGATCCTGAGAACCTGTCCTGATAAACTTCCTGTTTGCAAATCCCCATCTCAGAGTCTATTGCTTGGGAAACTGTCCTGAGACCAAAACCTCAGTTAAATCGCCACTTTCTAGCTGTGGGATCTCAGCCCACCAGATGTATTCTGAAGGACTGTTCAATTCACAATTCTTGGGTGCGTGCTACTATATGTGCTAGGCATGGTTTTCGGCACTGGAGAGTTTGTAGTGGAGTAAACAAACCCAACTCTTTGCCTTCATGAAGATTACGCTATCATCTAATTCCATGATGTTGGGTCCAGACGATTGGACAGAAATAAATATGCACCAGGTGGTGCTGAGAGTCATGCAGAAAAACAAAGCCAAGAAGGCCAAGACGGGGCACAGTTTTAAGTGAAATGGTGAGGAAAGTCCCCGGTAAGCAGGGCACACCTGAGCAAAGATCCAAGGAAAGTGCCAGAGGAACGTCGATGGGGCCAAGTATGAGGACGAGGGAGATGGACATGCAGAGGTTCTAGGGGGATGCCCACTGTGGGAGAAGCTCTTCTGGGGGGCTGGAGGGGCTGGCAGGCAGGACAGTATGGTAGGGGAGAGGGACCAAGGTAGAAGGGTGGAGGCGTAGGGTGCCAGGACTGTGGCTTTTTCTTGGTGGGAAGGGAAACCTCTGGGGGAGGGCGGAGGCGTGAGCTGTGGATTTACATCATAACAGAATTGCTTTGGTTGCAGTGCTGAGAATAGCCTATTGGATGGGTGTGAAGTGATGGCGGTAGGGAAGGTGGTTGGGAATCTATAAATGAACAAATTCACCCCAACATTTTAGTGGCTAATCAAGAGTGTGCAGGTGCACTAGTGGCCCCTGTTACATCTGACATGGGGAAGGCCATCCTCCTTCAACTTTTAGAGCCACCCTCTGGGACACACACCTGGAAGGGAAAGAGAAGCCTCCATGGAAGGGAAAGAAGGGAGCAGAGCCCATGTCTATTCTTCAAGGCCACCACCTGGAAGTGGCATGTCATTCCCATGCACAGCCCATCAGACAGAATTAGTCTCTGGTGCCACCTAACAATAAGGGGCTGCGAGGCACAGCTTCTCCAGGGGACCACGCAGGAGCAGAGGACCGGTTCTGTGTGAGACCTAGCGTTCTCCACCTGGAAAGGCATGTCAGGGGCCTAGCACAATGCCTGACCCATGGCAGGAACTTACCAATGGCCGTCCCTTCCCTCCTTATGTCTGGTTTCTGTCTCTCAGCTTCCTGTTTCAAGCTGCTCTGGGTCTTCCTTCACCCTGCCTACCAGAATAACCCACTCAGAGCTGCTGAAAAATATGTCATCACACACATTCAGGGTAATGCTAGCGACTCTTAAAACGTGCACAACAGTTTACACTTTACATTTTCCCAAGCACAATTGTACTTAATCCTTGTAACAACCCTGCCCCATATATATATATATATATATTTTTTTTTTTTTTTTTTTTTTTTTTTTTGAGATGGAGTCTCACTCTGTTGCCCAGGCTGGAGTGCAGTGGCCTAATCTTGGCTCACTGAAACCTCTGCTTCCCAGGTTCAAGCGATTCTCCTGCCTCAGTCACCCAAGTAGCTGGGACTACAGGTGCATGCCACCACCCCCAGCTCATTTTTGTGCTTTTAGTAGAGATGGTTTCACCATGTTGGCCAGGCTGGTCTCGAACTCCTGACCTCAAGTGATCCACCCACGTTGGCCTTCCAAAGTGCTGGAATTACAGGCGTGAGCCACTGCTCCCGGCCAATAACAACCCTTTAAAGAAGACAGGGACGGCATTACCAGCCTTTAGCTCACAGCTCTGGTCTTAGTGTCATATATATAGTATGTACTTCATGAACTTGCTGAGTAGATATTTACAAAGAGAAATCGGAGGCTGAGAATAAGGTAGGGATTGATTGACCCACGGACCTGTGATTTTGGATGAAATGTTGGGACTAGAAATGAAAAAAAAAAAAAAAAGCAAAAACAAACCTGAACATTTAAATTGAACTAACTCTGTGCCAGGTACTCTTCTACGTTTCACAAATGTTAATTGGTTATTCCTTACAGTAACCTAGTAAGGTGAGTTTGGCAATCCTCATCCCTGTTCAGAGATAAGGCAGCAGGCACAGAGAGGGCACTGACTGCTGAAGGTCACAGAGCAGGCAAGGGGCAGACCCAGCTCTGGCTAAGAATCCGTGCTGTCCTCGCTCATGGTGCTGCTCCTTGATCAATCACACAGCTTCCATCAGAGTATTGGCAGATTCCTTTATGCTGGCAAAGGGTTAATCGTTATCATAGCAGCTGCTTATCATTTGTGCCAAATTACGAGGCATGGACAACATCGACGGAGTGTGTCATGGGCATATGCGCATGTTGCAAGATCACAGGTCAAGCGAGTGTGTGCTGGTCCTGGAAGGGGGTCCCCTTTGTGGCGCTGCTGCCTACTCTCTGCTGCACAGCTGCTCATCAAACATGGTTTATTACTGGTTGGCAAGTTTGCCTTCCTCCCACCTCCTTCCAGGCCTCTTCTCCTAAAGCCTTGTGTTTGTGCCCTTTGTACACATCTGTGTCTACCAGGCTGGCTGCCAGTCCTTGTAGCCCAGTCCTAGACCAAATGGCACCTCAATCTAGGATCCTACTGCTGATCTAATGTGGCAAATAGCTGTGTGGATGGCAGCAAACTGAACTGTGTGTGGATATCCATGTGGATAGACCAAACAGCACCTAGACCAACAGCATCTAAGATTCTTCCGTTGATCTAATATGGTAAATATCCACGTAGATAGCGGCAAATCACAGACAACCCCACAATGATGGTGTTACGGGCTGAATTTTGCCCTTAAACCCACAAATTCCATGTTGAAGTCCTAACCCCTAATACTTGAGAATGTGACTGTATTTGGAGATAGGGTCTTTTAAGAGGTCGTTAAATTAAAATGAGGTTTATGGTGGGCCCTAATTCAGTATGACTCGTGAACTTATAAGAAGAGGAGATTGGGACACAGACACACTGAAACAGAGGGATGAGCATGTGAGGACGCAGGGAGAAGACGGCTGTCTACAGGCCAAGGAACGAGGGACAAGCATATGAGGACACAGAGAGAAGACGGCCATCTACACAGACACACTGATACAGAGGGATGAGCATGTGAGGACGCAGGGAGAAGACAGCAGTCTACAGGTCAAGGAATGAGGCCTGGAACAGATCCTTCCCTCGCTGCCCTTGGAAGGAGCGCCCCTGCCAATACCTTGATCTCAAGCTTCTAGCCTCCAGAATTGTGAGAAGATAAATTTATGTTGTTGAAGCTGCCCAGTGTGTGGTAGTTTGTTAAGACAGCTCTAGCAAACGAACAGAGGTGACTTAGACAAACGCAGGCTTATGTTTACTTGGAGGTGGCCCGCCCAGAGCAAGGGTCACTAGCCATCAAGGACCCAGAATATTTCTTTCCTTTTATTTTTTATTCTTATGGTTGCCGGATGCCTGCTGCTTTTCTGGTAGTTAGAAAGGGACAGAGAGAAGGAGGAAGGGTTTCTTCTAGTGTGGCTTTATCCATTTTATCAGAGAAGGTCCAGTCAGATTAGAGACTTCTCAACTTTGATTGCCCAGAACTAAGTCACATGGTCACTGTTGCTATAAGGAGTCTGTCCTCATTCCCTCCCCAACTATCATAGAACTTTCCTAAATAAATAGGGGCACAGTTATGGGGAAGACAAATGACAGGGTCTGCAGTGTGAGTTAAGGTACCTGCTAAAACACTAAGCTCCTGCAGCAAGACCTCGCCATGGGGTTGGGGCTGCCTGTTAAGCTCACAGGACCATCTGCCTGTGAAGTGGGCTCCGGTGCTCTCGTGGCAGGCGGCAGGGCCAGGGGTTCACCCACCGGGGCCATCTGATTGCTAAGCTGGGCCGTCTCTTCCTATGGTGATTCTGGCTGCAGGCTCCTTTGGTCCCATGGGATAGTGAGCCACATTTATTTGCACATGAGAAATTCAAGCCCAAGGGAGGCTCTCTCGGGACTGGAAGAGAGGAGGACTGGCATTAACTTTGCTCTAGCTCCTTTAGAGTTTTCGGCCCCTCATCAATGTACAGTTTGGCCATTTATCTTCCTGAAGCATATCCACTCACGCTCAGGTGAGACAGGGTAAGCTACTCAAAAGGGAGGTTTTGGCAGAGGCACGACCCTGTCTACCCTGTCCCCAAGGTGTCCCCAGGATTAGAAAAGCTCGTCTCTAAGCTCCAGAGTGCATTAGGGCTGATGCAGGGAGACAGCCACTCATGAATAAATAGGATCATTAAGTGCGGTGCCCACTGCTGGCTGGGTGTGGGGGTTGGGGAGCCTTCGGGGTCGGTGTGGAGTTGGAGAGGGGATAGAGGTTGGGATCCCCACAAACTTACCTGGAGGCTGCTGGAGTTCGGAGAATTTCCGCTCATGAATGCTGCCTTTTGGGTCATTTTAGCACTCATCCAAGTGATGTTTGCAGCAAAGAGAGGGCAGCAGCATAATGCTCCCTTACTTCTTTTGAGAAGGGTGGAAAGAGCTTTTTATTATCTAGTTTGATCCTTTTTTTTTTTTCTTTCTGCGACTTCATCTTGCCAACTAGATCATCTTTGGGCAGTCTAGTTGTCATCCCATTTACATAACTGGCCTGTGTTAGGCTGCTCCATTTGGATGTGAATTTGCAACAAGCAAATTCTTTTTGGTGTGTCACTGTTACCTGCCATTGAAGTGAAGTGCAGGTCTTCCATAAATCTCTAGATTGCATTACCTGCCCTCTCTGCTTCCATCTCCCTCTGTCACCACATCTCACGGTGTTCTCACTCTTGGCTCTGTATGTATCTTCTTTTCTGGGCTGGAATTCACCATGGCAACCTGGGAGGCAGCAGCCAAATCCCATCACCTTGCTGGATGTCACCTACAAAGTGGAGACAATAACAACACTGTTCTTCCTCCTTTCCTTGTAGGTTTCTTGTGAGGATTAAATAGAAGAATGTTTATGAAGGTAAATGGAAAATAAAGTTAAAAGAAGAGAAAGGATAGATTTGCAACCTCTGGGCTTTAGTTTCATCTTTTGAAGTTGGGATCTACTCAGGTTTCTCATCCTAAAGTCCACATTTCACTGGGAAATAGGGTAATGTGTTCAGCAGCTCATGACTCTAACAGAACAAATATCCAGTGTGGATTTATATGTGGAGCATCAATTTTTTTTTTTTTTGAGATGGAATCTCACTCTATCGCCCAGGCTGGAGTGCAGTGGTGCATGGTCTCTGCTCACTGCAAGCTCTGCCTCCCGGGTTCATGCCATTCTCCTGCCTCAGCCTCCCAAGTAGCTGGGGCTACAGGTGCCCGCCACCACGCCCAACTAATTTTTTGTATTTTTTTTAGTAGAGATGGTATTTCACCATGTTAGCCAGGATGGTCTCGATCTCCTGACCTCGTGATCCACCCGCCTCAGTCTCCCAAAATGCTGGGATTACAGGTGTGAGCCACCGTGCCCGGCCAGAGCATCAATTTTATGTGTAGATTTTGGTGGAAAAAATTTAAGGGATTTAAAAATATTACCTGGATATGCCAAATGAAGGTTGACATATTTTGAGTGAAATGTCAAATATGTATGCATTTTTCAAATAACAGCATACTCTGCTTAAAAATAATTTACTTTTCTGGGTGGTCCTCTTAGGTTCCCCAACCCAGATGCAGGGGAGGTTGTGACCTCCCCCTGCACTTCTGTTGCAGGGCTTTGCAGGAGGCTGTGGGAAGCAGTGGAGGGAGGGGACATGGATTCCAGCTCCTATGTTCCGGGATTCTTCCAGCAGGTCTTTCCCATCTGTCTCTGATTGCTCCCAACCCAGCCTCGTGTCTGTCGCCACAGCAAGAGGCAGCATCCTATGAACATGATAGAGTAAGAAGAGATAAAAATAACGGCAGGGAAAGGGAGTTGAGATGCTGGAATTTTGCACCATTTTAAGGTTACCATAAAGACCTGACTTGGGAGGAAAATAGTGCTCCTCACATTCTTGGCACAGGAGTGGCATCTTGCATCCCCACAGTCCTTACTGTACAAAGAGAACCAAAGGAAGCCCTTGAGAACTCAAGATGCCTGAAAGCTGTCTAGGATCACTGGGCTCCGGTGGAATGGACAGGGGCAAATGTCGGTTGAGCACTAATGATGTTCAATGCTGGGCATGTGTATGATTCATTATATCATTCAATCATCACACCCCTGAGTAAGCACTGTTGCCTGCCCTGGTAGATGAGGAGCAAGAGGATTATAAGAAATTCATTAGGTTGCTGGAAAGTCACACTCCTGTGGTGATGCAGCTGGGATTAGAACACATATGGGTCTGACCCTTGCCTACTTCATCCCTTCCCCATGGCTCTCTCCAGTGCTGATGTCCTTTCTTTCCCCTTGAAAGAGGAGGAAAACAGTCTTGCAAGTGCCTGGCACATAGCAAGCACTCAATGCATGGCACTTCAAGATCTGTTGGAAAGAATATGGATGTAGCTGCCAATGTTCCTGCATTTTCTTTATTCTGTGCTTTTGTTCACATTTTCCTCTAGACTTGGAATATCCTCTCTATTGTCTCCCTGACCAGTCCTTCCTTCTTTCAAAGTTTTGGTCAATTGCTTTCTTTACCAGGAAGCTTTCCCAGTTCCTTCAGGCCAAATGCACCTCTCCTTTGCTTATTCTTTATTCATTATTTTTCCTAGCACACATTTTCTTCCTTCCTCCTAGTATCCAGCCATTCATCACATGTTTTGGGGTGCTCTTTCTTGTTGCTGGACACTGTGCTGGTCACTGGGAAAGGTACAGTAATGAGTGAGACTGTGTCTTATCTCTGGAGGGTGGCAGGTCCCCGATAGAGAGAGAGGATGGGCTAAGTAAATTCAGGGTCCCTGCTGCTCAGGGTAGAGTTCAATCAAAAGCAGTGACTTGCAATAGTTCTCAAAAATGATCTCATCAGCATTTTCACACATTTCAAAGGCCCCTATCCTGGAC
Organism: Chlorocebus sabaeus; assembly: GCF_047675955.1. Classification (NCBI taxonomy): domain Eukaryota; kingdom Metazoa; phylum Chordata; class Mammalia; order Primates; family Cercopithecidae; genus Chlorocebus; species Chlorocebus sabaeus. The sequence goes on along the minus strand of NC_132911.1, from coordinate 142,999,915 downwards.
TTGGACAACGTCATAGGCTTGCATTTTATGATATCCATACTGGAGATGAGGAAAGCAAGCTTCCATAAAAAGTTTGAGATCTTTATCAGGAAGGTGTGCAATGGTTCAAAATCCAAATCTTTCTTGTTAGCTTTAGCTATTATGTTAAAAGAACCAACAAATCATCTAAAAAGTACTTTTACGTTTTCTCTCTCACTTGAGCATCACAAAACCTTGCACATCACACAATTGTATCTCTATTCCATCTAGGACGACACTGGAGGCCAGATGTTCACTTGTGGCAATAGACAAGGTCCATGGTAGAGCAGGGACAATGTTAGAGGGATTACCGATTTGCTTTCTGAGCTGCTTTCCTGTTCCACACTCCCCCAAACCCATTCACCTCAATTCAGTGCTTCTTCTGATGATAAAAGCAAAAATTATACTCCATCTTTTAAAAAAGTTTTCAGCCTTTATTATCCAGCATCTCTTGCTGCCTTTGAAATGGCCATTCACTCAGGCCTTTGAAATTCTCTGCTAACCTAGCTTCCTTCATTCCGCCTTCTTCTGATGATTATCATAATTTTTGAACATTTCTTCTCAGTTTCTTGGATGGGTTCATCATCCCCTTTGTTCCTTTAAGCATCAGGGTTCCCCACAGCTCTATCTTGAGCCCACTGCACTCAGTCATTCTCTGCAGCTGTCCTGAGGATCTCACCTGTCCTCAGGGCTTCAGTTCTCCACGGGAGCTGGATTCTACCTCCAGCTATCTCACTATCTCTAGTTCTGCCTATTGAGCACCTGCACCTGAGTGTGCCAGATGTAGAATCAACCAATAACTACCCTTTCCCTAGACCTGCTCTCTGTGTCTTACCTTTCCTTGAGTGTGCAGGAGTGGGTGGGGGTCTGCTTCATGACTTGGGACACCTTTTTTTCTGGTCTTTGTTTTTCTACCTGAAATGAGTTCTTTAAATCCCATGATTTCTCATTTTCCTCTTCAAGATAAAGGTCTTTGTCTGATGCAGCATAGCAAAATCAAAAGTGAGATCTTTCCCTATGTTTTCAGAGGGACATGATGATCATATTCCTGAATTCACAGAATATCATCATCATCTCCATCACTGGCTTCTACAAGAACTCTTCCCTGATTTTCCTGCCTGGATGTATGCATGTATAGATTGTTCATTCATCCATCTCCATTTATTCATAACTCACATTCCATTCCCTTCCCCACTGCACTAAAAACCTGCTTGAGTTTTGTATGTATCCTTGAGGAGGCCATTGCTATGGTGAACTTGGTCTTTTAGAAAAAAATCCTAATGAGAAAGTGAGCTCATGGCAGTCTGCATTCGTGTAGGACAGATAGCAGTATGCATTTACATTCTCACTCAAAGCCATGTGAATCTTACATCTCCTTCCATCATATAATCTGAAGGGATCTAGATCATTTGGAAATCCCACAGAATGTGACCTTCTTGACTATATATTGATGACATCAGACCAATCAGACTGGTTGAGCAAGAAGCAGCAAGTGTGTTTTAGACATCGGTAAGATAAATGCATTCCATATGGTGAAGTTTTGGTCAATGAAGATGGAAGAGCCTGCCGTAACAGCGAAGTTTCAAGTTCAGTATATACCCTTAATCAAGGTTTGTTACTCTTGGGACTATTCACATTTAGGGCTAGATAATTGTTTGTCATGAGGAGCTGCTCTGTGCATTGTAGAATGTTTAACAGCATCCCTGGCCTCTACACACTTTATACGAGTAGAAGCACCACCTCCCCTAGATATCCCTTTATGGTTGAAAACTATTGCCTGAAATCAAGTACCATTATACGGTTCTGTGACCCAATGGGGAGGCTGAGGGTCTGGGAACCAATGGGGGAAGATGGCTGGCTCTGCTTTCCAACACTCCCATTCTCACCACCCTGGGCTCTGTGCATTTAGAGGGTTTGGCTCCTAAAAGGGAAATGTTTCCACCAGTGGTCATAGAAAGGGCTGCATGTTTAAGTCATAATTGCTGCTTGCAGGACTAGCTTCATAGCATATAAACTGTGCAGTTGCAAAGGACCCCATGCCTAAAAGGGCCTGCACTGGATTAAGGTTCTGCCATTGCCAGTTTGAAATTCTTTAAAGAATTTTAAAAATTTGGAATTCCCCCCGCCCACCACTGTGTAACCAGTCCTGCTATCTAGTCACTCATGACAAAAATCTCTCTCTCTTTTTTCTCTCAATATGTCTTTGATTTGGTTTTAAGGGTGTGGGAAGAGATCTCACTTTCGAATTTGCTATGTGGTATCACACAAAGACCTTTGGCCTGAAGAGGAGAATGAGAAATGATGGGATTTAAAGAACTCATATTCCAGTAGGAACATAAGGAGCAGAAAGAGGAAGTAAGGTGTCCCAAATCATGAAGCAAAGCCAAGATAAAGTCACTACTTTTCAGGCTTTCCTGTTGAGAGGCATTTCCATTCATTCATTCAAACCAGAATGTAGGTGTTTTAAACATAGGACCAAGAGAGTCCTGTTATGTGCCATCCAGCAAGATAGATGTGGCCAATAGGGAAGTGAATGAGACATTATTTCAAGAAACTCACAGTCACCTGGGCAGACAAACACACACTTAGCTAATGACGAACATAGCATGAGGTGCCCCAGGGTAACATACAGGACAGGGGAGGTTCAGATTCTGCAGCTGTCAGTCAGTAGCTGGACAGACTTTTGCAGGTTGATTCAACTTCCATGAGCCTCAGTTCTTATACTCATGTAAGGAGATGATGGTACATAAACTCACGAGAGGGTTTTGTAAACCGTAAGGTGCTTCCCAGGATTGGGACTTACCTTGAAGCTTCACTTTTGAGAATTAGGGATACAAAGCAGGCAGAAGTGTGCCCACCTGGCCGGAAATGCCCAAGTTAGAGTCAAGTTCATGGTGTGTGGAAATGAAGATTGAACATAACTCTGATAGTCAAGTTCATGGCGTATGGAAATAAAGATTTGAACATATCTCTGATAGTCAAGTTCGTGGAGTCTGGAAATAGTTTTGAATATACCTCTGATCCCAGGTTAAGTGCTTCAAGTCTTCTATAAATAACCATATTTTAAAATATTTTAGTTTAAGTTCTGGGATACATGTGCAGAATGTGCAGGTTTGTTACATAGGTATACATGTGCCATGGTGGTTTGCTGCACCTATCAACCTGTCATCTAGGTTTTAAGCCCCACATACATTAGGTATGTGTCCTGATGCTCTCCCTCTCTTTGCCCCCCACCCCTCGACTGTCCCTGGTGTGTGATGTTCCCCTCCCTGTGTCCATGTGTTCTCATTGTTCAACTCCACTTATGAGTGAGAACATGCAGCATTTGGGTTTCTCTTCCTGTGTTAATTTGCTGAGAATGATGGTTTCCAGCTTCATCCATGTCCCCGCAAAGGACACGAACTCATTCTTTTTTATGGCTGTATTGTATTCCATGGTGTAAATAAGCACTTTTAAACAAATTATGCATTTTTAAAAATCTGCTTAGAAGAAAAGTTCTCCTTGGAAAATCATCGGTATTTTTAAAGGCACCTTCAATTAAACTTTTCAATAATTTTGATGGGTCTCCTCCCTCCTATGGCCCACAGTGGTTTATTCCAAAGTATTGATATATTTCATCTTGTGCTTTGGTTCTGGGCCCTGCAGGATTAGTGGAAGAGGGAGATAAAATGAAAACGGCATCCCAGCTTTGGGCCCCGGCTGCTCCAAGATCAGGACTTGGACATCTGTTCACAGCAGTCATTTCTTATGTGACAGGAACTCAGGAAAAGAGGTTTTTCTCAGCTTCTTGGGAAACTTTGTTTATTCTATTCTCCACCATAAAGAAGTTAGAGGTCGGGCAGTGGAAACAGACACCTTGCTAGGCCATTTGGCTGTTGTGGCCTCATTTAATTAACTGAGTGTCTGAGGAGGCTTGACATACGAGGCACAGAGATCAGAGGCTGCTTGTGAAACTTGGGAGAGGCAAAGCAATCAGTGATTCAGGTTTGTGGGTACTTCCCCTCCTTTGCTCAGAGAATTACAATGCAGCCAGTTCCTTCACACTGTGTCCAGGCAGGGGCTCCCCCTCTTTCTTCTTCTCACCTTATTTTGGGGGGTCTCATGCTATAGAAGAAATCCAGGGTCAGGGTGTAGGTGGCCCTGCCTCTAATGAGACATTTGACCTTTGGCAAGTCTCCTTGTCCCTTAACTTCAGTTTCCTTAGATGTACCAGGAAGGAGTTGGTCTCTGTAATCTATAAAGTTTCTTTCCCCTCTTACCTTCAGGAGCCAGGCCCTGGGGTGGAAGCTGGAGGTTTTGCTGCAGTGGAATTTACCTTTTTAATGTGGGGACAGAAAACACAAGAGTAGTTAAGTTAAGGTAAACAGCATGATTTCAGGGTGTGGCCTGTGCTCTGAATGAAAAAAAGGAAAGAAAAGGGAGTCCAGCAAATAGACACCTGACTTCACTCTCCTTCCACCCTCTTACCTCCTTTCAGCTAGCAGCCAGCGGGTCACAGAGCCAGTTGACTTAGTTCTCATCTCTCAGTTTCCTGGGCAGAGAACAGGGTGAAGGAAGGATGGCGCATAGACCTGAAGGGGCAGACAGCTGATAACTTCACATCCCCAGAAGAATCTGAAATTAAATCATGTTCTAAATAACTCATGGTTTAAAGAAGAAATGGCAATAGTAAATTGTCAATATTTTATAAATTGCTAATAATGAAAGTTTTACATATGAATGATGGTATTTTACATTGGGAAAAAGGAAAGCTTTACTGTTGGTGAGTTAAAGCATCAAGAAGTCTAAAAAAAGGATAAGAAAGTAACTCTTCCCTTGCCCTATATGTAAGAAAAATCTAAATATGAGACAGAAAAATAATGATGTAGGAAATAAATAGAAGACAATCTTTGTTTCTTTGAAATATTAATAATTTGGACATCTGATAAGACTGATCAATGAACAAATGCTAAGATATTAGTAATAGTATAATAAGAATGCAGTATGTTAATAAATTTAAAAATAGACACGATGAAACATTTCCTAGAAATATAGGACTCAAACGTCTCCACAGCCCGGAATCTACCAAATACTGAGGAATATATAATTCCAAAGTCGTACAGATGCTTCCATAGGTTAGCACTTATTCCCCTAGCACATTTTGAGACATGTGCCATCTTGATACCCAACCAGATAAGGACACTATAGGAAGGAAAAATTCAGATCAAATTCCTCATGAATATAGATGCAGAAATACTAAATAAGATATTAGTAAACTAAATCTAGATGAGGAAGTAAGGAAGAGAGAAAAATTTAGTAATTTGTCCAAGAGCTCATGGATTACAGGTGATCAAACCAGGACAGAACTCCAAAGTCAGGGCCTTAACCCTACCCCTTCCTGCCTCTCATGTTCAGCTTGACGGGGGTGGAGAGATCTACACTTGTGTAAATCAAGAAAAATGAGTTGTATTCTCACACAGAGACAAGAGTTCAAACAGATTCTTGGTTTCTGATACTAGTTCTTTCCCGGTCCATTTGATGATGGGATAGGGGACCAGCTTGTCCCAATTTGCCTGACACTGCTCCTGTGTTAGTACAGAAAGTCTCACAGCCTGAGATGGACTCTGTCCTGGGAAAACTGGGCTATTGGTCGCCCCAGATGGGGCAATCCAGAAGGATTTTCCTGATAAGTTTCTCCAGCACAAAGGATAGAGTCTAAGGAAAACTCAGTTTGGTGACTGATAGCTGGAGAAAAAGACAGAGACTCACCATGAGAGCACTTACAGAAAAGACCTCCAATAATGCCAAGTCTACTACATGCTTTCTGGGCCAGAACGTGGGGCAGGCCACAGTGTACCCTGGCAAGGATCATCACAAGGGACCCATTGAGCTAGGCACTGTCACCCACATTGTGTAAAGAAAAAGGAAATGTTAAATGGACACAAAAGTAAAAGGGAGGAAAGTGAATGAATTAATCAGTGAATAAAGTATTAACTTCACTACTTCCATTAAAGTGACAGCCCTGACTCATATGGTGGCACATGGTCTTGCCTGTGCTCATAGAGATCACCGGAGCCTGAACAATGAGCTGCAGCTCCCCATGGATGAGGCATGATTTCCCTCCCTGGGCCCGGCTGTCACCTGAGGCCCTCCCTAAAATTTCCCCTCTGTTCTTTCCTGAAAGTAAGCAGGTGGCCTGGCCTGTTGCTGGCTGCAAATCAGCAGAAAATGTTTCCTTCTCCTTAACAGGAAGAGGTGGCCAGGCAGCTCTGGCAAAACTCCAAGGGTTCCTGGGACACCTGGCATGAAACCCTTCTGCCTTGTGGATTAGTGCTATCATCCCGAGGACTCACAAGTACTTTTTCTATGAGGCCAGGGCTTGGAATTTTTCAGAATCATCTGAACCCCTTGGAAACTCAGGCCTCTACCCATTTTACTGAGAAGAAAACTGAGAGCTAGCAGCACCTGGAAGCCTCTGATGCCATCGTTAACTCAATGACTGCTACCTGTTTGTGAGGTTTTTTTAAATGTCTGTCATAGCAAACAGTTAATATTCAGCAACCAATTCAAGGGGACATCTATGAAGGTTTGGAGAAGTTTTTTCTCTATGTAGCTCCATCGTTTCCACACTCTATCCCCCAAATACCAGTTGCTTTAGTCTTCTCCAGTTGGGATCTCTGTCTCCTCGACTCAGAGCCCACTGTGTTCTGCTTGAGATCTCTGCCCTTGAACTTGTGCCTTTAGGCAGAAAGTCTGGGTGATCACAGGGCCCACCTCATTTGTTTCTCCTAAGCGATCACTGTTGTCCAAAGTCTGAAAACTGACTTTACATATTATGTGTAGTTTTCTATTTTCAAAATGCTGATAACAGAAGCTTCTTCTCACCAATTTGCACCTATTTTATGCCAATTACTGAGATGGTGGTGTTAACATCTCATACTATGATTGCACATTTATCTTTTCCTCTCTTTCGTTCTGTCAAATTTTGCTTCCTATATTTTGTAGCTCTGGTGCTATGTGAATATACATTTAAGATGATAACATCCTCTTGAGAAATTGGCCATTAATCATCATTAATTGACCCTTTTTACCTTTGGTAATCCTACTTGTTTAAAGACAATTTTATCTAATTTTCGTAGAGCGATACCACCTTTCTTATGATTACTATTTGCCTGCTTTATCTGTCCTTTTAATTTCATCGAATTTGAATAGTTATTTTTAAGTACATCTCTTGTAAACAGCATGTAGCGAGTCGTGCTTTTCTATCCAAACTGAAAACACCTTCCTTTTAATGAGAGTGCCTAATATGTTTGCATTTAATGTTATTGATTGTATGCTTGGATTTATTAATATCTCTACAATTATTTTAAGTATTTTCTGCTTGTTTCTATTCTATTTCTTTCATTTTCCCCTGCCTTTTTTGGGGTCAATTCATTATTTTAAACATCTCTTTCTCTCTTCTTTCTTTCACTTTAAGCTATGTCTGTTTGCACTTAAAACAAAATCTTGCTCTACGGATTACAATATGCATGCTTATATAATTCACCTTGAATTCATATGATACAACTTCAGGTATAATGTGAGATTCTCACACAAGTATAAATCTATTTCTATTCTCTTATACCTGGTGCTACCGTGGTCAGATATTTTACTTACACATACATACCCTCAATGCCTTGTTATAATTTTTGCTTTAAGTGATCAATCCTGTTTTTAAAAATTAACACATTTTTGAAATATTTATTGTATACTTAATCTTTTCAGTGTCTTCTAGTTTTTAGACCCAGAATTCCATTTGGTCTTGTTTTCCTTCACCTTGAAGAACTTTTTAAATCATTTCTTATTGTTGGATCTGCTGTCAGTAAATTTATTTATTTTATATGAGAATGTCTTCATTACTTCTTCATTTATTTTTAAAGAGTATTGCTGGATATAAATTCTAAATTAATAAATTTTCATTTAGCTCTTTATAGATTGTGTCCATTATCTTCTGACTTTCATTGTTTCTGATAAGAAGTTAACTGTCTAGTTTATATTTTCCCTGTATATTACATCTCTTTCTTTTTTATACATGTACTTCGAACACTTTTTTCTTTTATCTTTGATTTTTAGGAGTTTTACTAGGTTTTCTGTAGTTGTTATTGTCTTGTATACATACTACTGGGGATTCACTGATCTTTCTGGACAGTGGGATGCTATTCGTTTTACCACATTTGGGTAAAACTCAGTCAATAGTTCTTCAAATATTTTTCTTGCCCTACTCTTCCTCTCCTCTTCTGTAATTTCAATTACACCTAGATTAGTGTACTGGATGCTGTTTTACAAGTCATTAAGTGTCTTTAATTCTTTTTTCAGTGAGTTTTTTTCTTCTTGAGCTTCAGTTTGGATGATTTTTTTTTTTCTTTTTGAGACGAGGCCTCGCTCTGTCACCCAGGCTGGAGTGCAGTGGTGTGATCATGACTCACTGCAACCTGCACCTCCTGGGTTCAAGTGATTCTCCTGTTTCCACCTCCCAAGTAGCTGGGATTATTGACATGTGTCACCACACCAAGCTAATTTTTGTGTTTTTAGTAGAGATGGGGTTTCACCATGTTGGTCAGACTGGTCTCGAACTCCTGACCTCAGTTGATCCACCCCCCCTCAGCCTCCCAATGCATTAGGATTACAGGCGTGGCCCAGTTTGGATGATTTTCATTCATCTCAAGTCCATTGATCCTTTCTTTTATTATTTCCAAAGTGCTGTTCATATCATTACAACTTTGGGTTCAGACGTATTTTTAGTTCTAGGTTTTAAATTTTGTTCTTTTTTACAGTTAAAGTCTCTTGTGAAATTATCCACGTTTTTTGTACTATATAAAAATATATGTATGAATATATATGTGTATGTATGTGTGTGTATCTGTATATATTTATGGAGATTTATTAACATATTAATTATACTTATTTTAAAATTATGTAAGCTAATCCCAATGTGTCGATCATTTTTAGGTATGTTTCCATTGACTTGATTTTTCTCTTAGTAATTCTATGCTTGTTTTATAATTTTGTAATTTTTTATTATCTTACATTGTATCTAAAAGAACAATAACAGCTGGGGCAGATTATATGGGTGAAGGACTGATCATTTTGATATAAATGGAAGGTTAGCAGTTTTAGGTCATGGTTTTGTCTTTATTTCCTCCAGAAAGGGTGTGACTTCAAGCACAAGAAATATAAGGAGTTTGTTATTTTTTTACCCCAACCAATTCCTGTACCACCAAGGGACTGGTATTTTTTATTTCCTTAGAAGTTTAATTGGGTAGAATTTGATTGGTCTTTGATTAAGTGTAGTTTACTTCTGGCTTAAAACAATTTTAAAGTGAGTTCAGGCCTCTTTCTCTGGTAAGTCTTTGGAATCAAACGCTGTAGGACTGAAAATCCTTGGAATTGGGAGGGCTCATATTTGCTCCCAATATGCTAGGCTGTGAGACACCTAGATATTTAAATCTCAAAGATCCTGTGGCCATGAGAATTCAAGATATTGAGACTATAAGATTTCTAATCATGGGTCTTTGGGATTTTGAGACTATCGGCTGCCAGACTTAAGGATCTCAGGAATAGGATACCATGAGACTGTGAAATTACAGACTAAGGAACATGGGGCCTCAGGACCATGGGATCATAAGACTAAAAGATCATAAGACTAAGGCATCAAGGTCAACAGACTTTGAACTGTGAGACTATGAGATGACAAGTGCAAGAGTCTCTGAGCTGGCAAGCTCTCTTTCTGCTTTTTAACACAATTCCTTATTCAGCAAAATGCCTATGTAAGATAATTATTTGAAGAATTATATTTGTGTTCAGGCATCTTCCAGATTCAAATCAGACGTGTCAGTCCCCATGTTTGTCAAAATTTGGCAAAGTTTGTTTTCTTTCTTGAACAACAAAAAAATGTCCTTCTCTGGCAGGTCCTATCTCTGTCCACACTACCCCAAATCTCAGAAGCTGACCCCAGATATAAAACTATCCTCTGTCTCTTGCTCATGGGTTCATTCCTCTAGAGTTTAGAATTTGTAGATTTAATTTTGTCCACAGCTCTACAATGGCCTTAAAGTATGATTCTTATAACCTACTTCAACACTCTCAATATCTAATCTCACATAGCTCTACTCAACCATCCCAATCCTCATTTCCACTGCCACATTTTAAATTAATCCTGCAACTATTAATACTTCTGGATGTAAGCTATTTCCTCCTAGGGTAGAGGCTTTAATTCCCTATACAGCCCATCCTAAAATATAACTTCAGTTATTTTCCTGCAGGCAATGAGGACATATGGGTGCAGGGCTTGATAGGGAAAAAAGTCTCTGAAAAAAGATACCTTGTAAGATACATGCCTCGATTGATTTTTTTTTTTTTTTTTTTTTTTTTTTTTTTTTTTTTTTTTTAGAGACAGGGTCTCACTCTGTTGTCCAGGCTAGAGTGGAGTGACATGCTCATAGCTCACTGCAGCTTCAATCTCTTGGGTTCAAGTGATCCTCCTGCCTCAGCCTCCCAAGTAGCTCAGACTACAGACATGCATCACCACACCTGGCTAATTTTTAAAATTTCTGTAAAGATAGGGTCTCTATGTTGCCCAGGCTAGTCTTGAACTCTTGAACTCAAGCAATCCTCCCATCTCATCCTCCCAAAGCACTTAGATTACAGGCATACTCCACTACACCTGGCTCAACTGAAATCTTTTTTACGGTCCGTGCTGGGGGAGCTTCTCTTCTGTAGCAAGTGGAAAGAGCTTCTTCTACAGGCTTAGAGGATTCAGGAAAATCTGGGGTTCAAGTTTTGTATGCAAATTATTGAACTGTCCCATTTCTTGCCTCAGTTTATCTTCTTATATGAGTCCTAACTTTGACATGGGAGACATGTAGAGACTGTGCATTCAAGGACCTTTATATCTACTGTTATTCTTACCACTGGTCCCTAGGCTTGCCTTTTAGTACACTATGCCTTGCATCTCCTGAAATAAGAATTATCTTAAGTTGTAGCCTGGAGTCTTGAACTCATGTTTGGTTGACCCAAGTCTGTCATTTTCTTTACAAGGCTTCCAAAGCAGTTAACAAAAGTGAATTCACTTGACAAACTTTATAGTCACCGCTGCTTTCCTATCATTCAAATGTCTTATCTGTTACATGCTCCAATGCTTCTCCCTGTATCCACACCTCATCCCAATAACCCATATACGAATACCTTTGCAACTGTCATTGTACTGTATGCTGGTGGGTTACCAGCCACCCACTTACCACCAGCAATGAAGTCCTGTTTCCATCTGGGTGGTGAGATGCCCAGGTCAGAAATCCTATTCTGAGGGTTTGTGTTGAAATCCACTCCTTTCTAAGAGAGGATTAGCCTGATTTCCATAAAAAATAGAATCAGAAACAAAAGATGATGTGCAAATGTTTTATTTGGGATTTTGATCGCATTGTGCATGAGTGAGGGACAGCAGGAAAGGGGGAAGGGTTAATAGAAGATCCCAGGAAGGTTGACTACATCCTCTACCTGTCAAGCATCCTGCGAGGGGCATCTCAGGCCCGTCTGCCTGAGGGATGAGCCTCGGAAGCACTGATTCATTGGCTTCCATGCTCCACTTGTCACGGAGTCCCCCAGAGTTATGTCAGCTCCTCCAGAGTCCTGGATTCTGAAAGTATGAATAGGAAGCATTGACTGTCCTCACCCCATTCAATGAATTGGTGAAGCCCTGGGGCCAGAAGCCAGAGGGGTGACATATACCCCATGTGGGCCCTGGGGTACTGCCAGGCCATGTGGCAATGAAGACAGTGGAAACCTGTGCCATAGCTTCAAGTGGAACAACATGTGAGGCCAAGGGCTTTGAAATGGAACACAAGAGGCATCCCATGCAGTAATACACATAATTGGAACATCCAGGGGATGCTGCTTCAGGACAAGACCTCTGTCTCTCGGTTCTGTTTTCTCTGCATCGGTTCTACTCAGGCAGACTCTTCCCTTATAATGGCAAGATGGCCAACAGGAAACTTCAGCTTTCACATCCCATCTGCTCAGAAACCTCAGGAGAATGACAGTGCCTTTCCAGGAGCAGTTCTAACACCATCACCAGCTGCACACCTTCCTCCTAGTCTTCCAAAGAATGACTGGAGGGAATCACCCTAGGGAACCACGGGGTCCAGCTTTCTACTTCCTTTTGTTCATTGACAGTCCAGAATCTTTGAGTCTCCTATGCCTAGTGCTATACCTGAATTTAAATAGACACTTGATAAATGTGAGATGAAGTAACAAATAAAGGAATAAAACACTCTATAGTTCTTATGTGAATTTTCTTTTCATTAAGGAGCAAAAAGAAACCCCAATGATTTAGGCCAAATCAGTTTGGCAGAGTGGGTCAATTCTTTGAGAAACTTCTCAAACTGTATTGACTCTTCCAAGCTTTGGGGACACTACTGTATATAATTTGTCAAATTATTGTTCATTGTGTAAATTATTTTGTAAGTTCTTGGTCATCCCAATAGCCTTCTCAGATATCAAACGGAAGCTTGGATTGGGGTTGATTCATATCATTGGGGCTGATTATTTTTAAAATGACATTTAAGGCAACATCTGGAGAAATGCTCAAAATCACCAACAGTTATATTTAGAGTGCTAATGAACAATTACTCTAGATAAATGGGGCACCTGTGCTAGGTCAAATATAATGAACCAGGACTAGTGACCAGCGTCAGGTCAAAGGGCAATTTGGATGCAAAGGAGGCAAATACAAAGTGTTAAAGCCAAGAATCCAGCTTGTCATCCCAGGTAGGAAGAACAGCCTCAACCAACCGGTCGAGTCATTGCCTTAAGGATTTCCTACACCAGAGAGAAATAAAAAGTCTGGAGGGACTTCTGGAAAGGCCAATGAGGGAAGAGGCAAAGCCTTCCATCTTTATTCCAAATTCCTTATTTCCAGATGAGCAGAACTACACACTCATTCGTGGCCACTCCACGCTTTTTCCAAGTCTTATTCTTTGCACAAGAATTGACAGTAATTTTTAAATTGTCCCAAAGTCCAAAAGAATAAACTGATTTTCAGACGTTTTTCAGCAAAGTAACCCACTCCACCTGCCTGATGTGCTCCACATCACTGGAATCTTACTACTCTTTAAGAAAATAAACTCAGGTAGGACTCTAGAAGAATGTGTCATTCATTTCTTTGTCTTTTCACCCAGGATTTATTAAGGGACTATTAAGCCAGGTACTATACCAGGCACAGTGATTCAAGGATTCGGGGATATCAAAGAAGGAAGGAAACAGGGTGGTCAATTTCCACGAATCTCGAAAAAAGTTTTAAGGTTCCTGGGTGGGAAAGCAGTTATTTAGGGGACAAATGAAGGTACACAGCTGGTGACACTTGTTGGAACTGGTCCTAAAAGGGCGTTTTCTCTCTGCTGGGGTTGTTGAGTAGATAGCATGTGTAAGCAGAGGCTTCGTGTGCCATCTCACTGTGGTCTGGGAAGAGCCTGCCTGGCTGACACCAGCATAGGAGATGGAGCTGAGAGATAGAGTTTGTCAGAGTGATGCTATTTTTGCTTGGACCCAGTTTGATGTTCCTTCCTCTCACTGTCTACACTGTTGAACTTAGCTTTCAGAACTTGGGCTTAATATGACCTCCTCCCTGATGCCTTTCTATAACTCTTTCAGAGTTGATTTCTCCACTGAACTCACTAAATTCCCTATTAGATGGTTGTAGATGTTAAAGGAAACTGCTTAGCACCAGTACTGCATTAGAACATTGAGACTTGCTAGTTCCTATGGAAACCCTACATAGCGGGTGATGCTCATTATATAGAAAGAGAACAAGAGATGCTAAGTAACTTGCCCAAAGTGGCACAGAGAGGGAACGGTGTGCTCAGAACACCACCCAGCACATAAAGGCATTTAACAAGATTCAGGACTGTCTGGATCCAAAGCCTGTGCTTTTGTGACAAGCTGGTCATTGCACGTCTTTCTCCTACCAGGTGGTGAGACTTCTAAGAGTAAGGACTAGGATATTTGCATCTCTGTGTTTTCCGAGTCAAGCACAGCGTCTGGTGCCCAGGGATGCTCAGTAAGTGCTTACTTTCTTTTCTGTCCCTCTTCCCTTCCCCACCTAGTGTTTCTGGGTGTGTGGGCCTGGAAAGCAGCCTCCACATAGCAAGGGTGAGGCATGAACTTGACCTATCTGTGCAGGTGCAGACCCTGCCATGCTACTGGCGGGGGCCTGTGGAGACTGGGGAGCACAGACTTTGGAATGTGGATTCAGTTTTTAGGGATTTGCTCATAGACCTCAGAACAATCGCTGTAGATCTCATTTTTCTTATCTGTGATATGGAAGCTACCTACTCAGTTTTTAGAATTAAAAATATTGCATTGAACAAAAGTTATTCCACAAATGGTTTCCACTTTTGAATAGGTTTAAACTTAAATGACTTTTTAAAAATGGCGTAATTTCTCAGTGCTCCTCATAGTCTACTGGATATTATAAGCATACAACAGGAGCCTATAGTGAGTCACACATGCCCTGTGGACCTGGGCATTACAACCATTTACCAAGGAGCATCTCGAAGGACTAGTGCTCTTGGAGCACAATTTAAAAATACAAAACCCTTGATAGGCACTAAAAGCAGTAACTTCTCTTAGTATTATTGTCATAGTTAACACTGTGATTTTATTGTTATTTATCAGCTGAAATAATACAGGATACCTGGAAGTAAACTACCCCAAGATCATATTTCAAAATTCACAATTTTCTAAGCAGACATTCATGCTGGATTCAGCCAGGCCCATTTCCTATGAATTTCTCTCTAGCTTTAGAACACACAAATTGAAAGTAGACCAATCCCTTCTCTCCTTGCTAATTAGGATGACAGATTGTGGAGATGGGATCATGCTATGTTGCGGCAGAGAGAATGCCATTACTTTTAATTAACTGTGCAGGGATTTGAGGGGTACAAAAAAGTGGAGGTGACCCTCCAGATGCACACTGCATACTCACATCCCAAACACACCAAGCCTTTAAGGACTGGTGACAAAAGAAAACAAGGCATTTCTAATCATCTCTCTTTCCAGGAGAAGCAGCAAATAAATACAGAGAGAAAATGGGAGCCTCACAGCACTCAACAGTGCCGGGCTTTCTCTAAGGCCTCCTGGGCGGGGTGGTCTCTACTCCTCACACAATTTCAATCACTAATAGTCACTTAACTGATAGGTGATTTTCCATTATCGACATTCACATTCTTGTGCCTAGTCAGTCCTGCTGGCCTTTAAGTCCATGTCCAACATCTCCAGGTCTCCAGCAAGCATGGAATTCTAGAAGCAAGCCCTAGGCTGGGAGTCCATTTCTGGGTTCTCAGCGAGAGTCGGCTATTAACTTGTGGTGGGATTTGGAAAAGTCCCTTCACCATTCATCCGCCCTTTCCTGGGGGTTGGGATTGATTCTGCTGTGAGAGTGCTTAGGCTGTGGCTGATGTGGAAGCCCTGACTGGTTTATCTCAATCCAATAAATATTTGATGATCTCCTCCTAGGTTCTAGGCCCTGGGATATGTGGAGAAGCCTCTGAGTCTCCTGACCTCAAGGAGCTCACAATCTTGCTGTCTAGGTAAACATGGACCCATGGATGTCATGTGTGTGCTACGTAACTCCAGAGGGGCTCAGCTGTCAGAGAAGGTGTCAAAGAAGAGGTTAACACCTAAGCAGGATTCAGAGAATTTATGGGCATTTGTCGGTGGGAGCTGGTGTTTTGCCACATCCTCTTTCTGCCCATCCACCAGCTTGAACACTTCCTGAAAGGGACAGGCCCCTGTCTTAGTCCTCTCTCCATCCTTCTGCAGCTACTCAATTCAGGTTTGGGGAGTGAATGTTTCCTCCATGCCTCATTCAAGGACAAACCAGGAGAAATAACAACATTTTGTTATTATCGGGATAGGTGGAGGTTAAGGCTTTCTGGATATCGGGAAAAGAAACTGCAAAGGAACAGAAACATGAGAAAGTGTAATTTACATGGAGAAGTGAAATCAATCATGTATTGCTGTGACATCATGTGTGCCTGTATGTGTGTGCACACGTGCGTGTGTGTGTGTGTGTGCGCACACGTGTGTAGGGGAGTGGGTGTGTAGGCATCGTAGGGACAGGTAGTTGTTGCAGAAGACAAGATACACCTACAAGCAGAGGCAAGATTTTAGAGGTCCTTAAAGGCCATGGGTTGAAAGGTCCTTAAAGAGCCTGAGTCCGAGTGTGGAAGCCAGAGAATGGATGATAGGTGGATTGAATTAGAGCCAAGGGTAGAGACAGTGAGCAGACAGGGATTTGGGCTACATTTGAATGAAGCATGTCTCCTAAGTTTTCTACTAGAGTAGATGCCATTTACTGGGCTGGGGATATTGGTATGGGAACAGGCTTAACAGAGTTTTAGAACCAAGAGCCGCTTGGATTTGTTAAGTCAAAGTCCGCAGCTAATTGCTTTGTTTCTGAGCTCTCTCAGCCACTGCAGAGGCCCTGCAGAGACTCATTTTCAGCAAAAACCTTGCATGCATCCAAGCCCACCAGTTCTGTAAGGGTAGACAGCACCACTTTGGATTCTTGCCTTCAGTCTTGCCTCCTCTGTGTTTGCTGATATTGAAGAAAATGAATCAAACTTCCCACATTCAGTTGAAAAAGCAGCCAGCAGGAAGGAAAGATATCTGGGGAGGTGGGGACTTAGCTGTACTTTCAGTTATGGAGAAGGCAGGAGTGTAGATCAGGGAAGCTGACCTTGTTTCAGCAGGCACCAGGAGCCTTGCACTTCATGCACAAGTGAGCGCCTTCTGTTTACCCCCCGCCGTCTCCAGTGCTGGAAAATGATGTTTCAAAAATGCAGTTCTGGCCTTTGAATCATTTCTCAGGCTTCTCCTTGTTTTAACCAGTGTAAAGTCCAGACTTCTATGCTGACGTACCCTGATCTGCCCCCAATCCCTCACCAGCCTCATCCCCTCTCACTGCTGACCTCATTCCCCCAGTGCGGGGTACTGTCCACTCACATCTTTGCTCTTTGCTCCTTCCACCAAATATGTTTCCCCCTTGACCTCCACTCACCCAGTCACTAAATGACTGCTCAAGTTGAAACATGGATGTGTCTGATCTAGGGCCCTTTCCCAAGCCCCTTGTCCAGGTTAGCTATGAGTGAGGTGATCATAAACGGTTGTTGGCCCTCCCCTCCTTCGACGGCGTCCCCTGCAAGGGTCTTCCATTCTTAGGATCCTGTATTTCTATATTTTATTTATCCATTTTTCTCTCCCATTGTCTTTCTAGAGGAGAGCTCACCCTGAAGGCCCCACCTGCTAGAGATCTTCCGGAGGAACCTCTTAAATACATTCGACATGGCGATGGATGAGAACTTTAGTTTCTGAATTAGGAGGTGGAGAGTGAAAGCAAGACCAGGAGGTAATAAGGAATACGGCATATTTTTATGTGATCTCTGTCTCACCAAGGAATGGTAATGTCCCTGCACCCCATGCCCTCTGAACCCCCACCCCAGTCTTCCTCCCTGTGAAGTTAGAACCCAATTACGATTCTCTTGATAAACTGACTTCCTATTTCAGTTTCTTCTGTCCACTGCAGGGGCCTGGAAATCTCAAATATCTTCTGAACACATGAAAGATGAATCAGTCTTAAAAGAACAGCCATAGTTGAAAACTCTCCTGTTTTCACTCACGGTGATTTATTTATTTTTCTTTCTCCAGGGAGGTCTTTCTACATCATGTCTCATAGCAAACCCATGGATTGTTCAGGGCCAACTCAGATATCCCCTCCTCCACAGCCTCCCTGCTACCCAGAGGCAAAGGTTCCACTCTTTCCTCCCTCTCCCCAACCCTGCCGCAAAGATGAGTGGGCACAGCCCTGGCCTTCCTACAGTGAGAGCAGAAACACGATTGCTCTCTTTTGCCTTCTTCGCTGTGTTCATCAGCTCTGGCTGCCATAACAAAATGTCAGACAGTGGCTTCAACAACAGACATTTATTCCTCGTAGCTCTGGAGGCTGGAAGTCTGAGACCAGGGTGCCAGCATGGTTGGGTTCTGGTGTGAGTTCTCTTCTTGGCTTGCAAACGGCTGCCTTCTTGTCCCTATATGGTGGAGAGAGACAGGCAGATCTCTCGGTCCTCTCTCTTCCTGCTCTTATAAGGCCATAGTCCTGTGGAATTAGAGTCCCACCCTTATCACCTCCTTTAACTGTAATTACCTTAACCTTAATATATCAGAGCTTCAACATATGAATTTGGGGGGGAGGGGTAGGACACAGTTCAGTTGACAGCACTCATAGAGGCTTTGTGGCAGCACTTGTACCCCAGCAATTAGCTGGAGCCACTTGAGTACCACTTGTTTTAATCCTTATGTGATTACTAATGCCATCTATTTAGTGCCTTCTATTTTCAAGGCACCTTGCTGAATGCTACAGTAAGAGCATCACTCAGAGAGGGTGTCTAGGGACACTTAACATCAGTTCAAGCTGCCTAGGATCAGTGCTGATCCTATGATTCAGGACTCACAATCCTGTCTTGTTTCTTCTGGAATAATGCTTCCACCTTGTCCATAGATTCCCAGCTTCTGCCTGCTAGGGTTCAATCTTTGCTTCCAACAGCCCATTCCTCTAAGGGACTGGGGTCTTGGTGCTAACCACTGAACTTTCCTGGCTGCTGAAACCGAAACCTACAGCTACCCATTACCCTCCCTTCTTTCCTGCCCTCCTTCTCTTGCCCCCATGCCCTGACTTTGCAAGAGTCAGGTCTCTATGACCCCACATTTTCAGTTATCAGAGATGAAAGGGCATCGGCTAGGGAGGAAAGAAGAAGGCTCCGGCCTACACTGTCCCAGGGGCTCTATGTACGTTGGTTAAGGTACTCCTCACCCTGACACTGAAGGTTATGGCCAACTGAAGCTCAAAGAAATTAAACATTTTCCTGTAGTCACTCAGCTAATAAGTGGCAGACTGGATTTGCACACGGATGCCTGACTCTGCCATGGATAGTATTGATGCTCAGCTCAGATGCCTATCAGCTGTGACTTTTGTCAACAGAGGGCTCCCGATGTCCTCTCCTCCTGAGATGTATCCTTTCCAGAGAGAGAATGCCCTCTCCCCAGGGAACAGCCTGCAGCCAAGTACAGGCTGGCAATGGAGCACATGGGGCTGGCCCCCTTGCCTAAAGGGAAAGGGGAGCAGATCCGCTGAGGCCTCCCCTAACCTAAGGATCTGGCTCAGCTCTCCCTTACATCCTGCATCCCCCGCTTGCTTTGTTGAACATCATGAGAAGAAGCCATGTCATTGCACATCCCTGCAGTTAAGGAACTCAACCTGAGACGACTGCAAACCTGGACCTTTTCCTCGTGCTGTGTTCTGGAGACTCCATGCTTACCTTCTCTGTCCTGTCCTGTGTCCTGGGTGGGGAGGGGTCTGACTGGCCTCAGGGAAATATGTCCCAGCTGTCTACTGCCTCCTGGCTTCCAGGTGGGCTGGAGGCTAGAGGGCAGAGGAGACAGAGATGGGGGTGTGTGTTTCTCTGCTCCCGTCCTGCATTGGTTGCCCAGTTAGGACCATGCCTGTGTCTGTCTTATCAGGTGGCCCTCTTCATGGCTCCAGCTTTAAACCCAGTCTTCAGACTGATCCCCCACCCACTTCTTCTCTAGGGGTAGATCCCCCAACCCCAGTGCTTCTAGTCTCTGGTGACTGGGCAGTCTGTGTTGGTTCTCCTGACCCTGATCCAACTGGGTGGGACATCTGTTTCCGCCAGGCATCTTGCTCATGGCTGCCTACAGTGGTGTGTTCTGAAAGAGTGCTGTGATCTATTAGTGATGCCTGTCAGTGTGCAGCAGAGGAGGAGTGGTATGAGTGCCAAGTGTTGGCTGTTCCTGACCTTGATGATCCCATTGCTGCCACTCCTTTCAGCTTTCACTTCTAGAATCCATTTATGAAGGGATGAGCTTTCCTAACCAGAGAAGCCTAAAGAAAATGATGGAGTTAATAGTTCTGGCCAGCAGGCTGACAGTTTTTTGTCAGAAAAGCCTGTGTACTGTGGGAAATCATCTGTTCTGTGTGGCTTATTGATCTTGACTTTGTAGCTTTTGCAGGGTGGGTGCTGCTGATAGTAGAGGACCGCCAGGGGGCGGCCTTTTACAGGCTGTTAGATGCCAGACGGGGGTAAAAAGACAGACCAGGGGTAGGTCACATGCAAAGCCTTCCTGTGGTGGGCAGATTTAGACCAGAGATGGTGTGGTTACTTACTCAATGCCACACAAAGGCAGTGCAGTGTTGTCACAAGGGCACATGGTCAGAGCCAGAAACTTATTTTTAGGTTTTAACCATAACTCAATTCTTTGTAACCTTTCTTTTCTTCTTCTTTTTTTTTTCGAAACAAGAGTCTCACTCTGTTGCCCAGGGTGGAGTGCAGTGGCATGATCTCGGCTCACCGCAACCTCTGCCTCCTGGGCAGAGACAACAGGTGTGTACCACTACACCAGGCTAATTTTTGTATTTTTAGAAGAGGCGGGGTTTCTCCATGTTGGCCAGACTGGTCTCCTGACCTTAAATGATCTGCCCGCCTCGGCCTCCCAAAGTGCTGGAAGTATAGGTGTGAGCCACTGCACCTGGCCTCTTTGTAACCTTTCTAAATACATATTTTTATTTTAAATATTTTTTGATCGGTTACTTTGTGCTATGTTCTCTGAGGATCAGAGACTTTAAACAAAGATCACACAAATAGATGTCTAATATCTGAATTTGATTTAAATTATAAAGCCAGAAGTACTTTAGATAGAGTGATGTTTAAGCTGTGAAAGATCTGACCTCTGTGTAGGAGTAAGCTGGCTGGTCGATTATCAACTGGTCCAGGCAGTGGGAACAATAGACAGAAACACCCTGAAGCAGGAAGACAAAGGATTTGGAAAACAGGTTGGAGAGTTCATGCTACAATAGGAATGAAGCAAATCAATCAGGAAGTGGGGGGCAGCGGGGACGGGCAGGGCAGATCATGCAGGAGTTGAAGCCGGGAGCACACACAGGAGAGGGTGATTTTGGGTATCCAGCAAGCACCTCCTGAAGTTGGGAGCCCTAGTGGACACATGGGAGGAAGCTGGGTGCAGAGCTTCCAGAAGGTGTGTTCAGACAAATCAAAGGCACAATCTTTTTGTTTTTGTCTGCACAATGCAGGTATATAATGGTTATGCCTAAGGGGTATTGAAAAGTTCAAATAGGGTTCAGAGTAGAAATGTGTTTTAGAAACTTTAAGGTACGGTGGTGTTAAAATAATTAATTGGAAGGCCATTAGGCTGAGACCTCTGCAGTGCCTTGCATTCCTACATAAGCAAACAAACCTGCTCAATGTAAACAGCAAAATAAAACTAAATCTTCACCAATCTCAAACCGCCAGCTAGCCTCTAAGGTCTTTAGACCTTAACCAATCGCATATTTTCTTTGATGTGCATCTGTGAATACCTTGTAAAAACTGACCCTTTTGCCCTCTGGAGGAGCCCTGAACAGCTTGTGGTCTGGCGCTGCCTGGTTCATGAATCACGGAATGCTGAAATGAACTCGTTGAAATTTTAATGTGCCTAAGTTTGTCTTTTAATGGTTTGCTTGGCCGTTTTTTATTCCAGTTGCTAGTAAGTGAGCACTAGGGCCATAACTCTCCTTAGAGGCAGAAGTGCACTATTGATAATGCCCACCCAACCTCTCTAGGAGCCAGACTTCAGCAATCCAGAGAGGAGGTAACGTTCAGCTCCTCTCCTGCTCCCTACCCAGCATCCCTCTGACTGCTTGGCCCTGCTTCTCCTTTCAAATACTCGGCTACATCGCTCTTTTCTCCTCTAGCCCACAGGCAATCTTTAAAACTCCTTTAGGGTTTCCTCTGGGTGCCAGATATGAACTCTCTGAACTCTGCTTCTCCATCCAGGTCCATTCATTCATACTCATTCTCATCAGCCACTCACTCTCCCCCAACATGGCACCCCTGGGCTTCCAGGCTCTCCTCTGGAATGTCCCTGCCCCTTCTTTACTCTCTGAACTTTTACTCAACCTTCAACACCTGGCCACTTTTATCCTTCGAATCAGAGGACGATCGTTTCGTTCTCTCCCAGCCCCTCCGCAGCCCCTGTCATCACCTGCAGAGAACCACACATGAGGCTCTAGGGTCCTTTTCTGTTCGCCACTTGTGTCTCTCCCTACACTGTCAGCTCCCTGAAGGCTGGCGGTGTCTGCACCCCACAGGACCCAGCACAGGCGCACACTTAGTGGGGGTCAGTAAAAGTTTATCACAATATGAGTGTGAGAGCCACTAAATCAACAAATGAGCACAACACTAAGGGGGCAAAACCCCCATCAGTTACAGCTCAGCGTGCTGAAGGGTAAGCCCACCACCCTCTAGGAAGCACTTCCTATGCTGCAAGAACAATAATAAATGCACACAAATATCATTTTGCCTTCATCCTTCTGCTCCCATATGAGGCAGTCATTGAGAGTAACCTTATAACACCACATGCATTCCAATTAGCAGCCCGGGGCCCAGAAACCAAAGGGTGTATCTGCTCCGTGCCATTGTGAGCAAGTGAACCAGTAATAAATCCCCAATTAGCAAGAAGGAAAATGGACAGAACCTGTTTTCCTTCTTCCTTCACTTTTGTTTAGTGCTCCCTGTAAACAGGGATGTGTGGCTGGCATCCAAGAGGAAAGAAAATTGAATTTAAAGTCATATTAAAGTTGCCAAGTTTAATGTCATGCCAGGTAAGCAATGAAAAAGCACACTAAAAGGCTACAAAAATACCTCTACTCGTAAGCCTGAAGAAGTTGTCTTCCTACGGGCATATGTATATATCATGTAGATCCATTTACAGTAAACAGATGTAGAAACATGGGCCTTACATGGCAGCATGCCAGCTCTAGTCTCATATGTAATGATGTCATTCATAGCACATCTGCTTTGAGCATAAAATACACATGGGTATATCGTATCTTAGAGAACACAGTGTGTAGAAACACTTTACAAATACATAGGAAGAACCAAAACAGTCAAAGGCAGGCAGACCTGTCTTCAGCATCAGACAACTAGGAACTCTGTGACCCTAGAGGCTGGACTAAAATGTTTACCTTCTCCAAAACCCACTGTCCTTATTTTTAAAGTGGTGATGCCAATCATAGATTTGTTAGAATTTTATGAGATGCTGCACATGAAACATTAACATAGAAACTGGCACCTACTAAATATTCAATTAACAATCATGGCTATATTTATCCACATCTATGGTGTATATATATTTAAGCACACATTGATACATGTGTACATCTATTCAGACACATGTACCTTACCTACAAGGAAGAGTTACTTTGTGTGTGTGTGTGTGTATGGAGGGTATATATACGCATAAATTTGGTTTAAAATAACACTTTTAAGAGTGTTTTTTTGCCACATACTTTTATACATGTTCTGTCTAGCTATGACTCAAATCCAAGTTTGGTATCTGGATTTAGACAGATCTGGATTTATGTGTTTTTACACCACTCTGCAAGACTCTTGACCTCTTTGAACTTCTGTCTCCTCCTCTGTAAAATGGGGGAATTAGGAAACTTAGCTCAGAGAGTGTTTTGGGGATTGATAAAGTAATTTAGTAATTTGTTCACCTATTCCAAAAATGTTCCTTTGGTGCCTCCTTTCCCCCAAGCAATGAAGGTGCAAAGAAAATGAGATGGGGTCCCAGCTCTCAAGGTGCTTACACCATGGGCAGAACAAGTTGGCAGACGTGCCACTTGATATAGTCTATTGAGTGCCCAGAGCCTGGCCCCTACTGTGTAGGGAGTGCAAGGAGAGGAGTCGCTGGCTTATGCTGATTTACACTGAAAAGTGGTCAAGAGGAGGTGAGCCTGGATGGATTCTGTCTTATAGCTGTTCTTACTGATGGTTCTTAAAATTGCCTAACTCCACGTTTCCCTTCTCTATAAAATAGGGGGAGATATTGTAAGTGGCCCCATAGGGAGTGGGAGACCATCTTTTCAGGATGATCTTTTGAATTTTTGTAAGCCTCTTGACTGGTCTCCCTGCTTGTACCCTGGTCCCAACGGTTGACTTCAACCCAGGAACCAAAGTGATTTCTATAAAATGTAAGTCTGATATCATGTAATGCCTCTGTTCATACTACTCTAGTGGCTTCTTATCTCTACTAATGTACTTTCCCTCAAGTTATCATCCATTTCTCTAACGTTCCCCTTCTCTAACTACCATTCTATCCTTGCTCATTTAGCTCTAGCTACCCTGGCTCCCTCCTTGTTCCCAGAGCTAGCTGAATGTACTGCCACCTCAGGGCTAGTTCTGTCCCTTCTATCTGCTATATCCTCCACTGGAAACACTCAAAGTCCACAGAGATGGTCACAGTTACCTTCATACTGTTCTCTTGATAGTGAGTTCTCATGAGATCTGATGGTTTTATAAAGGGCAGTTCTCCCGCATATGCTCTCTTGCCTGCAGCCATGTAAGATGTGCCTTTGCTCCTACTTTGCCTTCCACCATGATTGTGAGATCACACCCACCGAGCCATGTGAAACTGTGAGTCCATTCAACCTCTTTTTCATTACAAATTACTCAGTCTTGGGGATGTCCTCATAGCAGCCTGAGAACGGACTAATACAGATGGCTTCCTCCCTCCCTTTGGGTCTTTCACAAGAGTGGAGAATGCTTGTCTTTGATGATGGTTTCCAGAAAAAGTGGCTGAGAAGAAGCTTTGAACTCAGGAAGTTTACTCGAGACTGCTGGTAGGAATAACACCTTTAAGAGTGTGAGGGAAGCCAGACGAGGCAAAGTAAGGTGTTGAACCACAATATAGTTGCATGAGGCCTCACCTGGCCCTGCGAAAAGATCTGTACCAAGTGATGGCCCCTCACTACAAGGCATGGGGTCTGGGTCTTTGTACCCCCATGTCCACTAAGTATTAGAGACTGGTGCTGGGGAGGGCTTGTGCCTCAGGGTAGGCAGCTGTCTCCAGGCGAGGAGGATCAAGTAATTGATGAGCCCTCTGAATAAGTCCTGGCCTTTCTTCTCCTCTGGTCATAAAGGAACTCCTTAAAAGTGGCCATATGTGTGAGCTGAGAGAGGGGCCCTGGGTAACACAGACCCAGGCTCGATGACATGGACCATTGTTTAGGGGGCTTTGCTTGTATCCTCTAGCCCTGCTCATGACCAATCCTGTATGAACAACTTTCATCAGTGCTTTAGGCCTGCATACCATGACTTGGAGGGCCTGGTACAATCCATGTATCTAAGGGAAACTTTGGCCACAGAGTTTGTTGCTGCCCTGTGATCAGGTATTTCTTTTCTATCAGGGCCAACTTCCATCCCAGGATCTGTTTATTGGCATGGTCTTGCTCCATACACATAATGTCTACTCTTATGTGACCTGTGATTCTCCTACTAGAACTTGCCATAATCTCACATGGCATCTTTTCCTGCCACGGATACCTTTAGTACCTTAGTGTCTTCTAATTCATAGGGCCCAAGTGGCAGGGCACTGGTACAGCAGCCTGGACAGGCTGCAGAGCACTTTCCTGGTCTCATGCTGCTCAAAGTTGCAGCCTTCTGTGTCACACGGTAGATAGGCTGGAAGAGTACTCTGAAGTGCAGGAGATGCACTTCCTCTAGAACCAGATGAAGACTACTGGACATTATGCTTGTAGTGGTGGGAAGTCCAGATGCAATAATTCAGCATTTTCTTTGATGGGAAAGTCCCAGAATACCCCAGACCACTTGACCTCCTAAAAATGTCACTGATATGGCAGACCCTTAAATCTCATCATGGTTTATTTTCTGCTCTTTGGAGCACATTTCTTACAGAGATCTTCACCATTCTTGCCATATCTTCCTATCGAATTAGCAAGATGTCACTGATGGATTGAGTTAACATGATGTTATGTGGAATGTCCAGGTAGTATGGGTCCCTTCAGACTGTAATATTTTAGCCCTGAGCAAGGCCGTCATGCTCTAATTATAGGCAGGCGTCCTTCTCAGATGATTCAGAATGGGTTTAACTGTCATCCCTGATAGGATGGAGAAAATCAAAACCAAGGGCCACATGCCATGCACCTGAAGTACCACCAAGGGCAGGAAAAGGCAACCACAGACTGGGAGAAAATTATAAGGCATGTATCTTAACAAAGGACTCATATCAAGCAGATTAAAAAATACCCTTCTAAAATCAATAAAAACGAAAGTAAGCTCCATAGAAATGTGAGCCAAAGACTTTGACAGAGACTTCATAAATGACTAGCAAACATAAGAAAAGATGGTCAACTTTGTTAGTCATCAAGGAAATGAAATTAAAGACACTGTAATACCACATACACACCAGGAAAGGCTAAAATGATTAATACTGGCATTACCAAGCGTTGATACCGATGTAGATCAACTGAAACGCTCATACGTTACTGTGGGAGCATAAACTGGTTCAACCATTTCACACACTGACATACTTTATGACTCAGCAGTTCTAGTCTTACATATGTTCCTGAAAGAATTATGTGTATGTATATATGTCATATATATACACATCATATATACTCACATACTCACAATATATATTGACATATATATGACACACACACATATATATGTCAAATCATAATAACAAGCATATTCAAAGCAGCTACTTTTTTAATAGCCCCAAACTGGACATTTACAACTCAAATGAGCATCTGCAGTAGAATGGATAAAAAAGGTGATAGGCTTATTAAATAGATTTTGTACTGAAATGAGAATGAATCAGCTATAACTATAGACAACATCATGGATAAATTTCACAAATGACTTTGAGGAGAAAAAAAAAAAAAAACCCAAACACAAAAGAAAACATACTCTATGATTCCATGTGCATAAAGTTAAAAAACATGCAAAACTCATCAATGGTGATTGAAATGAGCAATGTGAGTACATTTGGGGGATGGATAGTGATTAGAAGGGGACATGAGGTATTTTTTAGATTCTGCTAATGTTTTATTTCTTTATGTGAGTGTTGATAACACATGTGTTTGGTTTAAAATATCTGTCGAGCTAGATATTTTCACTTTTTTGTATGTAGGTTGCATCCTGATAAAATCTGCTGTTAAAATGTGACCTTACTGCATAAAGTTATCGTGCACTCCCCTGCTTTACTCCTTTCAGTGGTTTTATTATATTTAATAAAATAGGTAAACCCACTGGCCAGGTCTCTACTGCTTTGCAGGGCTTGGCCCAGCCTGACTCAGAATAATGAAGGCAGTAGAACAGGTCAGACTCTGGAACACATTGGCTGACTTGGAATTCCAGCTCTCCCATGCATTAGCTGTGTAGCCAAGTTACTTACCTTCTCTGTATCTCAGTTTACCCTGTTGTGAGATTAACTCTCAGAGTTATTGTGATGACTAAAGTGAGATACTACATGCTTAGAAAATGTCAGTTCATAGTAAATACTCAATTAATATAAGCAGCCTGGTTTCCTTTAATTTTCCTGAACACACCAAGCTCTTTTTTTTATTCTCTCCGAAGATCTTCACAGTCTGTTCCCTCTGCTTGGAATCTTCTCACCCCATATCAGAAAAGCAAATCTTGTGGGAGCATGGTTTCCTCTTGACAAATAGCTCATAGAGGCTAAATAACGTATCCAAGGTCATATGGTTTGAGTGGCAGAATTTAAACTTGAACTCTCATCATTGGTGTTCTAGTCCAGTGCTCTTTCTGTAGTCACATGTTCATTTCTTGAAGGAAAAGACAAGTTCAACTTGTTTTACAAATTTTCTTGTGGATTAAAAAAGCATAGAAAGAATTTTGATGAATTGAACAGCTTTCTTGAATTGACGTGGTCCCTGAATGAGCTTTCTGTTTGGTTTAGGAAACAATATGTAAACCCTCAAAATAAAATTACAAATTTATGTTTCAATGCCACCATTGAAGATGTTTCTTGCAGCATGATTAATTGCCAAGTGACTGATACAGACAATGTTCAAGTTCAGAGCAATGAGAAATCTTTGTGGGCTGGGCTGCTCAAGGAAGATTCCCTAGAGGGACTGGGACACTGAACTACATAGGATGAGGAGGAGTTGAAAGGCAGCCCCAAGGGAAAACAACTTCAGACAGTTAACTAGCATGAAGCAAGAAAGCCCAGGGGGGTATTGTTGGAATAGTGCAGGAACTAGTTTGGCTGGAGCCAAGTATTTACCCCAGAGAGTAGATGGGAGATTTTGGGTTGGGAAGTAGGAGGAAGCCTAGTTCTTGGAGAAAGGATGGATGATGGAAAAAGAAGTTTAACATTATTGTTGATTTATACATTTTTGTTTTATTTTGTTTTTCTATATTTAACTAGCTGTACTGAGGTAAAATTGACATGTGAAAAAACAGTACATACTTAATGCATATGATTTAATGAGTTTGGACATATGCATGCCCCTGTGTGATACTATCACTACAATCAAGATACTACACATGTCCATCACCTCCGAAAGTTTCCTGTTGTCCCTGTATAGATGTGTGTGTGTGTGTGTGTGTGTGTGTGTGTGTGTGTTGGGGGGGGATAAGAATACTTAACTACTTTCCTAACAAACTTTTAGTGCACAATACCGTGTTGTTAGTACAAGCACTGTGTTGTACAGCAGCTCTCTAGAACTTACTCACTTTGCATACATGAAACTTCGTATCCATTGAACAGCTCCTCATTTCCCTCCCTGCCTCCTACTCCTGGAAGCCGCCATCCTATTCTCCGCTTTTATGATTCGACTATTCTGAATTCTTTATGTAAGTGGAAAGCCTCTTTGACATTAGTCTTGGCGATGATTTCTAATTTTAATACCAAAAGCAAAGGCAATAAAATCAAAAATAGATAAGTGGGACTACATCAAACTAAAAAGCTGGACAGCAAAAGAAATAAGAGCGAAAAGAAAATCTATAGGATTGGAGAAAATATTTGCAGACCATTTATCTGGTAAGAAGTTAATATCCAAAATATATTACAAATTTCTATAACTCAATAGCAAAAGCAAAACAAAACAAGAAAACCCAAATAAACTGATTTTAAAATGGGCAAAGGACTTCAATAGACATTTCTCCAAAGAACACAGGCAAATAGCTACCACATATTAATATATGAAAACGTGCCCGATATCACTAGTTATGAGGGAAATGCAAATCAAAGCTACAATGAGATATCACCTCATACCTGTTAGAATAGCTATTATTAAAAAAAAAAAAAGCAAAAGGTAACAAGTGTTAACCTGTGGACACTGTTGGTGGAAATGTCAAATGGCATAGCCACTATTGGAAACAGTATGGAGGTTCCTCAAAAAATTAAAAATAGAATTCCCATAGGATCCAACATTTTTACTTCTGGGTATGTATACAAAAGAATTGAAATCAGAATCTGGAACAGAAATTTGCATGCCCATGTTCATTGCAGCATCATTCACAATAGTCAAGATAGGAAAACAACCCAAATGTCCATCAACAGATGACAGATAAAGAAAATGTGGTATGTACAAATAATGGAGTATATTTGCTATGGTTTCAATAGCAAACTCATATTGCTATATATTCAATACCAAAACTCACAGTGAAACTTAATTCTCAAAGTGGCAATGTTGAGAGATGGGGCCTTGAAGAGAGATTGGATGGAGAGGGCATGAATGGATTAATCTATTCACGGATTAATGAGCTATGATGGGGAGAGAACTGGTGACTTTACAATGGGAGAAAAACATGAGCTAGCATGTTATACAGTATGCTCAGCTGCCTCAAGACACCTCAGAGAGTCCCCACCAGCAAGAAGACCCTCCCCAGGGGTGGCCCCTTGACCTTGGACTTTCCAGCCTTCAAAACTATAAGGAATAAGTTCCTTTTCTTTATAAATTACTCAATTTTAGGTATTCTATTATAAGCAACAGAAAATGGACTAAGACAGTTATTCAGCCTTTTAAAAGAAGGAAATCTTATCATTTGCAACAACGTGGATGAAGCCCGAGGGCATTATGCTAAGTGAAATAAGACAGTCTTAGAAGGACAGAAATGCTTCTTTTGTTTTTGTTAATTGAAGCTTCAAGCAGATCACATTACAAAGTCTGTCCTGATTTGAGTATTGGTGGAAAAGTAGAGGTGAATTGGGCTGAAGTTGCTTTTGCTCAGCATTACAACTACACCGGTCACAAAGCAATGCAAAGGTATGCCAAGAATAGTACTAACTCACAGTTGATGACTGTAGGCTATGTTCCAGGTACACGATACTTTACACCTTACTATTATTTTTTAATTATTTTTTCAACCTTATGAGATTAGGTAGTGTAGTAATGAAGAGAGTTGATGTTGAGGCGTGGTTGCTTGAGTTAAATCCTGGCTTTACCACTTACTAATATCCCCAGTTGTTGCATCCTGAATCCAACCACAGCTTTTTTACTAAGACCACATTTCCTATGAGCTTCTACCAACTAATTAGTGAGGGTTGCAGAATTCTACTGCGGGTGCATTCCTGCAAGAGGCACCATTCCTCTGACGGGTAATGCTGGCTGGAGAGCATGTGTTGCCTGGCCTAATTTTTCTTATAACTGTGCTGCGATATGGACCTCTTCCTATCTCAGCTGCAGTAATGGGAGACAAACTGGCCCTTGCAGTAATGGGAGAAAAACTGGTCCTTGTGCTTTTTTTTATTATTATTATTTTTATTTTTTTTGAGATGGAGTCTCGCTGTCATCCGGGCTGGAGTGCAGTGGTGCGATCTCGGCTCACTGCAACCTTTGACTTCCTGGTTCAAGCAACTCTCCTGTCTCAGCCTCCCTAGTAGCTGGGATTACAGGCACATGCCACCATGCCCAGCTAAGTTTTGTATTTTTAGTAGAGATGGGGTTTCACCATGTTGGCCAGGATGGTCTCAATCTACTGACCTCGTGATCTGCCTGCCTCAACCTCCCAAAGTGCTGGGATTACAGGCGTGAGTCACTGTGCCCAGCTGCCCTTGTACTTTTAACAATGAAACCTAGGTGAGAGAATTTAAGATCTAAATATTTGTGAGATATACCAAATTCATAACTGGAAAACTCAGTATGGTCAGTCCCCAAATTATCTGGAGATTCAACGCAATCCCAAAAAGTCATCATTTATATGGAAATGCGAAGGACCTAAAATAAACCTAGATAAACTTGAAAAATAAAGTTGGAGGATTTATTGTACATTATTGTAAGAATTATTTTAAACCTAGAGTAATTAAGACAGCATGATATTTGTACAAGGATAATTAAATACACAAATGGAAAAGAAGAGTATCCAGAAATCGACCCACACATATATTGTCTCCATAGGCTTATAATATTATTGGCCATATTATCTGCTTTGTGAAATACTAATTCTAGTCTATGTCCATTTTTTATTGTTGTCTATTTGCATATTAATTTGTCAATTTTATTCTTACTCAAGAAGGTGTCTCAGCATTTCACTGAGCAAGAGATTTTTTTTTCAATAAATGATGCTGGAACAAATGGCGATCTGTAAGTAAAGCAACAAACCTTGATTCCTACCTCACACCATACATGAAGATAACTTGAAATAAATACATCCTAAACCTTCATGTAAGATGTAAAATATAAAGCTTTTAGAATAAAACAAAAGAGAATATGTTCATGACTTTGGGTTTCTTGAACAGAACACAGTAATGCATTAACCAAAAATGAAAAAATACATGTATAATCATTTATATATACACATGATTTAACTTACACATGTGTATATATGTACAGTCATAAATTGATTAATGGTGGACATCTGTTCTGAGAAATGCATCATTAGGTGATCTTGTCATTGTATGAACATAGTAGAGTGCACTTACACAAACGTAGATGGTAGAGCCTACGCTTCTCCTAGGTTATATGGGGTAGCCTATTGCTCCTGTGCTACAAACTTGTACAGCATGTTACTGTACTGAAACTACACGCAATTATAACACAGTGATAAGTATTTGCGTATCTAAACACACCTAAAAATGGAAAAGGTACAGCAAAAATATGGTATTATAATCTTATGGGACCACCATCATATATGTGGTCCATTGTTGATCAAAATATTATGTGATATGTCTGTACACACAACCACGCATATATGAAGTGCTCTGCTCAGAGACATAACTAAATGAGAAAAAAAAAAAAAAAGACAAGCCACAGAGGAACAGAAGATTTATAGCACATATATCTGACAGAGAAATATTTCAAATATATGAGTAAGACCTACAAATTAATATGAAAATAGACAACAATAAAAAATGTACAAAGAGTTGAATGAGTACCTCACAGAGCAGGGTATGCAAATGGCTAATGATATGATAAAGATGTCAAACACCAATTATTTTTCAGGGAAATATAAGTTAAAACCATTTTAGACAATAGTTTGGCATTATCTATTAAATCTAAGCACATATCTGTTCTATGACCTAAGACTATTACTACTAGGTATATACCCAAGAAAAATAAATACATGTGTTCATATAAGAAACATACAGAAATGTTCATAGTATTTTGATTTACAATAGAAAAACTGGAAGCAATGGAGATATCTAATAGAATGAAGGAAATTAATTGTGGTATATTTATATGTTGGGAAACTGTATAGTCATTACCAGAAGAACAAACTTCTCCTACCAAGAACCTCATGAAGAATTTCATAGCCATTATCTTTTTTTTAGACCGAGTTTTCCTCTTGTCACCCAGGCTGGAGTGCAATGGCACGATATCAGTTCACTGTAACCTCCGCCTCCCAGGTTCAAGCAATTCTCCTGCCTCCTCCTGAGTAGCTGGGACTGGGACTACAGGCACACACCACTATGCTTGGCTAATTTCTGTATATTTAGTAGAAACGGGGTTTTACCACATTGGCCAGGCTGACCTCGAACTCCTGACCTCAGATGATCTGCCTGCTTTGGCCTCCCAAAGTGCTGGGATTACAGTCATGAGCCACCACGCCTGGCCACAGCCATTATCTTGAGTGAGCATAAGGAACACTTTTGGGCTACAAGGTAGAGGTTACACAGGTGAAATCCCCTTGCGACAATTATTGGGCTAACGCTTAGGGCTTGTGCAGCTCTCTATATGATGCATGATTGCCATGGGTTGAGTCAGTCAGAGGCTGACACTGAGATCGAGTTTTGAAGTGAGACCTTTATAAGGAATCACACCTGTGAAAGGAAGTGTTAAGAGAAGAATTAGATAGAGGTAGAAGGTGGACAGGAATACAAGCCCAATGCAGCCTCCTCAACACAGTGGGGCAATGGGTGCAGGCATGGGGATGGGTAATCCTCAGCTGGGGGTGCCATATAACCAAATCCCACAGACTGTGTGGCTTATACAGCAGATATTTATTTTCTCACACTTCTAGAGGCTGGACGTCCAAGATCAAGGTACCAGTAGGGTTGATTCCTTCTGAGACCCATCTCCATGGCTTTCAGGGGGCCATCTTTTGCCTGTCCTTCACCCAGTCTTCCCTCTATACCTGTCTATGTGTCCTAAACTCCTCTTTTATCAGGACACCACTTAGATTGCATTAGGGACCACCCTAACTGCCTCAATCACCTCTTCGAAGGCCGTATCTCCACGTACAGTCATATTCTGAGGTCCTAGGGGTTAGGGCTTCAACATAGGAATTTGGGAGGGACATAATTCAGCCCATAAGAGGACCCTTACCATCTATCTTCCATTCACCTGTTGGGCCTCTGCAATGGCCCCATGCTAAGTTGGAATGCCAAGTCCAGAAACTGGCCAAGGTGTTGTGATTCAGCCTCCTGGTCACATATCCTTAGTTTGTTCTGCTGGTACAAGCTGGCTGGACCCCTAGTTGGCTGCTGATCTATTTTGCCACTAGGAATGCCATGCTCTGTCAACCATCTCCACAGTTCTCTGAGGGTCCAACCCCATTAAGAGCCACCTCAGCCTTGCCAGTTATTGTGATGATTGTGACCCCCTGGTTTATGGTGGTCAAGGGCTGTCACATAACCCCAAATATGTCAGGGGTTCCATTATCACTGTTGCTATCAGTGAGCCAAGTTCTATAACAGCCTCTCCTTCCATCAGACTTGGCCTGTAGGGGAGAAGCACTACTGGCATTTTTGGAACATGGTGCTCCTACTACTATCACATTCCTTATTGCTTTAGGAAGTGCTATGTCTCCTCTAGGCCTGCTCTCGGAGTGTTGTCCTCTGGTGGGTCTTCTGTCTACACCATGTGTACATTCCAGCATGTACCTGCTTACTGAACTTTTCACCCTCTCCCTCTACGGTCAGCCACGAGCCTCCTGACATTGCAGTGTTGTTCAGTGGGAGTCGTCCTGTTCTCCAGGTGTCTCAGAGCTATCCTTGCTGGAGTATGCTGTGCTTTAACCCTAGTTATGAGGCTAGTGGCCAGGAAGGGAGGTAGGGGTGGCCCCTGAGGGGTAATGTGTTCCCTTAAGGGCAGAGGTCTCTACACTGTCCTCCAGCATGGGGTGTGCTGTCTTATAATGGGGAGGGGTGGGCCATGTCTACAACCTCAGAAGATTCAGAGCAGTCTGAAAAGTCCAAATCTTTAAGAAACCAAAGGGACTGGGGACCAGGGGCCAGGGACCCAGGTTCTCCCAGTTAGCCTTACA
This sequence comes from Chlorocebus sabaeus, assembly GCF_047675955.1. Classification (NCBI taxonomy): domain Eukaryota; kingdom Metazoa; phylum Chordata; class Mammalia; order Primates; family Cercopithecidae; genus Chlorocebus; species Chlorocebus sabaeus. The sequence goes on along the minus strand of NC_132911.1, from coordinate 142,965,278 downwards.
CACCCAGCTTGCTGGAGCCTTGCACAGTCTTTGAAGTTCAGCTGCTCTGTTAAGTGCTGAACTTGGCCCTTGGCTTTCTCTACCCTCCTGCTGCAGAAGATGAGCGTTTCTTTGCCTCCAAAGGAGGCTTTCTGGCTTCCACATCTGGCTTTTAGCTGCCCATTTCTGTTTCCAGCTATTTGTTACCTTGCTGCAGAACATCAGTGGCACCCAGCAACAGTCATTCCATTGCCTATTCTTATAGCTTCTTTAGAGTCTCAAATGACTGACATATCCCATGAGCTCAGATATTCCCTTCCACCTGAAAACCCTCTCCGGATTTTCTCAATATACTCCCAGTGAAAACTAGTACATGTTGATTTTACAGAAGCAGATGCCAAGACAGAGTGTGGGGTTCAAGATGTGTATCAGGGACCCCCATGTGTGAAAGGAGGTGTAGGAGGCAGGATTGGGAAGGGAAAGGTCACACTGCAATGAACACCCAACAGTGTTCCTTGTCAACCCTCGGAGCTATTGTTACTGCCTAGCCTTCTCCCCATAATCTCTAATTTCTTGTGGGTTCCTTTCAAAAAAGGGAGGGAGAGCGAGCTTTGGTTGACATAGGGAGTAGAGCGGGAGAACCAAAGTGTTGCCCATTGAAGTCTCCCATGGTGGGCAGGGATGTCAGGGTCTTTATGCTCCTGCCCCATTCAGTCATTGAGGATGCATTGTCCCCAGAAGGACATGGCCTTAGACAAGGTGGCTCTCTGAAGCTGGGGTAGACCCCAAGGGAGCCGAGAGGTACAGGCTGCCTGCTGATCACACTCCCTGATGCTAAGCAGGAAGTCTTGCCTTGAAGACCTCTGGGGGTGCGTCTCCATGTTGCCACAATGGATTACTTGAATTAGATATTTTTCTTGCCAAAAAATTACGTATCATCTCTCATCACAGTACCTGGAGTCCATATGAGATATGCATGATGTGTGGGTTCTGTGCATTCAGGCTGGAATCTTACTGAGCTCCTCTTAGGTAGAGTTTGCTGGTGATTTGTGATGAGTGTTTGTAGAAAGAGAGAAAAGTTTTGTCAGGGGCTCTCAGAGCTGTGGGGCCCTTTTGAAGCATGTGAGAGGGAAAGTGAGAATGTCTGGAGGCATTGAGAGCAGGCAGAAATCTGTCTGCACTCAGGAAATTCTTTTGTTTCCTTCTCTCTCTCTCTCATTCTTCCCCTTTCTCTCGCTCCCTCTCTTTCTCTTTCCCTGCCTTTTTTGAAAGACACCCACAGGAAGATTAGAGATGATAGGAAGAAGGCTGGGCAGTAACAATAGCTTCAAGGGTTGACAAACCACAGAAAACAAACCTCATTAACTCTGCAGTGCTTCCTGACAGACCACTTGCAGGGCTGCCCACGGCTGCCCAGGGCCGTGGCTCTGTGACTGCGCGTGCTGGGACCCAGGAAGATGTCAAAGCTCTTTGGAGAGGGGTGGATTTGAATAATGCCTCATCTAAATGCAGGCATTGGCAGTGCGTGGGATAATTATCCACCACCTGAGCGCTCTTCAGCCCCAGGCTTTGGTATACAGGGTGCCAGGCGACCAGCCAGGGAAGCTTTGGGGCCTGAGCAGCTGGTGTGAGCTTTGGGTCCCCTTGCAGCTAGGCTGGAGCTGCTGTCTGGAATTTGGCTTGCAAATGTTTTTGGAAGCATCAGAGTCAGGGATGGCTGGTGTGACTGCCAATTCTGCCAATCAGACTGGACACATGCAATGACTGTGGGTGGCCCAGATGTGGTAGGCAGAAGGGCTGGAGCTTTGGAACAAAATAATAGTAAAGATGATGATACTGCCCAGCAGCTACTAAGCCTGCCAGGCTGCAAGCCAAGCTCGTGAAACTCCCTTCACAAGAGCTGTGATGTGAGTGTTAACCCTATTTTAAGATGAAAAATGACCAGCTTATTGAATATTTACTACTAAGATGTACTGTGCTAGCCCTTGAGATGGGTTGTCCCATTCAATACTCACAGCTCCATGATGCAGGTACTATCATGGTCCCATTTAACAAGACGAGGAAATTGAGGCTTAAAGACATTAAATAAATATCTGTAATTTAGGTAGATTTTGAAACAAGGTCCATGTGATTCTGAACAACTGGATGAAGTCATAGGGTGGTGAAGGATGTCATCCTGAAACCTGCCGTCCTGTGGAAGACTGCCTGGCTGAGAATGGCAGGGGGACCTCTGCTGTAAAAAGAGGCCTCGAGATAACCAGTTCACCTTTTGTCCTCTCATTTTCTTACTACTTTAATGGCAGCAGTCCTAGCTACCCTGACATCACCAAAACTGTTACTATGCAGAGAAGGAAGTATAATTCCTTTCCATTTTAAGAACAACCACTGATCCTGCTAGATGTTCACAGTAGCACCTAAGCTCCTTGAGGAAAGCAGAGACCAAAGAAGTGTCACCCCAGAGGAGGGACCTGGACCCATAGGGAGACTGCTAGTGTCATAACCTCTACTCTTTGTCAGCTGATGCACAAGGCATCACACATTGGTTTGCCCTTTTAAAAATGGGGGAACTGGCTGAGCATGGTGGCTCACACCTGTGATCCCAGCAGCACTTTGGGAGGCTGAGGCGAGTGGATCACCTGAGGTCAGTTCAAGACCAGCCTGGCCAACATAGTGAAACCTCATCTCTACAAAAATACAAAAATTAGCCAGGCATGATGGTGGGTGCCTGTAATCCCAGCTACTCGGGAGGCTGAGTGGGGATAACCGCTTGAACCCAGAGGGCAGAGGTTGCAGTGAGCTGAGATCGCTCTGCTGCATTCCAACCTAGGTGACAGAGTGAGGCTCCATCTCACAAAAAAAAAAAAAAAAAAAAAAGGCGGGGGAACCAAGGGTCAGGAGTGATGGGTCCAAGGAGTATTTTCATCAAAGGACCCAAGACAATGAAAGCTTCATATGCCAAAGCATATGAGAACATGTAGAGAGATTAGGGTTGTTTATTACTATTTATAAGAAACAGATAATGACAATAATGATGATGATGAAGACGACAAAGATGTTCATGATGATGATAAGCACGAAGGTGTTGATGATAATGACATCATTAGCTAACACCAACAATGAAGTCATTGTATGCCAGGAGTATATTATGTAATGGAATTTTCACAACCACCATATAAAATAATCACAAGTATTACTATTTTGACAATTTTCTTGATGGGGAAATTGAAACTCAGAGAGGTTAAGTGATTTGCCCAAGGTAGTCTTAACCTATGTTATTTTCACTAGGGAGAGTAGTGAGAGTGGGAGGGTCCCTTGCTATACACAAAAGGGCTGTCCCCAGAAGTGGGTAAGCAGGCAGCCCTTTGGAGTCGAGGAGAAGGGCATGGGGTAGAACTGGGATGAGCAGTTATCCCCTCACAAAAGACAATCTCTGGCAGCTGCAGTTGTTCAGGAAGACAGTGGTCCTACAGGAAGCATAGTGATCATCCATCCCCTGTAGAGATGCGCCTGAAGAAGGCCCCAGCATTGAGCAGGTAGGAGTTGAGAAAGGGACTCCAGAGGGTGGAGGTTAAAGTCCCTATGCCTCTTGCTCTCTGGAATTCTGTCCTAAGGTTTCAATGTCTTCAATGAAATTTCCTGTACTTTTTGCAGGAAGCAGAACTGGGGTTAATCTTTGCCACGAAAAGGCAACCATTTGCATGTTCTCTCAGGGAAAATGCAACATTTGCAAAGTCAAATCTGATTATGACACACAGACTTTCTTAGGGAAACAGTGATTATCCATCACGATGAAAGGATAAACAGAGCCCAGCATCTGGAATTCTCCAATTGTTTTTCACAGCTGGGCACACAAGTCCCCCTTTGATACCAAGTTTATTGTCTGTATGTATATGTTTTCCAAGTTCTCCCCCAGTGGCCTGGCAGAAATAAATAAGAATTATTTTTTTTAAAAAACCTGAAATGAAAAAGAGTCTCAGTCTCTCTCTGAATTTTGGCTTAGCAAAGGCTCATGTCTAACACTGTTGTTACCCCAGGGTCTCCCCAGGGAAACAGATTTACTTCAGAGAAATTTACTGTCTTCTAAAGAAGAGGAACAGGGACCTCAGCTGAGTTGGGACATAGCTGTCAAATCAAGTATGCCATAATTAGATTAGTGGCATCAGATTTCTCATAGTTTCTCGTGCATCCCTGCTAGGACAGTGTTTCAAACCCCATAAATTCCACAGGGAGAAGGGGAAAGAAAAGAAGGGTATTCTTATTCTCTTCTGTGCTATCCCCTAGAGTTTGCACATCTACAGAGAAAGGCTCCAGAGCCCCAGGGACATGTGCTTGGGTACAGGCAGTGACTCTCCTCTCCTGAACTCCTGCCTGCCCTGGCCCCAACTGAAGGATTCTGCTCTTTCAAGCACTGGCACACTGCACTTGTATAGCCTTTGATCTGTGACAAGCACCCAGATTCTCCAAATTTCTCCTCATCAGTCTCTCAACCCAAAAGTCCTAGTAGGCTCCAGAAGCCAGGGCTGACCTGTTCTGCTTCCTCTTCCTACTTCTCTCCCCATCCTCCTCATCTCCGTACATTCTCCTCCCACCTGGGCGCCAGCCCTGCATTCAGGACTTGGCCCATGCCAGTCCTGCTTGGATGACTCTGGCTGGATCCTTTGAAATCCTGGCTTCTGCTCAAATTTCAGGCCTCACTGGTCTCACTTCATGGAAGACATCTTGCCATGGTCACTTAATCCAAAAATGCCTGCCCCATTATTCCCTCCAGTCACATCCACATCTGCTTCCTCCTGGCACAAAGATCCTTTACAGGGACATAGGGATTTGCATATGTTTGATGTCTATTCCCTCCAGGAGCCTCCAGTCAGCACTGGAGGGCAGGAGCCAAGTCTGTCTTGTTCCTTCCTCTTTTTTCAGGGTCTTCACCTCTGATCCGCCAGGTGAGCTTGGGTGTGTAGGCTTTGCCCTTGCTCCCTCTTCCATGCCGTAGGCATTATTATAGAACCTACTTCTCCTGGGGTGGTGGTATGGATTCAGCTTGTTGAATGAGAGAGTGAATTGCTTTGTAGCCCATTCAGCCTCAAGGAGAGATGTAAGAAGATGGTTTCATGCCATGTTGCTCTCCTAGGGTGATCACTACTCACATAGCAGGGCTTGAGAAAAATTCTACAACATCACATGGTTTAGGCTAAGGAACAGGCTTAATTTGGAAGTAGAGAGACAAACAGCAGGAGTTAGCAAGTACAGAGAAGGCAGGGACCCCTCCCTCCTCCTGTCAGCCAGTTAAAATGATGAACTGTACGGGACAGTAAACTGAGATGGCCCTGGTGCCTTCCCACACAAGCAAACAAAACTCAACTCAATTGTAAACCTCAACTTAATCAATCAGAAATCACCAACCAACCTGTAACTAGAGACTCTACCCATCAGAACCTGCCAACTAACCTCTAACTAAGGACTTTCTACAGTAACCAATCACATATTTTGTTTGTCTTGCTTCCATGAACACCTTATAAAAGTTCTTCCCTCTAATCCCCTTGATGGGATGCTGAACTATTTGTGGTCTGGTACTACCAGATTCATTTATCACTGAATGCTGAAATAAATGCATTAAAAATGTAAAGTGCCTAAGCTTATCTCCTTTTATTATCACATTTTAAAAATTTCAATAGTTTTTGGGGAACAGGAGGTTTTTGGTTACATAGATAAGTTCTTTATTGGTAAATTCTGAGAATTTGGTGCACCCATTTCCTGAGTAGTGTACATTGTATCCAAAGTGTAGTCTTTTATCCCTCAGCCTCCTTCCTGCTTCCACCAGTCCATGATGTCATTCTTGGACCTTTGTGTCTTCATAGCCCTAAGCTTATCTTCTAACAAGACATGGGCCCAGACTTGGTGGGCCACACACTGTGTACCAGGGTCAGCATCAGTGCATCCATAGAGGGACCTGGCCTTGACACTCTCAGTGAGAAGGACAGAGATCTCACAGTGAGAGGGTGACTAAAGGATGGGAAAGATGTCCCAAGAATCCCCTCCATCTTCCTGGCTGGAGGCCATTGCCCACAGGCCTCTGAATCCTAACCCTGATCCCACCCTCTGCTCTTCAGCCTTCCTAACTTCAGCAGCCCCAGGGCATGGTCCTCAGTGGGAAGTGAGCTTTGATCTCAGAGCCTCAAGGTCCTCTATTCTTATGGATGTGCTGTAGCCTGAGAGACCACACTGGAGAAGTGAGACCCAGGTCAAGGGTAAGTTGGAAGAACCCAAGATCCCCTGCCCTGACCTTCTGTGGAACATCACAAGGTCTCTACAGAGTCCTAGCCTGGACTTAGAATTTCTGTGCCCTCAGCTCGTAGTGACTCAGAGCCATTGCCAGCTCTAGGAATATTGGGTCTTCTGGGCGATGGGTCAGTATTCAGCATCCCCACGCATCTCCATGGAGGCAGGGAGGTGCTATAGGAAGGCTCCCAGGTAGGGCACCCAGACATGAGGTCAAACCTGATTCTCCTACTTGGGAGTTCTTGATGTTGGGCAACTCCCTTAACTTCTGGGATCCTCAGTCTTCTCATTTGAAAAATGGATACAGCAAAGCCTTAGGCAGGTCAGGGGTAGCCAAGATAAGTGAGATCACACATATCAAAACCTTTCTGATGCTTTGCACATATCAGGGGCTCAATAAATCATGATGCATTTTGTGGATTTTCTCTTCGGGCCTTGGCTATTCCCTCCCTTGTGCCTTTATCATTTGTTCTCTAGATTTTCTTCTTCACCACTCTCTGAATTATCACCAGAGAGGGAATGTACCTTTTCACATAACAGAGACTGTATGGATCATTTTCCCAAATTTTCTGTCATTTACTTCGGCAAGAACCTTGCGGAATAGAAATTACGGCCTCCCCTTTAAATGTAAGAAAATGGAAATTCAGAGACATTAAGTAACTTTCTCAATGTCCCAAGGCCAGTTAGTGATGAAGTCAGGATTTGAAGCCAGGTCCCGTGCTAAAGACTGAGTTCTTTCTACTACAACAGCCCACCTGCTTTAAGAATGGGACAACATTTAATTTATATCATTGTCTCTTCCTAGGCCAACTCAGTGTCACACATATAGACATCAGCACTCACAGAAATACTAAAACCAGCAGATGAGTCATTAGCAAATGCAAAGAGAGGCCACGGTGGTTTTAACGTTTAGATGAGGAAGAGAATGTTGTACAATGAAATGGTTTTGGAGGCATCATGTAGACATGGAAATGGATCTTGAAGGAAAAGAAGAATTTGTGAAAAGGGAATTTTCCATGCCTGCGGGTCATGCATGCCTACTCCCAGCTCACTTCCCATTTCTGAGCTTTGATTTCCTTACCTATTAAGAAAGGGAATTGTTTTCAAGTACAAGTTACAAGTTCAAATATATAGACGTGTTAGTTGCATCGTAAATGTGAGAGAAGCAGCCCTGATTAGAGGCCTTAAATACCAATTGACGCTCACGGTTTGGGGGGACTATGACAAATGAGGGGTGCCCCTTCCACAAGGGGCAGTGGCTGCAGCCTAGGGTGGCCAGTGGGAAGATACAGAAAGTGCTGCCAGAATGCCTTGCTTCTGAAGACAAGCTCGAAATCTGGATTCTTATAAGAAACCTTTTCACCGTTGAATACTGGCCACTAAATCAATTTATTTTTTAATATCCAGGACACATGAGTCCTATTCTTAGAGGCCAGTTTGACCTCCAGGCTGCCCGTTTTTGACTGGGACTATGTATTTCCTGTCCTAGAGGCTAGGAAATGAGTTTCTGCCAAGATGGGTCCGCTCCAAGGCCAGCAAATCTCCCAAGGACTCTACTGATCTTCTCTGCCTGTGGGGATGAGCTCATGTATGTTCTGTTTTTGCCCTTCTGGAATGCTGTGAGCAGGTGTGTGTGTACGCACGTGTGTATGCATCTCCTCCTGGACACAGGTGCACAGACTCAAGCCAAAGAGATTTCCACTCTCCCCTGTGTTTGCCAAGCCCCCACCATTAGTCTCCAGATGGCTGCTTAATTATTCTTTCGGTGGGCTTCAGGCAGCATTTGGAGGAGCTGATACCAGGTAACAGGGCTATGTCTACCAAGAGCTGATATTCTAAGCGTGCTGCTCAAGCTCAGTAAATCACCTGGGCTCCAGGTGGCAACCAGGAGGGAGCGGGTCAGAAAACAGAGACCAGAGCTGAGATATAAGGAGAGGGTCAAGAAAGGTGAACGTGGGTGGCACCATCTGCTTACCTTACCGTGATGGTGATGCTAACAACATCAATGTCAATAACAGTATCTCACATTTATGAATGTGTCAGTACTCAACACATATCATCATAATAGATCTTCACAACCACCTCAGGAGTTAAATCGCATTACTATTCTCAATTTACAGATCAGCCCATTATTGATGTGTACCCACATATTAAGTCAACCCATTCATAAATCACGCTTGGCCATTTCTGCCTCTGTCAGCTAGTCAGAAGGAACTAGCGTGTTGTTGCAGGTATGAGCTGAGGAACAGGCACCAGTGGGGGATAGCTGGGGCAAGGGGGTGGCTGGGCTGCCTGCTAGGGTTGTGGGCTGATGCCTTCAGTGCTGCTCCTGCCCATTCCCTCAGGGAATATCTTCCACCCAACTTTCCAACTTGATGGGTTTCGTGATGGTCAGGTCTGGGAGTATCATTACTTCATGTCCCACAGACAGGCATCTCTACCAAAGCCCAATTTCATGCCAGGGACTATATTTTGAAAGATATGTGGTTCTCCACTAGAGATAGCATGGCACTCCATTGCAGACCCAAGAGATTTTATTGTAATTTCTCTGGGGGCTTTCCGCACACTCTCCGTAGTGTCTCTCCCCACTGCAGTTGCCTCTATCACAATGGGGTCTGCCAGTTCACATAGTCCATGGCACCTGCACTTCAGCCCATATCTGCTGGTGAGCCCCTTCCTGCTCTGACCCCACCTTCCAGGCTGGCCAGCTGCTGTGTCACCTGGTATATAGGTTGAAGCACTTAGTCCCAGATGTGAAATGTGCTGCTGGCACAGGGAGCTGCTCAGGTGTTATACTTCCTTCTTAACAACAGGAGGTGCAATAATTTTATTTTGGAGGGGAATCCTGTCATGTCCAAGACAACTTCACTGATGTGAGGCCCTTAAATCTTCATGAGGTTTATCTCCTTGCCGCTGGAGCACATTTGTCTGCCAAGGCCTTTAGTGTACTTGCCATTTCCTGCTCAGCTCATGCAATTCACACAGTGAAATCTTGGAGTGGAGCAATGTGATGATCTGCAGAATATCTGAGCGGCCCCCATTCCCTGGACTATCTTAGGACAGTGGGAGGTGTCAAGGCCTGGGGAAGACTGGAAATGCATACCTGGAAATGTCTGTTCCAACTGAAGGTTTTCAGGTTCTCCTTTCTCATAGGGATGAAATGGGAACCATTTGTCTAATGGTGACATCTTATCTGTGTAAATCTACCCTAATAGAGATTCTGTGCCCTGCACAGCAGCTGCGAGTAAGGTGAGTGTGTTATGGTTTACTGTCACCCTCCTGGACCTTTTCCTGGAACCATACTGGTACATGAAGAGGGGATGTGATGGGGGCCGTCCCCTGTATCCTTTAAGGGGGCCCAGACCTCTGCCATCTCCTGGGATATAATATTAGTTTTGTTTGTTTTCTTGGCTCAGGGTGGGGACCCCTTTCAGCAGCTTCCACCTGGCCCCTGCTGCTATGACAGCTCTTACCCCATAGGCCAAGAACCCAGTGGCAGGGTGTGCCACCTACCACATGAGTCCATTCCAATTATACATTCAGAAAAAGGGGGAAAGACCATCAGGTGGGCCCAAGGTTCCAATCTTGATCCCAGGATGCTGTGCTCCATCTTCCATATCCATTGTTCCCTGCTGACCACCAGGGCTGGGACTAGGGTAAGGCAAGAAAGGGGCCCAGGGTACAAACCGTAGGGAGGAACTCCCTCCCAGGGCCACGGGGGCAGAGTCAGGCCCCGAGGGTGAGAGCCTTCTTACATTTTGCACTCTGAGCTCCTCTCTCACCTTGGTCTACTCCTGGCCCTACTGCTGGGTAGAGTTTCATGCTCCTTCGCCTCCCTGACCTAGGGTCCAGCACCCACCATGCTTCTGTTAGCTGTGGGCTACCACCTGGACTGTTATTTCAAAATCCTACCATGAAAGCATCTCTGCCCATGAGCCGCAGCCCAAAGAGAACACCATGGGAGGTGCACCCTGACTGTAGAGTGCTGCTCCTGCAGTTCGGACCTTATTGCTTTGCCCACCTGAGGCCCATGCAAACCCTTCCATGTGGCAGAGCCTCTTGGCAGCTCCTCCCAACTCCCTTGGTCATGAACTCCCCCTCTCCCTCCATCTCCAAGGCAGTGCTGGCTTCTCTCTTTTGCTCAGTGTGGGCATCACTTTCTCTCTGCTTTTAAGAGGCATCCCTGCAGCATTTTAGCAGCGTCTCCCAGGGAGTTTGCTATGGTGTTAAATCCTGCATCCCAGGGGTGGGCATCAATGTTGATAAACTTTCCCTTATACTACTTTATGTTCTGTCTCCTTGCCTAAGCAGCCTGAGGTCCACTCTCAGGCACATGCCCAGGCTCTTCTCAGCATAGACCCTCTACAAACACCTGGCAGCTCCTCCACCTTGGTGGGCAGCCCCATGCTGGCCAGGGTTAGGGGATGTTGTCAGCTCCAGCTGGGCTGGTTGAGTAGCCCCGTCTTTTTCTGGGGATCAGTACTCTGAAGTCCCCCAGGTACCCAAAGAAAGAGGTCGCCTTCTCTTGTGTCAGCCTTGGCAGTTGTAAGGCCATGTTGTGGTTCTTCATCTGCTATCTATTTCTGTTTCATTTTCATTTCGTTCAAAACAGGGCGTGGAGAAGAATTTGCCATCCTACAACAGTCTGCTTTTATCATGCAACTGCTAATAATGTCTACCTTCCGGGTGGTTATGAGGGTGATGATATGGATTGTGTAAAGTGTCCATATATAATAGGAGACATGACAGGTACATTTCAGACCACTTTCACCCCAGTAGCAAATTAAACATGAGAGTGGAACTACCTGGGCCACCCGGGGCCTACCAAAGCCTAGAACTGATCAGCTACTGGCACCAGAATGGGGTGAACCAGGACCCAAAGCTAGAAGCAAACTTGCCCTCTGGAGGAACCAGGTCTAAAGAGACACAAGCCTTGACATAAAGGAACAGAGTAGGGGTCTTCTGGTCTGGCCAGCAGAGTCTGCACTCTTATTAGCTTCTAATTTTATTTTATCTTATTTTATTCTACCTAATAAACTACCTCAAAATCTCAGTGGCCTCCAGAAGCAACTATTTCTACTTTTCACTCACAGGTTTACCGGTCTGCAGATGTGCTCAGCTGCAGGCTGTGGTGAGGCTTAGCTTTGCTCCGGAGTCCCTGTCGCCCTTAGCCCAGCAGCTGCCCACCGAGTCTGCATTTTAGGATAGAAGCAGGGGCATGAGAGAAGCAAATGGAAACTCACAATGTCTTTTTAATGCCTGGTGCTGAAATGGATTGGCCACCATGTCCCACATTCCAACAGCCAATTTCAAGGCAGGGGTCAGCTCTCTTCCCCCTCTAGTCAGTGAAATGGTCAGGTCACATGACAAAGGCATGAATGCATCCTTCTGATACCAAGGCAGGTGGAAAGTCAGAGGCAATGGTCCAGATCCCTCAATATTCCGTCATGCAATAACAATACACCTGCCTCTAAGAGTTGGAAGGACCCTCTTGACTCCCCACATCGCAGCTTCTCCCACTGTTATAATCCTCTGTGCACCATTCTGGTGACTCTTTGAGGCAGAAACTGGTATTCGAATGTCTGTTTCCGTGGCCCCAGAGCCCAGTATGATTGTGGGGGAGAGGCCAGTGTTATAAGCATTGCAATTACGCCCTCAAACCAGCTGGTTATATTTGTCTCTTTCTTTTTCTGTTACTCCTTCCAAACTGAGAGATTATTCCCCTTGTTTGCACATATTCTGAATCACCTACTCGAAATGAAATTTTTCTTGCTCAGATCTATGCATCTTTGTATGCTGTTTAAACCTGAACAAATGAAATGACAAAAAACTGTGAAGGTATGTTTTAAATGGCTTGGCACTCCTTAAAAGCATGCTCTGCATGTCTGACTGCTGCATTCTCTATGCTTCTGCTATGGGCTATTACTCAGGATGAAATAATATGTGCCTGGTGAGTGTTATTATACATAGGAAGTGACCCTCAGGGTGGTACGGCCACTACACTATGAACTGCTGTAAGCCTCTGCCTCCATCTGTATAAAGGGAGCAGAAACACGCATCTGAAAGTGGGCCTGTGATAATGAATAAAAGACAACACAACACAGTGATAGGAGAGTGGTGTTGGAATCAGACAAAGAGTATGAATCTGGGTGGGCAACTACACCATGTCTCCATGCGTTAATTTTCTTATCTATCAAACAGGGATAACAGCTCCTAATGCATACAATTATTTTGAGTACACAAGACTATGACAGATTTGGAAGAAATTTTGCAGAGCAGTAAGTGTGAGGCATTTCTGATGGGGTTTAGCAGTATTGATAAAATTGTCTCAATTTATTTTTTAGATCAAAACCAGTAAACTGGCTTGCAAATCTGTGGTGAGCAGTGAGGGTATTTGTTTTGTCTTTTTACTGATCCCGCTGCTGGTGACAGTGTGCCCCAGGCAGGGACTGTCAAAAGAAGTGTGATGAAATCAGCTGGCTTTCAGTCTCCCCATTCATAACCTGCTGCTACTCTTGTCTTCAGGGTTGGGTAGATGGTAAAAATGGCTGTAAATTCTTCCCTTTTCTGTATCCACACCCTCACAATGTGATGTTGAGCCACGTATTTCTCCATTCCTTGAACCTGAATGAGCCCTGTAACCTGCTTTGACTAGTGAGATATTAGCAAACACAATACAAGCAGAGGCTTGAAAAGGGCTGCACAGTGGGGCTTGCTTCCCTGCTGACCTTGGAATCCCACTGCCCTGTGGCAAGCCAGAGTTGACCTGCTGGAGGGAGAGAAGCATATAGTCCAGTTTCTCCCATTGCCATTTCTGGATTCCAGCCAACCCTCAATGCAGAGCCACTCTGACAACAGAAGGAGCCCAGGGAGCAGAAGGACAGCCTGACTAAGCCCAACTCAGATTGAAAGATACAGAATCATGAGATAAATAGTTATTGTTTTAGGCCATTGATTTGGGATTATTATACAGTTGAAGTTAGCTGATATAATCAGTATGCTAGTCTAGACCATGTGCTTTCTGTCTCCACAGAGCACCTCCACTGGCATATAACATGGAGCAGAGGGCTGTGTCTGGGTCTCCAAGACACCTTCAGTTTTGATGATTCACTATAAGGACTCACAGAACTCAGAAAACTGTATATTCATGGTTACAGATTATTACAGCAAAAGGATACAGACTAAACTCAGCACAGGCACATAGGGAAGAGTCCAGGAGAGACCAGACTCAAACTTTCAGGTGTCTTCTCCCAGTGGAGTTTTGCAGGCAGTGGTTAATTCTCTGATCAATGGTGTGTGACAGCCTGTTCTGATTGACGTCAACCAGGCACTCTCACCTGAGCCTTGATATCCAGAGTTTTTATTATGAGTCAGTCACATGGGTGTGCAGTGCCTTTCAGACTGATCTCCGCTATTCAGACCCTCACCCTCCTTCCCAAGGGTAGACTGATAACAGTGTGCCCCAAAGCCTCAAGCATACACAAATGGGTATTCACAATAAATACCCATCATTAGCCTGACCTATTTGGCACGACCGAAAGCCTTAAGCATATAAAAAGACTGGTCAGACAGGATACTCCAAGGACTTCCTAGGCCAAGGGCTAGTCCTGAATACTTTGGGAATGTGCAGGGTTTGAGGAGCCCAGGTCTGCCAAGTTAACCCTTTCCTGCACAATGACCAAGGTGAGAATGTATCCTGGTTAATGGTAAGAGAATTTCACTGGTAGGAGATTAACTCAGACAGAAATCTTAGATTGCTCACAGCTTCAAAGAGGGCAGGCATTGCTATTTTTAGGAGCTTCATGTGGTTGGAGCACAAGTTCCTGTGATTATTATAGAATGCTCTCATTTAAGTGATAGCCAATAATCCAATCTCCAGGGCAGTTCTTTTCAAAACTTCTTTCACCAAATCTCCTCTCTCCTTGGCCTCAGTCCCTTCTAGTATAGAATGAGTAGATTAAATGAAATCACGTTCATGGCATCATTTGGTTCCATGATGCTATGACACTCCAAACTTGCTAATGTCACTTGCAAGAGACATTGACTTGAGGCCTCAGATTCCTGATAGTGCCCTTTAAATCCATAGATTGAATTTCCTCAGTCATTATTCTAATGATCTGCTTGTCTTCTTGTTCATTCAAAATAGAGATGGAATCTGATTGACAATCCCCAAGATAACCAAGGTTTTAATGACACTGTGGAAGAATGACCCAGTAGCATAAATAACTCCATACCTCTGTCATCCTTGAAGGTGTGAGAGATGTGATGATCACATTTGATCATTCATTCATTCATTCACCACAAGCACATATTTATCCCCTATTACGTGCCCGGCACAAAGCTACATTCCAGGGGCATGTAGACCAACAGACATAGCTCCCAGTAGCTTACAGGTTAAAGGAGGAGAATAGCAATGAGTGAGTAGCTGCAATGCAGGGTAATCAGTGTTCAGCTACAGGAATCATTAGGTGCTATGAAAGCCTGGATGAGGCTGCCCAGTCTGGGAACCTGGAGGAGGCTTCCTAAAGAGACAAGCTGAGTGTTCAAGATGAACAAAGGCCAGCCTGTGTGTTGGGTGGGGGAGGTGGATGGGAGGCTACAACAGGCAGAGAAAGCAGCAGGCGACCTTAACACCAACATCAACCCAACTGAATGTGAATGGGGTACTCACAATGAGCCACAGGACACTCTAGGTTTCTCACCGGCTATAATTAATCCTCACAAGAATCCCAGGATTTTGGTGCTCTTGCTATCCTCTTCTTAAGGAAGAATAAACTGAGCTCAGGGATGTTAAAAATAGAACGCAAAGAGACCAACTAACATACATTAAGTACTTGATGCCAAGATTCTCTGGTTCCAAAAAAGAGCAAGTACATATTTAGGAAAGTGCTTCCATGAGGCTAGAGAACAAGACTGGAAAGAAAGGAGAAAAGTGGAGCAATGTGAGGCTAAAGAAACAAGCATGGGGCAGGAGAATGGGAGGGGCTCATGTGAAAAGCTGAGTTTCCTGGCAACATTAGTGCAGAGCGATGAGAACAGAGCAGAGTCCAGACAGACACCTGCTGTGGAATCCCAGGGGAGAAGCCGGTAATTCAGTGGCAGTGGGTATGAAGAAGATGCAATGCATGAGACAGGTAACCAATGAGTCAGGCTTGGGTTTGAATATAGACTCAGATAAATCATGGTCCAGAAGGCAAATAGGATTCCTGGATTCTAGACACAGCTCAAAATATACTGGATCTCTGTGCTTTACAAAGTTACTTGAAATCTTCATGCCTAAATTTCCTTATTGATAAATCAAGCTAATAGACTCTATATAGGATTTTCGAAGCTTAATCTATGTTAAGCAGGGCATCTATTAAATAGTGCAGAAACAGGCTGGGCGTGGTGGCTCACGCCTGTAATCTCAGCACTTTGGGAGGCCAAGGCGGGCAGATCACCTGAGGTCAGAAGTTCAAGACCAGTCTGGCTAACATGGCAAAACCCCATCTTTACTAAAAATACAAAAATTAGCTGGGCATGGTGGTTGGTGCCTGTAGTCTCAGCTACTCAGGAGGCTGAGGCAGGAAATTGCTTGAACCCAGGAGGCAGAGGCTGCAGTGAGCCAAGATCCTGCTACTGCACTCCAGCCTGGGCAACAGAGGGAGACTCCGTCTCAAAAAAAAAAAAGTGCAGAAATAATATAGGACAATTAAATAAATCAATATGTTGATGGGTGAATGAATGATTCAATGGATGAAAACTCTTGAAGGGAAAAGAACCAAGGATAGAACCTTGAGTCACACCAAAGACCTCCCTCCAGGTCATCAGTGATATATTAGTCAATATCCTACTTTTTAATTTCAGCTGCAATATTAAGAGGCTGTCTGGAATTGCTCCTAGACTCTAATGCTTGGTAGCTATGTTACCTTGGCCAAGAAGCTCCCATTTCTATAAGGTTCAGAGAACAGGATCATAATGGTATCTATCTTATAGGATTGCTGAGATTAAATGACAGGGTATGTGTCAAGCACACAGTACAGCAGTCCTTAAATGCACACTCCTTTAGAGACCTAAAAAAACTTTCCTGGGCCGTGCGCGGTGGCTCAAGCCTGTAATCCCAGCACTTTGGGAGGCTGAGGCAGGCAGATCACAAGGTCAGGAGATACAGACCATCCTGGCTAACAGGGTGAAACCCCATCTCTACTAAAAGTACAAAGAAATTAGCCGGGCATGGTGGCGGGCTCCTGTAGTCCCAGCTACTCGGGAGGCTGAGGCAGGAGAATGGCATGAACCCAGGAGGTGGAGCTTGCAGTGAGCTGAGATTGTGTTACTGCACTCTAGCCTGGGCGACAGAGCGGGACTCCGTCTCAAAAAAATAAAACTTTCCCAAACATGAACTCATGTGATTCTCACAGGTTCTTTTTGGGGTATGTAGGTCAGAACTTACCATAGGTGAGAAACAGAGGAGCACGTGTAAAGGTATTTCTTCTAAGGTCAGGAACACCAGGATGAGGTCCTTCATTCCTTGACCCCCTCAATGTGCCTTTTAGCAAGTTCTCCTGGTGAGACAGTCCACATGTCCACATGTCATCTCTAACAATTACTACTTATACTCCAAGATTAAAGCCTCAGGTCGTTTCTCCTGTGAACCTCTGTATAACAGCCCCAAAAGAAGTAATTTATCCAAGGTTCACATAGATAAAATGGGGAATCCAGGTCTGGAATTCGAATCTTCTTTCTCCATAATCAGTGCTCTTCTAATTACACTGCCAGGAAAAGTTACGAAAGACCATCTCATGTTTTTTGCCATGAAAGACTTGCAAATGGGAAACAAAATACTAGGTCTTCTTTCACTAGAATGCCGGGCATTATCAAGCATTATCAAAGTGGGGTTATCTAATTTTATAGGGCTCTGATCTCTCTAGGGCCTTTAAGTGGGATATATCATAGTGCTGTAAGTTAATTTTAAAATCTTGAGAGTAAAAAATATAATTTTTCCATAGAGATGCAAATGAATTTTGTCTGGTAGTGAGGGCAATTAACCCCCTACCCTGTCCCAGTGGAAGAGTTTATTTCAAAAACAGCATTGTGGATAGTGACTAGTGTTGTAACTAGTATGGAATTCATGTCAGTATTCCCAATTCCTGGTTATATGTGTCTCTTCTTCGGATCATCTCTTGAAAAGTTTTAACATCTTACTGGTTTCCTCAGTAACTGATTATTTGATTACATCTTTGACATGGGTTTATTTTATATTTGTATGAAAGTCATATTTTTTTATTATTTTGCAAATTATTATTTAACAACATCAGAGCTGGGTAGGGTGAAAGGAAACAAATGTATAGTTGAAACAGAGAGGTACAGGTCTATGTTACAGAGGCACATACAAATAAATATTTGCAGAAGAAATATGTTCATCTGTGCATATCACTAAATGTTTATTTAGATAAATACACACAGATGTCTCTAAATAATAAGCACACTGCCTCAAAATTGATTTTTTTTGGGTCAAAGATTGCACATTTTATTGTCTAATTGACATTGTTCTCCAAAAAAAAAAAAAAAAAAAAAAAAAACTGTGATATTTTATGTTCAAATAACAATGAAATAAATGTATGCTTCCTTACACCTTGGCATAAATTTCTGTAACTAAAATATGTTTATGCATACCTTGACTTTATGAAATTTCAGCTCTACTTACAAGCCACAAAGCCAATATGCAGTGGCTATCTACCTACTGAACTTTCTGGAAATGAATTCTGATAGCCATATCCTACACTAATTTATTTTCACCCCTTGGAGACCTCATGAATGACTCTGCCTCCCTTCAGGTCAGGAGTTGTTCTTGGTCTGGAGCTGAAGTCAATTGGCTCTGACCTTCTGTCCCAGTTCCTAGGGAATCCATTAAATGTAATCGAAACTGCAAGGAAAGTCATTAATCTGGGAGAAATGAAGAGAGAACAGAACAATGGTTGGGTTCACTGTCACTCTTCAACTCCACCCAGCAGACAAGGATTTGAGGGTGTTTTTCAGACACAGGAGTTTTCATACCCTCTGAACTATTAAAGACAGGGATCTCCAGTCTTCAGGACACATAGATTCTGGAAGGGTACTCAGACTTTGGAGAACATCCAAGTATGTTAGAGGAAAGAGAATACAAGTGGAAGAAAATCACGCATATGTCTTGCACAACTTCTGTGGCCAGGCCCCGAGAGAGACATTTTTTTCTATTATCTCAGCCATCCATCTCCCCATTTAGACATGAGAAAACTGAATACCTGTTACCTAAATGATGGTATATCCATGTAATAAGGTGCCCAACAGCTATAAAAAAAAAAAAAATCATGTCTGCTAAGATTATTTAGTGACATCAGAAAATGCTCATGACATCATGGAAGGTGATAAAAGTCATGATGTAAAATGACTACAATATGATTTCAGTTTTGTAAAATATGAGGAAATAAATAAAAAGTGTAGAGAAACCCTCCTCCTTCCCATCTTCATATCCTATCCCAGCCTGAAGAGAACAAAGGCTCATCTTCCACAAATTTTATCTCATATTCTTTCTTCTTCTGAACAAGCCTTAATGGTCAGAAGGAGACAAAAATGTTTCAAACATTTAGAAGAAATTTTAAGAGCTAAGCACTTCATGCTTGGTTATTCAAATGGTAAGAAGGCCATATAAACATTTTGAACATTACTTTCTCAAGAAAACAGTCTGGTTTGAGAGGTTGTTGTCAGACACTGTAACCCTTTTTCTCATGTGGAAGCTGATTATTAGCCCTTTTTAGCTTTGTGTTCCTTCTAGAGAAAATGCTAATCTAAGAGTGAAGATCATACTCAGATGAGGAAGGATAAAAGCATATTAATAAGCTTCAAGATACGTATTTATTATGGAGACATACTTAGCTTTTCTTTTCTTGAGATGGTGTCTCACTCTGTCACCAGTGATCTCGGCTCACTGCAACCTCTGCCTTCCAAGTTCAAGTGATTCTCCTGCCTCAGCCTCCTGAATAGTTGGGGTTACAGGCATGTGCCACCATACCCAGATAATTTTTCTTTTTTTTATTTCTAGCAGAGCTGGGCTTTCACCATATTGGCCAGCCTGGTCTTGAACTCCTGGCCTCAAGTGATCTGCCCACCTCAGCCTCCCAAAGTGCTGGAATTACAGGCATGAGCCACCGTGCCTGGCCTTAGCTTTTCTTTAGTTCAAAAAATATTATCTTATGCCTGTTATGAGCCAGACATTAAGTTTGGAAGTACGAATATAAGAAGAAAGCTTACCCATCATCACTTCTTGTGCATAGCCTGGGGGTAGTACAAAGAAGTGATTTAAAAAATTGAAGTAATAAAAAGCTTGAAAGATACTTGGTAATTGCCATGACAAAGTCCTCTGGGGGCAGAGCAGACACTTCAATTTATTTGGGAGGTCATATTAGGCTACATTTCCTGAAATACAAATATACAATATAAATAAATCATTATAGTCACTAGTGTAGAATGTTGAAGGAGGGAAACTGTAGAGATGAGCTTGGACATTAAGTAACTTTGCATTGAAAAAGGTATAAAATGCTATAAACCCATGAAGACAAATAAATTGGGCAGGCTTATGATCAAGACATTTCTGGAAGAGGGAAGTCAGACAGTTGAGTGGTAGGTAATATAGCAGCATAAGAAAAGCCATAGAAGGAAAGACTAGTTAACAAGGGATGCAATTTGCCCTTTCAGAGAAGCAGAGAGGATTGAGCTATTGGGTGACAGATATGCTGAAGGTCAGTGAGGAGACTGGAGCTTAAGCCAAATCTATTAATTGAAAGTAGATATTCAGATAGTTTGTTTCCTTTTCATAGGAAGTTGCTGAAGGACTATCATCCAGAGATACTAGGAAAAAAAAATGAAGATGGCAACACATTTAGGAAACGGCGGGTCAAATCCAGGGGAACTGTCAGAGAAACCACCAAGTAAACTGTGCAGCAGCCTTGGAGAGAATGAGACCCAGCCTGGAGTAGGAGTGAGTTTTCCTGAGAGGCTGATTTAGGAGACTGAGGAAAATAACCAAAAAGATGTGGCTTTGGGGAATCATAAAAAGGGAGATTAAGTAGAAGGAAGAAATTACAGGAAAAAAAGTAGAAAAGAAAGCTCAGGAAAGAAAAATAGCTAGGTAAGGAAGTGTAATTCCAGAATACCGCTTAGTTCTGCAATGAGAAGCATTGCTAGTATAAATAATGTAATCAGGGTTTATTAACAATAGTGCTAAAACAATATTAAGATAATGGAGATAAGTAAGGGAAGGTTTATGCTAGAGAGAGAGCCAAATGCTTATGGCTATTAGCAGAAGTACAATCACAAAAAGTCCAGTTTGGATAAGTCAAGGAGAAAAAGAATAATCTGTTTTTTCATAGGTAAATATATCTCTAGGTATGCATACCATGTGAACCAGCAATCCCACTTTTAGGTATTTACCCAAAAGAAATGAAAACATGTCCACACAAAGACTGTATTCATAATAGTTAGAAACTGAAAATGGCCCAAATGCCCATAAACTGGTAAATGGATAAACAACTTGTAATATATCTATATAATGAAATAAGTCTTAATAATAAAAAGAAATGGAGTATTGCTAGGTGCAACAACACAGATAAATCTCAAAAGCATTACACTAAGTGCACAAATCCAGACACAGAGCCCATATATTGTATGATTTCATTTACATTAGCTTCTGGATAAGGCCAACTTATATGACAGAAAGCTGATTAGTGCTGGGGGAAGAAGGAGAGCTTGATGGCAAATGGCAAACAGGAACTTTTTGGGGTGATGGAAATGCTCTATAGCTTGACTGTGGTGGAGATTACACAACTTTAGACATTTTTCAAAACTTACTACGTTACAAACCAGTTTTGCAAATAAAGTTGATTTTAAAAATAACTACAAAGATAAGGAAAGCTAAATTATTAGAAGTGAAAAGACACTTTTTGAAATTAAACAACAGATGAGAGGCTAACAGATTAACCTCTAATCAGGTCCCATGAGCTGAAAAAGAATTAGTGATTTGGATTATGGCTTCAAATGCAGACACGAGAAAAGAGGAAGAAAATACAAGGTAAGTTTATGGAATATGAAAGGTGGAATTAGAAATTCTAACACATATCTAATCAGCTTCCATGAGTGAGAGTAACAGAAAGTAATCTGAAGATAAAATGACTGAAAAATTTCTACATTTGAAAGACACTAATCCACATAGACAGAAGACATAATTTATATCAAGCATCATAAATAAAAGAAAATTCATACCTAAGTGTATTGCATTAAAGCTATAGAATGACAAAGATGAGGTTTCAAACATCTATACAGACAAGGCATATCATTTACAAAGTAATGAAAATTAAGATCACAGAAGCAAAGGAGTGTTAAAATATGCTGAGAGGTAAAAAAAAATCTGTCATCTTAGAATTGAGTACTAAGAAACTGTCTCTCAAGAACAAGCATAAAATATATAGACATTTTTGGATAAAGGCAATCTAAGTTTATCTCTATCTAGATTTACTACAGAAATTAATGAAGAATATACTTTAGAAAGAAGAAAAAATGATCCCCAAAGGAAGGTTTAAGATACAAGAAGAAATAATAAACAAACAGATGGGTAAACATATAGATAACTCTCAAAAAACATTATTTTTAATAAAAAGCAAAATATATGTGGTCAGAGAAGACGTAATAGAATACCAACAAAATTGCATGAAAGCCAGTAGGAGTTTATCAGAATCAAACTACTATAATGTACTCATATTATTTAGGAAATGAAGATGCGTTTTTTGGCTGGGCATGGTAGTTCACACCTGTAATTCCAGTACTTTGGGAGACCGAGGCCACTGGATCACCTGAGGTCAAGAGTTCAAAACCAGCCTGGTCAACACAGTGAAACCCTGTCACTACTAAAAATATGCAACAGGAGCAAAACTCCATCTCAAAAAAAAAAAAAAAAAAAAAAATACACACACACACACACAAATTAGCAAGGAGTGGCGCCACGTGCCTGTAATCCCAGCTACTCAGGAGCTGAGGCAGGAGAATGACTTGAACCTGGGAAACAGGAGTTGCAGTGAACCCAGATTGTGCCACTGCACTCCAGCCTAGGCAACAGAGTGAGACCGTCTAAAAAAAAAAAAAAAAAAGAAAGAAAGAAAGAAAAAAGAAAGAAAGAAAAAATTCATAACTTTAATAACAGTAATAAAATTATAACAATTAATGCATACATATAAATCATGACAATAAATGAAAAGATGCATTAGTTTCACAAAAGGCACAGGTTGTCAGATTGGATTATAATGAGATTATGTCCGGCTTTATGATGGTTACAAAAGACCCACATAAAAAACTAAAGATGCAGAAGTACTAAATATAAAACAATATAAAGCATATGATAGGCAAAAAATAATCAATAATATGTCTGGTAAACAAAGTAACAGCATTACTTTGTTTGAAACAAAGTTTTCTTAAAACAAATATGTTTTAAGGAAAAAATAATTATCGGGGATAAAACGGCCACTGTGTAATGACGATGATAAACAGTAACACCAAACAATCATACACTTGTTTGTGCCTGAGAAAACAGCCTCAGAGTAAATACAGTACGATTATTTCTCCAGGACAGCGCCCAGAGAAATAACCTCCTCCCACTGCCATTTTGGAAAGTGTCTCTCATTAGCCAGTTTTAATAAACCTTTTTCATTATTTTTCAGGACTAAGTGTGTTAAATTTCCATTATGATCTCTTATTTTATCCATGAATTTATTAACCCATGACAATGTGATACTGTCATAGAGATATATAGATCCATAAAATAGCATCAGAAGTCCAGAAATAAGCCTTACATTTCTGATAAAACCATAGAACTCCTAGAAGAAAATATAGAAGCATGGTTCAACCCGAGATTTTTTGACTTTGCAATGTTGCAAAAGCTCTATGCATTCAGTAGAAACTGTCTTTCCAGTACCCCTAACAGCCATTCTGCTTTCCACTTTCAGTACTCAGTAAGTTACATAAAATATTCAACACTTTATTATAAAATAGACATTGTGCTGAATGATTTCACCCAACTGTTGGCTCATGTAAGTGTTCTGAGCACATTTAAGGCAGGCCAGGCTATGATGTTCAGTAGGTTAGGTGTATTAAATGCATTTTCTACTTAGGATGTTTTCAACTTTTGGTGGGTTTATCAGGATGTAACTTCATTGTAAGTCAAGAAGTCTCTGTTCAAATGGCCAGCAGACATATGAAGTGATACTTAACTTCTCTAACCATTCAAGGAATGCATATCAAAACCACTGTGAGAGATCACCTCACACCCATTTGGGTGGCTACTATTAAAAAAAAACAAACAGAAAATAGCAAGTGTTAGCATGGAGGCAGAAATACTGGAAATCATTGCACAAGGTTGGTAGAATTGTTAAATGGTGCAACTTCTATGGAAAACACTATTGTGGTTCCTCAGAAAATTAAAAATAGAATTACATATGATCCAGGAATCCCACGTTTGGGTACATAACAACCAAAGAAGTTAAAGCAGGGATTCAAAGAGATATTTGTACACCCATGTTCAGAGCAGCATTGTGCACAACAGCCAAGAGGCAGAAGCAACCCAAGTGTCCACTGATGGATGAATTAACAAATGTAGTATAGCCCCATAATGGGAAATCATTTAGCATTAAAATTAATTCTGACATAGGCAAAACTGGATGAAACTTGAGGACATTATGCTGAGTGAAGTAAGCTGGTCAAAAGAGAACAAATACTATAAGACTCCATTTATATGAGATACCTAGATTAGTCAAATTCACAAAGATAGAAAGTAGAATAGTGCTTGCCAGGTGCTGGGAGAAGGGAGGACTAGGAGTCATCATTTAGCAGGTATTGAGTTTCGGGTTTGGAAGATGAAAAATTCCAGATGGTGGTGATGCTTGCACAAAAATACGAATGTGCTTAATGTCACTGAACTGTACACTTAGATGTGATTCAAATAAATTTTATGTTTTTGCCATAATTAAAAAATATTGTACAAGAGATACAGAAGGTATGTATATATATGTACACACACACACGCAACGTATAGAGTACAACCAAGTTCCCTGCATAACAATATTTCAGTCAATGACAGTGGTCCTATAAGATTATAATGCTGTATTTTTTACTGTACCTTTTCTATGGTTAGATATGCAAATACCAACCATTTTATCACAATTGCTTACAGTATTCAGCAGAGTTATATGCTATACATGTTTGAAGCCTGGGAGCAATAGGCTATATCATCTAGGTGTGTAGTAAGATAGACCACCTAGGTTTGTATGAGTACATTCTATGTTTGCACAATCATGAAATTGCCTAATGAAGCATTTCTCAGAACGCATCGTTGTCATTAAGCAATGCATGATTCTATAATAAACAGCCAGAACCCACCACCCTCCAAAAAAAAGAGTGACAACATTGCCAATACTGTTGTGTCCACCTGTGAATAGAACTCTTAAGTCCCCATGCCTTGCATTTCACATGTCAACATACTGTTTTTAAGAAATTTACCAAATATATTAATCCTGAAGTAACATCGTTCATTGTTTTTAAGCTTTACAAAATGATTTTTGTGTGAAATATACCATTCTATGGTGTTCTACATTGCAACTTCCTCAGCATTTTAAAATGCTCACATGCCAGTCATGTGTAGCAATAGCACAATCTCTACTGCTTTGTGTACACTGTTGTGAAGTATACTCTTTTAAGTATCTAAATTTAGCGGGTTGTTTCCTGGTCTGTTTGTGTGTTTCCTGCTGTGAAAAACGCTACCTAGCAGGAAGGTTAAGAGTACTGGGCTTTTTCTCTGCAATCTTTCCAGCATCTGTACTTTTTGACTTTTTAATAACAGCCATCTGACTGGCGTGAGATGGTATCTCATTGTGGTTTTGATTTGTATTTCTGTAATGATCAGTGGTGAGTTTTTCATATGCTTGTTGTCTGCATAAATGTCTTCTTTTGAAAAGTGTCTGTTCCTGTCCATTGCCCACTTTATAATGGGGTTGCTTTTTTCTTGTAAATTTGTTTACGCTTCTTATAGACACTGGATATTAAACTTTTGTCAGAGGCATAGTTTCCAAAATTTTTCTCCATTCTGTAGGTTGTCTGTTTACTCTGATAATTGTTTCAACCTAAATGCTTATCAATGCTAGACTGGATAAAGAAAATATGGTGCCGGGCGCAGTGGCTCAAGCCTGTAATCCCAGCACTTTGGGAGGCCAAGACGGGCGGATCACGAAGTCAGGAGATCGAGACCATCCTGGCTAACCCGGTGAAACCCTGTCTCTATGAAAAAAATAAAAAAACTAGCCGGGCGAGGTGGCGGGCGCCTGTAGTCCCAGCTACTCAGGAGGCTGAGGCAGGAGAATGGTGTAAACCCGGGAGGCGGAGCTTGCAGTGAGCTGAGATCTGGCCACTGCACTCCAGCCTGGGCGACAGAGCGAGACTCCGTCTCAAAAAAAAAAAAAAAAAAAGAAAGAAAATACGTTACATATACCCCAAGGAATACTATGCAGCCATAAAAAGGAATGAGAGCATGTCCTTTGAAGGAACATGGATGGAACTGGAAGCCATTCTCCTTAGCAAACTAACACAGGAACAGAAAGCCAAATACTGCGTGTTCTCACTTATAAGTAGGGACTAAATGACGAGAACACATGGACACACAGAGGGGAACAACACACACTGGGGCCTACTGGAGGAGGGAGAGGATCAGGAAACATAACTAACGGGTACTACGCTTAATACCTGGGTGATGAAATATTCTATACAACAAACCTCTGTGATGTGAGCTTACCTACATAACAAACCTGCACATGTACCCCTGAACTTAAAAGCTAAAAAACAGTGTACCACACTTGAAGCATGCCATGTCTCTTCCTGCCTGCTGTGTGACCTTGCAGGCACTTCGTTTCTTCATCTGTCACCTGGGAGTAACAATAGTGGCTAACTCAGCTTTCTTGTGAGGATCACTTGTGTGTGTGGTTTTTAATTTTATTTTTTATTTAATTTTATTTTTTTTGAGATGGAGTCTTGCTCTGTCAACCAGGCTGGAGTACAGTGGTGCTATCTTGGCTCACTGTAAGCTCTGCCTCCCGGGTTCATGCTATTCTCCTGCCTCAGCCTCCTGAGTGGCTGAGACAACAGGTGCCCGCCACCACGCCTGGCTAATTTTTTTGTACTTTTAGTGGAGACGGGGTTTCACCATGTTAGCCAGGATGGTCTCGATCTCCTGACCTCATTATCCGCCCGTCTTGGCCTCTGAAAGTGCTGGGATTACAGGCATGAGCCACCATGCCCGGCCTAAATTTATTAATTATACTTTAAGTTCTGGGATACCTGTGAAGAACGTGCAGGTTTGTTACCTAGGTATAAATGTGCTGTAGTCGTTTGCTGCACCCATCAACCCATCATCTATGTTTTAAGCCCTACATGCACTAGGTTCTTTTCCTAATGCTCTCCCTCCCCTTGCCTCCCACCCGGTGATGTTCCCCTCCCTGTGTCCATGTTCAACTCCCACTTAGGTGTGAGAATGTGTGGTGTTTGGTTTCCTGTTCCTGTGTTACTTTGCTGAGGATGATGGTTTCCAGCTTCATCCATGTCCCTGAAAAGTACACGAACTCATTCTTTTTATTGCTGCAATCACTTGTGGTTTTACACATATTTTTACAATGCTTCAAAGAGTGCTTAGCACACAGTAAGTGCTCTGTAAGAGTGTGTTCCACAAACAAATGTCATTATGAAATTCAGGTGTGTTTCTCAGCTCACCTACAAGAGATTCTCAATGCTTTACAAATGGTCAGTTGTTTCGATTTGTGGTTTGTGCAATCAATTTAGTGAAGTATCAACCAGCTTTTTTTTTTTTTTTTAATGAAACGGTAAAGAATAATTTTAAAAAGACAGCACAGTACAAAGTAAGGATAAAGACTGTCACCGCATTTCTATCACATGTGTTTGTATGTGTATGCGTGTTATGGTACAATTTCAAATGCCTTTCTTGCTACAGACATGACCAAAAATGGTTTGAAAACCATTCTTGTAGGTGAATGACTCCACCATGGCTTCCAGGCAACCTTGCCTGTATCACGTAGGCCAGGCAGACAGAGGCTTAAACTGCAGCCAGCCTGAGGCTTAGCCTCAGACCCTGCCAGAAAACCAGAGGCTTGGAAGCTGGGGAGAAGCGGCCCTTCGGCCTTCTCCCAGTTGCCTCCCCTCTCCGTGGTGGCGAGACAGTTTCTCGTGGCCTCCTGGGTTCTGACAAGATCTGGGAATTCCTGTCCCACTCCCTCTGAGCCGCAGAGCTGCAGTCCAGCATCGGTTCCTCAGCACCAAGGTGCCCCCAGCTCACACAGCAGCCACACAGTGCCTCTGTTTCAGCACCATCCTTCTTAGGGTGTGGAACAAGAATTACGGGGAGCTGGCATCTTGTTGTACTTTCCTTTCCACTGCCTATATAGATAACAAACCATATATTGTATTAGTATCCTGGGGGCTGTCCTAACAAAGTACTATACATGGGGGACTTAAACAGAAATTTATTTTCTCTTAGTGCTGGCAGTCCAAAGTCTGACATTAAAGTGCCAGCGGGTTTGGTTCCTTCTGAGGGAAGTGAGGGAGAGTCTGCCCCACACCTCTCTCCTAGCTTCTGGTGGTTTGCTGACACTCTCTGGCATTCCACGGCTTATGGCAGCATTGATCCAACCTTCACGTGGTGTTCTCTCTGGTCCAAATTTCCCTTTTATAAGCATACCACTTACATGAGATTAGGGCTTACCCTAATGACCTCATCTTCACTAAGTACATCTGCAATGCTCCTAGTTCCAAATAAGGTCACATTTGAAGGGACTTGGAATGAGGGCTTTGATGTGTGAAATTTTGGGGGGCCCGTTTCAAGTCGTAACACTCTCTAACTCTAGAAGTTGCCATTGTTACTTGACTTCCATTGAATCAGCCCAGTCTTGAACTTGCCTTATCTTGTGTGTGAACTGGACATGGCTCTTGGCCACAATGTCTGGATCACCCTGTAGATACCTGGTCACCTTTATAAGATAATGCCAACTTTTCCTGCGAGACTGTGGTCTTAGTCCATCTGGGCTGCTATAACAAAATACCATAAACTAGGTGGCTTCTAAACCACATAAATTCATTTCTTGAAGTTCTGGGGCCTGGAAAGTCCAAGACCAAGGCTCCAGCAGATTCAGTGTCTGGTGAGGCCTCCCTTTCAAAGCCATAGGTGGCAACTTCTAGCTGCATCCTCACACGGTGGACGGGGTGAGGCAGCTCTCTGGGGCCTCTTTATAAGGGCAGTAATCCCATTCATGAGGCCCCACCCTCATGAACTAATGACCTCTCAAATGCCCCATCTCCTAATATCATCACATTGGGGACTAGGGTTCAATATTCAAACATCCACAAACATCTAGAAGCATAGCAGCAGTTTACTAATGTATTACCACCAGCTGCATACGAGTCTTCATGACTCCGTATCTTTCCCAAGCCTTGGTGTTATTAGATTTCTCAGATCTTGGATCTCAGACTAAGACAGTGGGTGGTCTTCAACTGCATCTCCCTGATGACTAACAAGACTGTATTTGTATATCCTGTTTTATGAAGTGCCCATGTATATTTTTTGCTCATGTTTTTTTCTACTTAGGGTTTATTTTAAGGATACATGTGCAGGATATGCAGGTTTATTCCATAGGTAAAGGTGTACCATGGTGGTTGGCTGTACCTAGCAACCCATCACCTGGGTATTAAGTGCCACATGCATTAGCTATTTATCCAAACACTCTCCCTCCTCTACTTAGGATTTGCTGTTCTGTTTTTGAGATGGAGTCTTGTTCTGTTGCCCAGGCTGGAGTGCAGTGGCACGATCTCCCCCTCCCAGGTTCAAATGATTCTCCTGCCTCAGCCTCCTGAGTAGCTGGGACTACAGGTGTACACCACCACGCCCTGCTGATTTTTGTATTTTTTAGTAGAGATGGGGTTTCACTATGTTGGCCAGGGAGGTCTTGAACTCCTGACCTCAAGTGATCCATCCACCTTGGCCTCCAGTGGGCCTCCCCTCTCAAGTGCTGGGATTACAGGTGTGAGCCCCCGCGCCCTGGCCACCTTGTCTTAGATAAACTCTCTCACACACCTTCCCCTTTCCCTGCTTTATGTCTAGGCAAATAACAATCATCTCTGAATATGGCATATAATTGACCTATTTACATTGTCATCTATTGATTGTTTCTTGAAAGCTTCATTTTACTTGCTTACAAAATAATCAGAGCTCAGAATCTTAAGGGAAGATTTTAACCATTAATTAGATTTTCCTTAATACAGATAGCACAATTAAAATTTCTATTTCTCCTTGGGTGAATTACGGAAAATTTTTCAAGACTTGTCTACTTAACCTCATTTTAAAAATATGGTTGGCCAAAAGCAACGGCAACAAAAGCCAAAATTGACAAATGGGATCTCATCAAACTAAAGAGCTTCTGCACAGCAAAAGAAACTACCATCAGAGTGAGCAGGCAACCTACAGAATGGGAGAAAATTTTTGCAATCTACTCATCTGACAAAGGGCTAATATCCAGAACCTACAAAGAACTCAAACAAATTTACAAGAAAAAAACAAACAACCCCATCCAAAAGTGGGCAAAGGATATGAACAGACATTTCTCAAAAGAAGACATTCATACAGCCAACAGACACATGAAAAAATGCTCATCATCACTGGCCATCAGAGAAATGCAAATCAAAACCACAATGAGATACCATCTCACACCAGTTAGAATGGCGATCATTCAAAAGTCAGGAAACAACAGGTGCTGGAGAGGATGTGGAGAAATAGGAACACTTTTACACTGTTGGTGGGATTGTAAACTAGTTCAACCATTATGGAAAACAGTATGGCGATTCCTCAAGGATCTAGAACTAGATGTACCATATGACCCAGCCATCCCATTACTGGGTATATACCCAAAGGATTATAAATTATGCTGCTATAAGGACACATGCACACGTATGTTTATTGCAGCACTATTCACAATAGCAAAGACTTGGAATCAACCCAAATGTCCATCAGTGACAGATTGGATTAAGAAAATGTGGCACATATACACCATGGAATACTATGCAGCCATAAAAAAGGATGAGTTTGTGTCCTTTGTAGGGACATGGATGCAGCTGGAAACCATCATTCTTAGCAAACTATCACAAGAACAGAAAACCAAACACCGCATGTTCTCACTCGTAGGTGGGAACTGAACAATGAGATCACTTGGACTCGGGAAGGGGAACATCACACACCGGGGCCTATCATGGGGAGGGGGGAGGGGGGAGGGATTGCATTGGGAGTTATACCTGATGTAAATGACGAGTTGATGGGTGCAGCACACCAACATGGCACAAGTATACATATGTAGCAAACCTGCACGTTGTGCACATGTACCCTACAACTTGAAGTTTAATAATAATAAATTAATTAAAAAAAAAAAAAAAAGAAAAAGAAAAAAAAAATATGGTTGGCATGAAGTTGTTTATATATCCTTTTAGCTTTATGTAATATATTCTTATCACAAAAAGCACATAAAATTACCATCCTGACCATTTTTAAGTGTTTAGTTTAGTCATGTTAACTATATTCATGTTGTTGTGGGACAAATCTCCAAAACATTTTCATCTTGTGAAACTGAAACTGTATCTATTAAACCACTCCCTCTGCTCCCCTCCTTCCAGCCCTTGGTCAGCACCATTTTATTTTCCGTCTTTATGAATTTCATGACTGTATTTTTATTTTTACGATTTTTTGAGACAGAGTCTTACTCTGTCACCCAGGCTAGAGTGCAGTTGGGTGATCTCGGCTCACTGCAACCCCTATCTCCCAGGTTTAAGCGATTCTCCTGCCTGAGCCTCCCAAGTAGCTGAGACTACAGGTACCCACCACCACACCCGGCTAATTTTTGTATTTTTAGTGGAGACAAGGTTTTGCCATGTTGGCCAGGCTGGTCTTGAACTCTGGACCTCAGGTGATCCACCCACCTCGACCTCCCAAAGTGCTGGGATTACAGGCGTGAGCCACCATGCCCAGTGAATTTCATGACTTTTGATACCTCATATGAGGTGACTCATCCAGTACCTGGCCTTCTGTAGCTGATTCACTTCCCTCAGCATCATGTCCTCAAGGTTTTCCATGTTGTGGTGTGTGACAGGATTTGCTGCCTTCTCAAGGCAGAATAACATTCCATTGTATGAATGGACCTTGGCATGATGCGTTTTGTTTATTCATGGCTGAGTGTTTGGGTTGCCTCTACCCTCATGCTTCCATGTGGATTGCTGGATCATCTGATAATTCTATTTTTCCTGTTTTTGAAGAGCTGCTATACTGTTTTTCCATAGCTACTGCACCATTTTTCCATTCCCACCAGCAGGGCACAAGGGTTCCCATTTCTCTTGCGTAATATTGCTAAGGAAGGATTCCGAGGCTTTCTTTAGTGACAAAAGAAGAGGAAGCCACAGTTGAGTGGAGCCATCTGCCACAGACATGGTAAGGGAAGCCGCGGTGTGCATGTGGGGGCGTGAAGTTCCTGACTTACAGGCACTGGCTTCTCCCTCCTGCACTACCACGGTGACCTTACCAGCTGCTGCCTCAGCAGCAGGAGTCAGCTACATGCCCAACCTCACTCAGAGTCAGGGACACAGGAACATAATTAACTGTGAGATATGACTTCTTACCATCCAACTGATGAAAATTAATAGGATTTATAAAATTCATGGCTGGCAAGGGATTACAATAAAAGGACTTTTCATATATTACTGATAGGATTATAAATTACTCTAGTCATTGCAGAAAGTAATCTATTCTATGAAAATTAAAAATGCATCTAACTTTTGACCAATGATCCACTTCGGGGAATATATACTACAGAAATAAAATTGCCAGCATGTAAGAATATATGCACGATGATGTCTTTGTAGCATTCTTTGTGTCAGGACAAAAACTCAGAAGAATGTAATTACTTATTACATTGCAACTTGCTTATTTCTCTTGATGGAAAGCAGCCAACTTGCACATCAAACAATGTGCATCACAATACATTGATTATAGAGTAGCATGATTATATAAGCACAGAGAAAAGTCTAGAAGGTACACACACAACTGTTAAAATAGCACCTGAACATTGTGCTCTTGGGCTTGTGGTAATGAGTTTGCCTTACCAGGGGCTAGATAGTGAGTAAAATCCAATATCCACTGTTAAGAAATGGATGCCCATTACAGAAGTCTCCAGCATATGACATAGAGGGGGTGGGCTGTAGTCCTTGGAAAATGTCCTGATTCAAATCCTAAATCAGCTACTTATTAAGAGATGCTGCCTACTTTCTGGGACTATCCATCCTTAGCTTGCCAACTTTAACATTCCTTTTCGGCCGGGCGCGGTGGCTCAAGCCTGTAATCCCAGCACATTGGGAGGCTGAGACGGGTGGATCACGAGGTCAGGAGATCGAGACCATCCTGGCTAAAACGGCAAAACCCCGTCTCTACTAAAAATACAAAAAACTAGCCGGGCGAGGTGGCGGGCGCCTGTAGTCCCAGCTACTCGGGAGGCTGAGGCAGGAGAATGGCGGCGGAGCTTGCAGTGAGCTGAGATCCGGCCACTGCACTCCAGCCTGGGCGACAGAGCGAGACTCCGTCTCAAAAAACAAAACAAAACAAAAAAAAAACCACATTCCTTTTCACCCTTGCAGTCCCAGCTGGAGCATCTCCTTCCTTGTGAACATCTCTTGACTCTAGTTTCAGACAGAGATTATTCCCTTCAGAGAAGGCTCCCTCTACCAAATCCAGGACTCAGTCATAGCCCTGACTGCCCCAAATTGCAGCATGAACCTTTTTTTTTTTTTTTTTTTTTTTTTATTTGAGACGGAGTCTCGCTCTGTCTCCCAGGCTGGAGTGCGGTGGCCGGATCTCAGCTCACTGCAAGCTCCGCCTCCCGGGTTCACGCCATTCTCCGGCCTCAGTCTCCCGACTAGCTGGGGCTACAGGTGCCCGCCACGGCGCCCGGCTAGTTTTTTTTTTTGTATTTCTTAGTAGAGACAGGGTTTCACCGTGTTAGCCAGGATGGTTTCGATCTCCTGAACTCGTGATCCACCCGCCTCGGCCTCCCAAAGTGCTGGGATTACAGGCTTGAGCCACCGCGCCCGGCAGCATGAATCTTTTATGTAAACTTCATGGAGTATTTTTGCCAAAATGGCACTAAAACCCCATAAACTAATTATCAAGGTGCCAACTGCATTATTTTTTCCTGAGCATATTTGGAAAGAACAACAACAACAACAGCAACACAAGGGAAGTGTGAAGTGGGAATTCCTCACCATCTCTTCTCCCCCATTCACAGGACCGGGAATCACTCCCCCAAATAGCTGCAGAAATGGATGAGAAGGAAGGCCTTTCACTGGCAGGGGCCCCAGCAGCTGCCCCATTGAC
The DNA here is from genome assembly GCF_047675955.1 of Chlorocebus sabaeus. Taxonomy (NCBI): domain Eukaryota; kingdom Metazoa; phylum Chordata; class Mammalia; order Primates; family Cercopithecidae; genus Chlorocebus; species Chlorocebus sabaeus. The sequence continues at coordinate 142,931,512 of NC_132911.1, read as the reverse complement.
ACTGGACAGAAGGGGGCTTGAGGCGGATGAGACAGGGAGCTGGTCACTGGGGAAAACAGAAGCGGGAGAACAGAAGGACCCCTTTTTTTTTTTTTTTTTTTTTTTTTTTTTTTTTTTTTTGAGATGGAGTCTCCCTCTGTTTCCCAGGCCAGAGTGCAGTGGCTCGATCTCGGCTCACTGCAACCTCCGCCTCCTGGGTTCACACCATTCTCTTGCCTCAGCCTCCCGAGTAGCTGGGACTACAGGTGCTCACCACCATGCCCAGATAATTCTTTGTATTTTCAGTAGAGACAGGGTTTCAGTGTGTTTGCCAGGATGGTCTCGATCTCCTGACCTCGTGATCCGCCCACCTCGGCCTCCCAAAGTGCTGGGATTACAGGCTTGAGCCACCGTGCCCGGCCAGAAGGACCTCTTTCTGGACCAAAGGGTCTAGTAAGAGGTCTCAAGCTCCTGTAAGGGATGGGGAGATGCAGTAGCCGGAACAGAGGTTGTACAGCAACCAGAATCTTCTCCTCCTTGTCAATGGTTTGGTTTAGTTCTGGAACCTTTGTGGCCAGAACTTCTTATTTCAACTTAATGGTGGCAAAGGCCATATTTGGCATAGGGAAGGGCAACTGACTTTCTTCAACATCCCCAACAGGCTCCCCAAACCCCAATAATCGAGTCTGGGGCAGTTATAGACATGGAAAGGTTGGTACCTCCTGAGCCTGCCCTTCACCAGGGCTTACCAGAGACATGCCCTGTAGGACACATAACAAATGAATCACAATGAAAATGACACTGTTTCAGTATTTACTATTTGCCAGAAATTGACCCACATGGTGGGGAGAAAAGATAGATATCTAGGGAGCATTTATTTCATTTCCTCCTTGTTTCTGGTATTAAGAGGCGTCACCTCTCCCCTACATTCCCAGGTGCCAAAAAAGGTGCTGACTCCAATCTCAGCTCCAGGGCAGGCTCTGGTCCTTCAGGACAAAACCATATACTATATACTGTGCTTTGCTGGTGATTAGTTCAAGAAGAAAGGACTCAGCCGGTCCACAGTGTGATTCCTCTGGCTGAAGGATCTGTGACTAGTTAAAAACTATTAGCTGTGAAGAGGACGCTTTTCTGGATGCTTTTGAAAAAGAAACATCTTTGTTCTTGAGGGGGATACCCCATGAACTCACAGTTACTCTTTCTCTGGATATGGCCACCCTCTACCCCTGTGGAGGGAGTGTCTCCTGGATGCGGCCAGGGATGACCCTGAGCCAGTGCTCTGCCTGACCCAAGCCTGACCATGTTGATGCTGCCTCTGAACATTTTCTGTTTTGTGGCCAGGAATTCTCCCTGTAGAATCAGGGAGGGTGCAAGGAATCAGTAGGTAAGGAGGAATCAGGGATATTTGAATGCAAAGCCAGCGGGGTGAGTGCTCGAAGGTATTCAAAGGAGGGAGTAGAAGGGGGTGAATCAGAGAGGCAGGGAGAGTGGAGCTTAGTAGGCACTCTGTGTTTGTTTAGGAAATGAGCTTTAGGCTCCTGCCTTTCTCCCTGAACTTCAGTCTTCTCCTCTACAAATGGGGAGAATAGTTCTGATGTCATACAACAAGCATGCAAGTGCTTCTGGGTTCCCCAGGCACACAGTAGGTGCTCACAGGACAAACCCCAGGTTGGGGCTGTCTACACTGAGCCAATGGGACCAGCACTTTCCAACCTCATGTTCCCATCTTGGGCAGAGGGCTCTGTTCCAGAGTTACTGTGTAGTTGCAGGCTAGGGCTCCTCTAGGGCTTGTACCTATGGTAAATGTTGAACAACAGCTCTTTAGAAGAGACCTATTTGTAGCATTTGCCAATGTCTATAAGGTACATGTTCCCACCACGGACAAATTCAAGCTCCTAACAAGTTGTCACTGAATATGGGAGTTTGGAAGAGATGCATCCAATGGCCCTTTCTGAGCCAGTGTCTCCAGCTCATCATGGGTTCCATAGTTCCATCCCTCTTATTCTCCATTCTCTAAATGTTTTCAAGAGCCTTTCCACCTCCTGGCAAAGGTGGGTGAGTGAGAAGCCAGGCAGGAGATGCCAGCTCATGCAACTTGTCAAATAATCAATACTGCCCAGCCAGCGGACCAGGGCAAAGGATTCTTGCACAGCAGAGAGAGGAGGAAGAGTGATACCTACAGTACAGAGAGGGATGTGCAATTTAAGAAAGTTGATTTTCTTCTTGAGCAAGAGGGATGAGTTATGCTACTCCATAGCTCAGGGCTTTCTTTGGAAGTCACTGACATGATTATGACTCTTTCTTGCTTTCCTGGCTCTCACTCTACAGACTTCCATCACGAGAGGGCAGAACTGCAGGGAAGCCCCTACTCATCTCCCAGCACTAGGCTCCTTCCCTCTCACCTGTCCTGCAGGTGCCCATATTGGCCTCTGGCCTATCATGGCCTATGGTATATTGGCCTATCATGGGCACTGATATGGTTTGGCTGTGTCTCCACCCAAATCTCATCTTGAATTGAGATTCCCATAATTCCCATATGTCATGGGAGGGACTCGGTGGAAAGTAATTGAATCATGGGGGAAGGTTTTTCCTGTGCTGTTCTCGTGGTAGTGAATAAGTCTCACAAGATCCGATAATTTTATAAAGGGCAGTTCCCCAGGCCGGGCATGGTGGTTCACGCCTGTAATTCCAGCACTTTGGGAGGCTGAGGTGAGACCAGCCTGACCAACATGGAGAAACCCTGTCTCTACTGAAAATACAAAATTAGCTGGGCATGGTGGTGCATGCCTGTAATCCCAGCTACTCGGGAGGCTGAGGCAGGAGAATCACTTGAACCTGGGAGGCGGAGTTTGCAGTGAGCCGAGATCATGCCATTGCACTCTAGCCTGGGCGATAAGAGTGAAACTCCGTCTCTAAATAAATAAATAAAGGGCAGTTCCCCTGCACATGCTGTCTTGCCTGCCACCATGTAAGACGTGTCTTTGCTTCTCCTTCACCTTGCACCATGATTGTGAGGCCTCCCAGCCTTGTGGGACTGCGAGTCCATTAAACCTCTTTTTCTTTATACCCAGAAGAAATACCCAGTCTAGGGCATTTCTTCATAGCAGTATGAAAATGGACCAAAACAGGCAGTCTAGGTGGGACTGAGCAAAGTTTTCACATGTTGGCTTCAGGGTCCTCACCTGCAGAATGGAGAGAGTAACGTATCTGACACTGGTTCATTTAAAACTACTTTTTTATATCTATCGTGTTGCTCCATCTGTTGAGAGGCAAACATTTGGTAATCTACGGAACATGCCAAGTACTTAATTTGTGCTTATTATGCAGTAGTTTCCTACATTTTCTTTTTGCTATAAGCTCCACTTTACAGACCAAATTCTCTGTTCCAAAGTCACCTCCCTTGGCTTCTTCCTCTGCATAGGAAAAAGTCCATGGTTCTTTATTGATTGAACTCTACCAGGGAAGATGTTCAGGGAAAAAAAGTCCTGTTGAAGTTGAAGCTGTGTTTACCCTCTGACCAAATAATGTCATTTCTAGGACTTTATCTCAGAGACATACAACAAAGCAATACATGTGTGCATGCATGGTTGACTGCTGTGGTATTATTTGTAACAGGAAAAGAAAATTCATCAGTAGGGGAATAGAGAACTAAATAACAATATATTAAACTGTCTGAGAACAGCTTTCTGGTGCTTAGTGTGGCCTCCGGCAAGAAATTGGCAATATTCCATAAATGCTGGATAAATACATCTATAAACATATAAAGTACAATGTGGCCACTTCAAATAATAAGGTAGATCTAAATCAGCTGAAACTGGTGCCCAAGATGCTTAAGTGGAAAAGGCGAGTGGCAGAACAGTGTGTATATAATCTGTTGCTATTTGATAGTTTCTCTCTTTATTGCTCCTGTGTCTGTGTCTAAATAATTTCAAACACTCTGAAAATACCTGTATAGCTATAGAAGATACACACTGGTGCTAACTTCTAGACAACAATATGGAGGGACCTGTTCTCTAATTGGTCTTTTACATTCAGCAGTACGCATTAGACAAATTCACATGGAAATCAGCACCGTGCTACATCATTAGTCCTGATGACTGCTCAATATATCTTTATAGAGAGTTTTCATTATTTGTGTTGATGTTTAGGTTATTGCCAATTTTTCATAATTATAAATAGTGCCAAGATGAACATTCTGCACATGTATCTTTGTCTATATAGACTGTGTTACTAGGTGCTAGAAAAAACAAGAAGTTTTCATGTTTACATTTGACATTCTGTGTTTCTTGATTAATTTCAAAATCATGAAATGGCTCAGCCGCTTATTAGCTGTGAGACTGTGGGCCAGATAACCTCTGAAACTCAGTTTCCTTCTCTTAAAGTAGGAATATTCATGCTGAGGGGTTGTCATGAGGATAAAATACGATTAATGAATGTAAATTGTTCAGCTCACAGAAGGCTCACAGTAAGCATACCAGGGACAAGAAGAACCAGCTGATGAGAGCAAGTCACGCTGTATCCCTCTGAGTGTTGAGGCTCAAAAAAGGGTAGGAAAGAGTTCAGATGTGCAGCATGACCCAAGTGGCAAAGGTGGCACTGGAAAGGGAGCCAGAGTGCAGATGGCGGCCACCTGCTCCTCCTGTCTTCTGCACAGACTTTCTCCTTCTCACGTCTAAAGAGATAGGCCCACGAGGATCATGGGGATGATGTCCTTGGGCAGTGGGGATGAAACTCTCGCTCAGGGAAGAGCAAGGTCAGGGCACCATGGCAGCTTGGATAGCAGGAACTGCATGCCAGATGCCACAGAAGCCTCATCATCACGGCATCAGGTCCGGGTGCTGTGGAGGTCTGAGGCTGCCAGTTGGTGGTGAGAAGGGCAGCTGATCTGTGACATGTGTAGGTTACTCATGGGGATGCCAGAAATCCCAGAAAGAGGGAACACAGCCAAGGGCAGGAGTGGGCAGGGGGCTCAAGATCTCAGAGTCTTTTATTCATCTTGATGTATCCCTCTATCTTCTTCTTTTTTTTTTTTAAGGTGGAGTCTTGCTCTGTTGCCCAGGCTGGAGTGCAGTGGCACGATCTCTGCTCAACACGATTCTCCTGCCTCAGCCTCCTGAGCAGCTGGGACTACAGGCACCCGCCACCACACCTGGCTACTTTTTTGTATTTTTAGTAGAGATGGGGTTTCACCATGTTAGTCAGAGTGGTCTCGATCTCCTGACTTCATGATCCACCCGCCTTGGCCTCCCAAAGTGCTAGGATTACAGGTGTGAGCCACTGCGCCTGGCCCCTTCTATCCTCTTAAACATCTGGGCTGCATGTGGGCAAAGAAACTGACCCTGAGTGTGTCCAGGTGGCTTTCAGAAGTGCAAGTTAGTGGCAGTCCGTTTTGGTTCAGTTAAATTGAATGGGAAATAGAAAGAGACACTATTTTTTCTTCTTCAGGGCAGAAGGGAACTCTGAACTGCTTGAATTTTATTTTTCAGCTTTCTGTCGCATAAACTTTATAGAAATCAAAGAATCTTAGAACAAAAAGAGGACCTTTAAAATCTTCTTTCAGAATTAGCTGTGTGTGGTGGTGTGTGCCTGTAGTCCCAGCTACTCGGGAGGCTGAGACAGGAGAATTGCTTGAACGTGGGAGGCAGAGGTTGCAGTGAGCTGAGATCGCGCCATTGCACTCCAGTCTGGGTGACAGAGTGAGACTGTGTTTCAAACAAAACAAAACAAAAAACAAAAAATCAAAAAACATATTGTAAGAAGTGATGATTACTGTAAAGCAAAGACAAACAGGGTAAGGAGATGGGGTATGAGGTGGGTGTTGGTGAAAAAGGTGGTCAGGGAGGGAGACCTGAACAAGGTGAGGCGGGAGACATTGGAAGACAGAGCAGCAAGCAAGACTCTAGAGCCAGGAGAGACGGGTGTCCGGGAAGAACAGTGGGGCTGGAACAAGTTGAGTGTGATGAGGTTGAGAAGGGACCAGGGAACAAATCACCAGCACCAGCTCTTAGGGATCTCACATTCAAGTGGAGATTTTAGATGATAAAAAACCTATTGTAAGAAGCCAGGTGCACTGGCTCATGCCTATAATCTCAGCACTTTGGGAGGCCAAGGCAGATGGATGACTTGAAGCCAGGAGTTCGAGACCAGCCTGGCCAACATGGTGAAACCCCCGTCTCTACTAAAAATTCAAAAATTATCCAGGTGTGGTGGCAGGTGCCTGTAGTCCCAGCTCCTTGGAAGGCTTGAGATCTGACTTTCTTTGAAAAAGGAAGACTCTGAATGGTTTCCACTAAGGGTGATGCAATTTGGTTTATATTTTAAAAGCATCCCTCTAGTGGCTGATGAGAGCATGGCCTGGGATCAAGTAGGGGTGAGGGATTTCCATGACTTGATCATGATCATCCATTCCAAACCCTTCTCATGCCCCACCTCCAGAGGAAATTGAGGCATGCATGCCCTTTATCCCATTAAGGCTAAGACAAAAGATTTCTTGTCAGGTCCCTGGAGAAAAGCACTTTATTCAGGATGTAGTCATAACTTCTTTTTCCCAGACATCATCTGAAGTCTCTGCTGCATCTACCTTTATGTGGGCCCTAACATGAAGATTGGTGGAGGCTGCCCCAGAGCCTGTGAAGGATGCCTTCCCCATGGCTGACCGCCTGTGAGCTGCTGCCTCTGACCCAGGCATGGAGTAAGGCCCTGGGCGGGTGAAGGCTGGACGTGCATGAGATCAAGAACTCCGGATAACTGATTATTTGCTCCGAACTGGAAGAGTCCGGATTTCAGGCACAAAGAGGCATTGCAAATCTGACCTTATGTTTTGCTAGACATAGATGTAGTTTCTTAAAAAAGAAGTGTGCAATTTTCTGGAAAGAAACAAATGGATTTGAACCAAAAATCTCATCTTTATGTGCAATTTTCTCTATGCTTGAAATGAAAAGAAAATGTAGCAGAGAGGAAGTTGGTATTATCAACTTCTAAAGCACTGAAATCATGGGCTTGCGAGATTCTGAGGTTTAAACAAGATCCTCTGTATAAGATCCATTGTTTTAAAAGGGAATTACCTTTGTTGAAGCCCCCACGCAAAGACCACCAGGGGAACTGATAGCCATCTAAGCCAGGTTTAGTGTGAGTACCATGGGAACAAAACGTCTGAACTGTCTCAGAATGGGGGAGCTTACAGGTGGTTTCCAGACAAGGCTTAGTTATAGAGTGGTTCAGAAACAGATTGGCTAGAGTTTGTAAGTGAGGCAAGTTTATATGAAAGCAATTTATGGTTACTTTGTGTGGTATTCATAATTCAAATAATTCATAATTTGATAGAATTTGTCAACTTGAATACAGTTCATTTGTAAATTGTGGTTTCCATGTCACTTCTTGCTATATTAGGGAGATTCGTTCAGCTTATTTCTTGATTTTCCCTTCTGTAAAACAAGGGGGAAGGATGATTATATCTGATGTCTAAGAAACAACCCATGCATCCTAATGCATTCTGCAAGTTTGCTAAAAGTAATACGTTTCAAGTTCTTATAAAGCACCTGCTGTGTACCTGGCAGTTTTGCTAGGTGTTTTGGGAGATGTATGCCTTCCCTCTTCTATATGGCTCATGAATTTATTGGGCTATGTCATAGTCATAGATGTATAAGGACAGCATGATATTAGAGGCTGTCAATTGAATACACCATTGATTAAGTTCAATCACTCATTCATTCAGCTGTCCATTTATAATTATTTATAGACAGGTCTACCCTGTGCCCAACTACTTTGCAAGTACTAAGAATACAGTAATGAGGAAAACAGCCACCTACCATGTGAGGGGACAGATATGAAAGTAATAAGTGCACAGATGGATTGCATCATAATTGCCAGTAAAGGCTAAAGAATAAAACAAAGCAGGTTGGGGGCTAAAGAGCAAATAGGGTGGTTTTACGAAGGTGCTGTTTTATGAAGGATGGTATTTGTGCAAGGCCCTGCACTGAGGCTGGGAATTGGACCTGGAAGAAGGAAAGGCCCCAGTCTTCCATAACTCACAGCCTCACAGACACAAAGGACAGTGGTGGGCAGGGGAAAGGTTGACGGGGTGTTCAGATGTGGCCATTTTACCTCAGCAAAAGGGCTGTGTTGATGCCATCCCAAATAAACAAAGTTTGTCGTTTATTCTTCCCTTTTTACCTTTAAGTCTTACGTGCAGTAGACATTCCACTGTTAAAGCCTAGGCAGGGGTAGGGGATAGACCAAGAATCAGGAATGGAGAGAGGGTGGGTTGGGGCACCTAAGAGTGGACACAGCAAGAAAAGTCAAAGATGAAATGGTGTTTTTTCCTGCAAAGGTGGGGGTCAATGCGTCTGTGATATCAGAGCTTCTCCGCATGGTCAAACGTCCTGAAGAGGGTGAAGGTGCTGGGGCAGCAGTGTTCTGGACGTGTCCTCTTGTTACAGGGAAGGACTGAGCTGGGTGGAGACAGTGAGGGCAGTGCAGGGGGTGATGGAGGAGCCAGGCAAGGAGACTTTGGGGAAGGCAAGCTATGGCTTAGGGGGCCCCACGCGGAGGCCCACATCCAGCGTCCCTGTTCTCCCCCAGGCCTGTGCGTCTGCTTGCAGAGGTGCAGGGCGGCAGTGCGGGGCTCCATGAAGGTGGCATGGAGCGGTGCCAAGGTCTCTCTTCTGCAGTCCGGGCCCCTCTGATCTGTCACCTGCTCTTGGGCCCCTCTCTTCCCCTCTCTGCGTCCTGGGATCCTCATTTGCAAAATGAAAGAAACTAAAGTATTCACAAGGTCACACCAGGAGTGGCCAAGCTTCGTTCTCTGAGAAGTGTCTGTTAGGCTGACGTTCTCTCCTTTGGAAGCTACCTTAGTGCCCGCCAGTTAGAACCACTGGGGCCCAAACATGGAACCTCTTGCTTCTGCTCCTACCATGGTGAGATACTTTCCTTCCTGTTCCCCCTTGCCTGAGAAACCTGTTACAAATTAGGTCTGTCATAGAAACCTTTTCCTATGAAGTTGTGAATAGCTAAAAAGTGAGGCTCGGCCGAACCCTGGCAAGACCTAGATTCTACAGAAGACAACCTCTATCCAGCAAGCTTGATGAAAAGCAGAGCCCACTGTATAGAGGGGCTGGGTGCTGCAGTAAAGACAAGGGTTATCTATGCCATTCGAATATTATTTAATATATGGAAATGGTCTACAAGAGTATACTACAAGCCAAAATCATGATTTACTTTTTGGTGATGGGATCTGGGTGGGATAATTCTTTTCTGTCTGAATAATTTTTCTGCAATGAATACATATCACTTATAGATACGCTAGTGAATGAAAATAATTTTAGAAATTTCTAATGCCTAGAATTTGTATGATGGCTTAGAAGTGAATCTAATCACATTTTTTTCTCCTTGTGTGTCTTAGCACCATTGCTGATTCCAGATAATCTACAACTGTTTGAACCAAATGTTGTCTTTGTTTTTTAAAACATGAAAATAAACTCATGGGGAAATTGCACATATGTTCTGTATGTTTGTAATCATGTCATGTATATTTTATCTTTTTCACTGACAAGATCACAAGACTCCAAAGAAGAGGTGAATCATTTATTTTGGATGTGGGGCCCTAGTAAACTGTTTATATTAATCTCTGGGGTTTCAGCTCCTTCCCCCAGTAACAGGCTCTCTTATAAGCATTTCAAGTCAGTCTCACCAATCAATCACTTTCTGATTTTAAGCCTGTTCTGTTCTTTTAAAGATCAAAAATTCTATTTTCTTCCTATTACTACATCTCCATTCTTTATTTTTGCAGGTCCCACATGAATTGACAAACTCATGGAATTTCTGGTTCCTAACCCTAGAAATACGTATACCCTTTTACTATGGAAATTTCCAAACATGAACAAAAGCAGAGCTAATAGGACAGTGTTCCCAACACCAAGCTTCAGTGATTATCATTACTCATCTTGTCCCATTGTCCCCCTGATTTTTTTGAGTGGGGGTGTGGGGCTGTATTGAGAAGCCAATCCTAGACATTGTATCCTTTCACCTGTGTATTTCTCCAATAGACAACCAGTCCATGGCATTTCAAAACTTAGATTTCTTATTAGATTCAGAGTCCTCCTCCTCTCCTTTACCCCCAGAGTAAGAGAGTGTGGTCTCTGCTGGGGTCTGTCCTGCAGACCCTGACCCAGCAATGGATGAATAACATACACTGACACAGATATTATGCTTATCAGTCCAGCTGAGGGTCCGGGCCACTTACAGACTCCAAGGAGAGTGCTGTAAAGACTTGCAGCTGCTGCCCCAACTAGCTGGCCCGCTGGCATTTATTCAGCACACATTCAATGACAAAGACTTTGAGTCAACACCATTAGAGAGTAATCAGCCTTCAACCTGGTTGCCTTTCCCCTCCCACCTCCAGCAACCAACCCACCCCGAGAGAGCCATCCTGCCTGTGAATGATCAAAGGTTAGTTTTAGGGCCACCGGAGTAAACAAGTTATTTAGATAAACTCATCTACATTCCTATGCATCTATTCTAATTTATTTACTCAAGGTAAGGATTAGGCTGCTTTCAGCCATAACCCTATCCCAAGACTTTTGCAAAAGCCTTCCAGCCTTCCAAGAAGATTTGTGTCTATATCCTGTAACTTCATCTTGAAAATTTTCCCTCTAGCCTGACTGAACTCCCACAGGTCTCCAGCAATTTGGCTTGGGAAGGAAGAACATGCCCCCCAACCCTCCACCATCGACCCCATAAACTCTGCTTGTGTCTTTCCTCCCTGCATGGATCCACATGGACTGCAGGAGTGGGGCAGGAAAGAGGGAGGGGGAAAGTCAGGTGACTGCCTGCATGGTCACCCTTGACAAAGGCATCTTTTGTCTGCTGCTTGTCCCTGCTCCTTCTTCCTGGCACCAAGGGCCCTCTGTTCCCCCCTCATCATGGGCATCTGCATGCTGTCTTACCAGGGACAGTTACCAAATGTCTGTTTTCTTTTGATACTGTAACAAATCACAGACTCAGTGACTTAAGCCAATACATATGTAGTATTTTACAGCTCTGGAGGTCAGAAGTCCTAAACAGGTGTCACTGGACTGAAATCGAGGTGTTGGCAGGGCTGCACTCTTTCCAGAGGTGTGAGGTGAGTGGCAGTTTCCTTGTATTTCCATCTTCTGGAAGGCACCTGTATTCCTTGACTTGTGGTCCCTTCCTTTAGCTTCCCCGTCAGCCTTAGCATCTTCTCCCTCTCTCTGGCTGCTGCTTCCATTGTCACATCTGACTTCAACCCTTCTGCCTCCTCTTTATGAAGTCACTTGTGATTACATTGGGCCACCCAGATAATCCAGGATAATCTCCCCAACTGCAAGATCCTTAATCACTTCTCCACAGTCCCTGTGACTCTTTGAGCGTACCTGTATTTACAGGTTCTGGGAATTAGGGCATGGATATTTTTGGAGGGGACTTTATTCTTCCTAACATACCAAATGTTTCCAACAGGGCACAGTTCCCCTACAGGGACCTCCTTCTGCGGAATCCCTGGATCATGGTGGTCTCTTTTCTGGTTGGGGTCACTCCATCCTCATGGGGTGTGGCCTGGCAACATTCATTACTTGGGTCTCTGCTCTTCTTACCCTCCCCACCCTGAATCCAGCCCCACACTGGGGTTCACACAACAATGCTATCTCCCCCTTCCCAAGATGGTAGTTTGTGAATTTCAAGAGGCCAGGTGGACCCTCCAGTCTCAGGCTGCCCCCAGGCCCCCCTCTACCTTCTGTCACATTGCAGCTGTCAACACCAGCTGAAGTTATCTTGTTCACACCTCTGCTTCCTTGCTTATTGTCTATCCACCCAGATTTCCACACTTGAATATGAACACCTTGAAAGCTGGGTCCCTTTTCGTCAGGTTCGCAATTCTATTCCTTGCACCTGGAATAGTGCAGGCACATGGTAGGTGTTCAGTACTTATTGCTGTGGTCTGAATGCTTGTGTGCCCCCAGCATTCCTATGTTGAAATCTAATCCCCAATGTGATGGTATTGGAAGGTGGGACTTTGGAAGCTGATTCAGTCATAAAGGCTCTGTCCTCCTGAATGGGATTAAGGCCCTATAAAAGAGGTCCCACATAAGGATGCAGCAAGAAGGCATCTTTGAGCCAGAGAGCAGGCCCGGCACAGAAACCAAATCTGCTGGCACTTTGCCCTTGGAGTTTCCAGCCTCCAGAACTGAGGCAATGCATTTGTTATTTAAAGGCCACCCAGTTGATGGTATTTTTGTGATAGCAGCTTACACGGACTAAGACACTTATTATTTGCTGAATGAATGGATTTTACAAAGACATTTAATCTTGCCCATGGTGTTTTAGGCTCTTTGATGGGTACATTAATACGATGTTTGTGTTTAAAATGTCATTTTCCGACCAGTCTCCCCAAGCAGATATTCTCACTGGTAACTTATAGGTGAGTGAAACCCAAGGAACAACAATGTGTAGAATGAAATTTCCCTGCAGAAATGGAGCCGTGGGTTCTGAAAGCAGCCTGAAGTTCTAGGAGACTTTTACTTAGTTCATCTGTCTCTCTCGATGAGAGCTGATAAGACAAGAGGCAGAGACTGGAAGCCTCTGGGAAGGCAGTGACTAGAAGCTCTCACCTGGCTGGTGAGACCCAAACCAGACAATAAGGCTGCTGTGAAGAGCAGTTATTCCAGGGGGAGCTACAAGAGGAGCATGGGCTGGATGAATCACTTTGATTGAGGCCAGGTGACCAGTATACCTCACTCTGTCTTCCAGCAACCTTGAAGAGCAGTTTTGCCGCAATACCCATTTTACAGAGGAAGAAATGAGGCTCAGAGGTCTAGGAAGTATCAGTGACTCAGCAGGGCCATCAATCCACCCATTTGACCACATTTCGCTGTAACAATAGAGCCATAGGTTCTGAAAATGTCCTAAAGTTAGTGAACTGAACCCCTGACTTCAAGACATTTCAGAACCCATAGCTTTATGTTTGCAAGAAAATTTGGTTCTGAAAATTTCTGTTCCTTGGGTTTTCTGCACTTTTCTAAGCGCAAGTCAGCCTGACTTAGATACTTGCACTTTTCTAAGTCTGTTATTTTCTCTTCTAAAGGAAGACATGGTGGCACTCACTCCACAGAGCTTCGACTCTTGCTGGAAGGGAAACCAAACCAAATTAACCAGAGGTCAAACAGCAGCAGTGAGAACAAACAAAAAGCTTGGCCCACCTCACACCCCTACCCCTGATAAATCCCACAGATGCACACATCCACACATATACTGACTTGTGACTGGCCACAGCCCAGACAAGGCTTTCCTTCTACTAGTTTCCAGTAATCAAGTGTTTTTGTTAATACTATTTTTTCTTGCTATTACTATTATTTTTAAATAATTTTTTGAAGATTTACCTTGGCATCTGGGAGAAACAGAAAAAATGTACATTTGTTGGGATCTCCTTTTGCTTTAAGAATATATGTTTTTTTATTTTGCTTTAATTTTTAAGTTCTGGGGTACATGGCAGAACGTTCAGGTTTATTACATAGGTATACTCGTGCCATGGTGGTTTGCCGCACCTATCAACTCGTCATCTAGGTTTTAACCCCTGCACGCATTAGGTATTTGTCCTAATGCTCTCCCTCCCCTCCCCCTCCACCCTCCAACAGGCCCTGGTGTGTGATGTTCCCCTCCCTGTGTCCCATGTGTTCTCATTGTTCAACTCCCACTTATGAGTAAGAACATGCAGTGTTTGGTTTTCTGTTCCTGTGTTAGTTTGCTGAGGATGATGGCTTCCAGCTTCATTCATGTCCCTGCAAAGGACATGAACTCAAGGAACATATAGTTTTTAATGTGTACCTGTGTGCACACACACATAGGGACATGATTTTTCAACGGAGATCAGCCTGGAAGGAGGATGTGAGAGGTGTATGCCCTGGTAAGGAGGCGCCTGTGGCTGTGCTCCTCTGCGTTAGTTCACAGGCACAGACAGATGCTGCTGGTGCCAGCAAGGTGCGTGCTTCCAGGCACTGTCTCCCCAGAGGCCGCCTGTCTCTGCCTCCTGTCTTACCAGCACTCATCAGGGAAGAGACTGAGATGGACAAAGTAAATGTCTCCTAGAATGTCAGGATATTTTCAGAACCTATGGCTCCATTTTTGCAGGGAAATTTGATTTTGCAGAGAGAGGAGTGAGTAGAGAGCGCGTGGACGGTGAACATCCCCCAGGCCTTCAAGGAGCATCTCTCTTTGGCAGGCCTCCGGTTACTCACTGGTGCAATGGGGAGGAGAGGCTTGGTTTGGCTCTGGACCTTGGTATCTCTGTCTCCATGGGAACAGGGAGGCACAGTGGCTCGTAGACTGTTGAGGGGACTCGAGCTCTGTCCACAGCAGGGCCTGGACATGCACAGCCAGGATGGAGAGGTTGGGACCTGGGGAAGGGGAGAGACCTGAGGGCATCAAGCCTGCAGGAGCCTCTGGGAAAGAAGTCGCCCTTCTGTGCCCTCCTGTTGTGCCTGCCCTGGCATCAGGGCACAAGACCCGTAGAGAGGAGACACCTCTCGGGCACCCAGTAGTAGATGCTGCTCAGACAGGGCCCAGACCATGCCCACACCCTCTGCAGGCCTCGCCAGCCTCCACATCTGTGCCCTGTTCCCCACTCTAGCCTCATCCCCAGCCATAGCCCCGACAACCTCAGGCCACGAGGTGTTCTCAGCTCAGCGCTCAGGTCCTGCTCTCTGCTCCAAAGGCCCCAGCCCTCTGTCCACTCCCAGTCACCCTCCAGGCCCTGACTCCTCCTTTGCAGTGGGGGCTTCCCACCATTCATTAATTTAGTGTCTCCTCACAGAGGTCTTTCCTGGGCCTTGAATTTAAAGTGCCCGTCCCACCCCTTTCTGGGTTCTCTGTCTCCACTCTTCCTTCTTTATACACAACACACACCCTACAACTTGGAGTTAGTCGATGGGTGGGACTTCTTTGCTGCCTTGTTTTCCATCCCATCTCCCCATCCTGATGCCAGCCTCCTGCCCAGGCCACCCCAGCGCCTGACTCAGCCCTTGACACAGCTGCACAACAATGACCTGTGCAGCCCCTGAACGCAGACCGAGCAGGTGTAATCACGCCCCACCTCATGTGCCTCCACAGGTAACTCTGATAAGTTGGGCGCTCGTCTGTCTGCATCACAATGCCATGTGCCAGTGCCTGTCTTCCCAGCACACTGTACAGGCAAGACCTGGCACTGAGTCTGGCATGAGTCAGGAACTCTGCAAACCCTTGTAGGATGAGTCGTCAATGAAGTGGCTGGAAAAAAGGCAGGAGAGGATGGCAGAGGCCAGATGGCAGAGAATTCTGTGTTCACAACATGAGCCCACAACATCTACTTGTGAATCTGTTGCCATGCAGCAAGCAGTCAAAAATAAAAAACAAAAACAAAAACAAACACTTACGATTTTAGGAGCCGGATTGCAAGTGGCGTGGGCTGGGAGGGTCATTTCAATTAAGCCATTTGCTCATCTAATTTAAAATATTTCTAGAGGCTCCTTTTAAGGACTGATAGTTGAGGACAAAAGTTTCCTGAGGCCATCTGTGTGTGTCCTATTGGAGGAAGTCCCTGCACTGCTGTGTGGCTCCAGAGGTGCTGTCATGGCTCTCTCTGACCCTTAATGTCCTTATCCAAAACTAAAGGTGTGGCATCTACCCTCCCCTGCCCCAGGCTACCCATAGGAAGAACCCCTGGCAGACAGCCGGTGCCCTGTACATGGGTCAGGGCAGCCTCTCTTCACTCTGCTCTGACAAACAGAGGCTGCAGAGGGGCTGGGATTGGGGTTCTGAGGCCCAGGTAAAGAGTAGATGCCCCCCACCCCCTTGTTTCCTAACCACCTCATGCTGGCCTCAAACTTTCCCATGGACTGAAAAGGAAAAGGTCATTTCACCCCAGGCTAAAAAAGGACCCAAACTACCACTTGACGCGGACTTGTTACCCCTCTCTCCAGCATCTTTGGGGTGACCCACTCCCCTGATAACTCATTCCCTCCCTTTCCTTCCCTGTTTCTTTCTCAGAGTCCTGCCCATCTTCCTCCACCCCACAGAGGCCCACCCCTGCCCCTGAGCAGTTTCAGGACCAGTCACCAGCCTTCTGCAGGGCTCAGCTGCTCTCTACTTCCAGCCCCTCCCCATCTCCTCTGCTTTCTCCAGATCCTTCTGAGGATGGGCTCAGCTTTGCTCTCTGGAGGGTGGTAGCTGATGCTGTTGCTGCAGCTGCATTTCTTCAAGGGAAAGGTTTTCCTCTTTTTCTTTGCTTAAATGTGTATGTTTTTGTACCTGGTGCTCCTGCTCTGTGTCTCTGAATCCTTTTCCTGCATTTTAAATCTACATTCTGTGCTTAGTTCTTAGGTTTCTAAGCTATTTCTCTCTGTGTACCCTGTTTTAGGGAGTACTTACTAGAAATTCTCTTGAAAGGTGGAGTTTGCAAATTTGAAGGTGGTGGGGGATACTGCAGCAGGTGACTCCCCAGGCAAACACCTGTCTGGGCTTACAGCCTCCCCAGGATACTTCCTGCCAGGTAAGACCTCTGGGTTCTCTTTTTTGGAGAGATGGACTGGGACATCTGAAAGTGGTTTCGCGTGTTTGTTCTATTGCTGGGCTGTCCACACCCCAGAGTTGACCAGTATATGCCTGGCATAAAGTTCAGGGTAAAGTGGAAACTCGGTTGGTGGAAACGCACCCAAGTATACTTAAAGAAGTGAACATTGCTTCCAAGTTTCCAGTAGGAAATTTGGAGTAAAATTTTGAGAGGCGTGCCAAAAAGAAGAGTGGACTCTCCTAGATTTAGGGTTTATTTTCAATGCACTTTGCACACTTTGTCTAAGTTGGGAGCTCTCATGTAAGAGACCCTCCCAATGGTGTCTCAGCCACAGAGCTTTCTTGTACTGTTTCTAAATCATCATCACTGTGGTTGATCAGAGTATCTGGTATCACAAGGCACAGGACACTTGCCCTGCCACCTTCTACTCATGCTGATACTTCAGGAGTGACCTCGAAGGCTATGTTTTGGGCCAGTCCCCTGGTACAGTGCTGCCTGGCCTGCCTCTACAGGGTGGAATTCGATTTGGCCACTGTCGAAGTACTACCAAAGGTAATACCATTGACTATCTGAATTATATCAACCCCAAACCAACCTGACCATAGTTTCCCTTACATTGAACATTTTCATACCTGCAGAAATATAGAAAGCCAGACTTCCACCTGTTGGAATAGCCTGGCTTCTTGATCTGCTGATTTCTTCTAGTTTAATTGGAAGAGTTATATTGGAGAAATTTTAGACTGTAGAGCTTCCCATTTGTTGACTAACTTCTAATTGGTGTATCCAGCCACAGACCAGTAGGATACAATCAAATGAGCATGAGTTTGAACTCTGTCTTTTGTTAGCTTGGAGACCTATCTTTATGTCTGTGAACCTCACTTTCTACATGTATGAAATAGCGGTAATGTAGCAAGTAGGGAAATTGAAAGAGTGGAGGGTACATAAGTGGTCCTGCAGCAAATGTTTTCTTCATGATTCAAAAGTCTGAGAGCTTCCACCAAAGAATATACACAGATGGCAAATAAGAGAAGGAAAATATCCTTCACATTATATGCATTAAGGCATTGCAGATTAAAACATTGAGATACAATTATACACTTGTTAGAATGGCTAAAATCCAAAATGCAAAATGCTGGTGAGGGTGTGGAGCAACAGGAATGCTCATTCAGTGTTGTGAATGTAAAATGGAATGGCCACTTTGGAATGTAAATGGAATGTCAAATGGAATGGCCACTTTGGAAGACAGTGTGGCAGTTTCTTACAAAACGAATCATGCTTTTACCTACAACCCAACAGTTACGCTTCTTAGTATTTATCCAAATGAGTTAAAAACTTATGCCCACCTAAAAACCTGCACAAAAATGTTTACAGCAGCTTTATTTATAATTATGAAAACTTGGAAGTTACCAATATGTCATTCAATAGATGAATAAACTATGAAACATCCAGACAGTAGAATATTCAGCACTAAGAAGGAATTAACTCTCCAGCCACAAAAAGACATGGAAGAACCATAGGAGTATATTGCTAAGTGAAAGAAACCAATCTGAAAAGGCTGCACACTGTGATTCCAACTGTATGGCATTCTGGCAAAATAAAACTATAGACATAGTGAGAAAGATCCGTGTTTTGCTGGGGCTTTGAGGGAAGGAAAGGAGAAGAAGGGACAAATAGGTGAAACACAGGATGTTTAGGGCAGTGAAAGTGTCCTGTACGATGCCATAAAGATGGAATCATGTAGTGTTTGGTTTTCTGTTCTTGCAATAGTTTGCTGAGAATAATGGTTTCCAGCTGCATCCATGTCCCTACAAAGGACGTGAACTCATCCTTTTTTATGGCCGCATAGTATTCCATGGTGTATATGTGCCACATTTTCTTAATCCAAACATCGTATGTTCTCACTCATAGGTGGGAATTGAACAATGAGAACACTTGGACACAGGAAGGGGAACATCACACACTGGGGCCTGTTGTGGGGTCAGGGGAAGGGGGAGGGATAGCATTAGGAGATATACCTAATGTAAATGACAAGTTAATGGGTGCAGCACACCAACATGGCACATGTATACATATGTAACAAACCTGCACATTGTGCACATGTACCCTAGAACATAAAGTATAATAATAATAAAAAAAGATGAAATCATGCCATTATACATTTGCTTGAACCTGTAGAATACACAACATTGACTATGGACTTTGAGTGTTGTTGATGTATCACGGTCTGTTCATCAATTGTAGCACATATACCACTCTGGTGCAAGATATTGATGATGGTATTGAGGGGAGGGTGCCTGTGGGAACTCTACTTTCCTCTCAGTTTTGTGCTGAACCTAAAACTGTTCTAAAGAAATAAGCTCTATTAAGTTAAAAACCAAACCAAAGCAAACAAACACATAAAAGCTAGCTATGCTTGTTCTAATCACTTGATACACACTCAATACTAGAAAGCTTAGTTTTAAAAAGGAAAAAATTTAACAGTATCAATTTAACCCAAATTAAAGCTTTTTTATTTAATCAGTAGGCAGAATTAGTTTCCAGAAATTCCACCAGTAAGGAGGCAAGTTCCACAAACCATAAAGAAAGCCAGTAATTAGAGTGTAGAGAATCAGACAGCTGATCTGAATTACTCAGGTTTTAAAAATTACACTCCACTGAACTATCAGATGTTAAAATGTGTTTATATAACTGAGTAAATTGATTGTTAGGGAGTAGCGTTTCTTTAACCCTGGAACCAAATCTAAAATTTAAATGCCATTGTTTGCTATTAGTAGCATAATCTAAAAATCAAGCTAAAAATATAATATCCTAATTAAATGTATCATCTTGATAGCTTTTTGTAACAACTATGGATACACTTTCAACAACATATTTATGAAAGAATCTATTATGACCCCAGAATTCATGGTTAAAAAATAGTCACCTGCTGAAGAGGTAAACAAGTTGCGGCACATCCATACAACAGAATATAACCTACTGAGAAAAACAGATGGAACTACTGACACACAAACCCCGTGGATGAATTTCAAAATCATTATGTTGAACAACAGAAGCTGGACATAAAAGAATACCTATTATATGACTCCATTTATACTCAACTAGGAGAACAAATCAAATTTGTAGTGACAGAAGGTAGATCAGTGTTTGCATGGGCTGGAAGGCATAGAGGGGTGGGGATTAACTGGTTAACTAGGTAAGGTCAGGAGAGTGCCTTTGGGAGAGGTGACACTCTTTCATGACTTGGTCGTGATGATGGTTACATGACTGTATCCATTTGTTTCAAGACTCTTCAAACTGTATACTTAAAATGGATACATTTGATGTAAATCATTTCCCAATAAAGTTTATTTTAAAATAACAATTAAAAAACTCTAGAATGAGAAATATCGTTAGTGACCCCATCCCTTTTACTGAATGGTTACAGTGTATCAGGGTTTCTCTCTTATTCTGAGGCTCTTCGAACCTTCAATTGTATTTAAAGTTTGGTGTCATTTTGGGAGTAATTTCTCCCCTGGTGATTGCACAAAGCTTTCATCAAAGAGTAGATACCCTCCCCAACTCCAAAATAAGAAATACTGGACTAAAGGCAAAGTGCTAACAGCTTCACAGGCTGTCTGAAAATTTTTTAAATATACGGCCAATAGTTAACATCTAGGATATTTCTTATGAAATTTTTGATGAGTCAGATTTTCTGATTCATCTTGAAACATCAGATTTGCATTACTGTGTTCTAATTTCTCAAAGCCAGCAGCCTGCTGGAGCTGAGAAACTACTCTCGCTGTTGTTGAGACCAAGTGCTCTCCATTATCAGAACTCTCCACTCTTCCCTATTGCACTGCACCAAGCAGCTTCACTTGCTCCTATTACCAGCTTTGCCCCTATAGGTAGCTGAGTCACACTTCTGGGTTAGATGATCTTGGTTATGTCTTTCTGGTGAAGTCACTGCATCTGGTGGTGGAAGAGTGTGGAACAGCTTAGAAGAGGAGAGCCAAGATGTCCTGGGTAATATAAAGCCAGGGCTTTTGAGGTGAGTTGGTGACAGCATAGGGAATAGAAGACTCAGGGCTCTTTGAATGTGGTTGTCACAGAATGAAGGGCTGCCATGTGAAATCCTTATTCTTAGCCTCTGTCTTATGTGGGTTTCCTGAAGCTGAGCCTGCAGTGGGACTTTTGTATAAGTGACTACTTGGTGGAATGCTCAGAGGAGAGACTTTGGGGCGTGAGGGTACAGAGTAGAGCAGGGATGAAGTTAGGGTGGTGTTTCAGCTGAAATCCATCCTCACTGTGATCCTGTGGAGGACTCTGAATTATAAATGGTTCCTCAGAACTGCCTCAATTGTGGAGACATGGCCAGGTATTTGAACTGCTACCTCAGTGAGTGACTGCACATGTGCCACTCACTCCTGTAGGGTGTTGGCATGACCTCCCAGGTATTTCCAAGACAGGTGACTTCTATCAACAAAGGCACTACTTAAGAAGGATGCAGTCATTTCAGCAGCTGGGGAATAAGTGTATCAGCTCCACAAACAAGAGCTGTTCAGAGCAATAGCTTCCTCTATTTCAGTTCCCAAGTAGAAGAATCAAGGTCAACATCAGGAGTTTATTGGCAAATGGCTTCAGTTCAACAGGTAAGCTATTACAAGGAGAGTTGCACATAACTGAAGGGCCACCCTCATATGGTGATGAGCATCCAATAACTGATGTTCGAAAAGATGCTACAGGACAGCTTGGAACTTGGAGAGCTCTTTGAGAGGTTGATCCTCATCATGGAGACTGGACCAAGTGTCCAAAAGGAACTTCTAGAACATTCCTTCCAAATAAGAGGCACTTTGATTCTGCTACCTTCCCTATTCTAGTGCCTTCTTCTTCCTTTAATCATAACAATGATGATGTGAACAGCAAAAACTGGCTGTGCCATTCCCATGGACCAGGCCCATAGCTTCATCTCATGAAAGCCTCATGACTGCTCTGTGAGCTAGAAATTGGTACTCACTTTTCAGATGATGTTACACTGTGAGCCTACCGAGGCTAGAGACAGAACCAGCTCTGAGCGACACCTGATTCTTTGCCCAGAAAAAACTTATGCTTCAAAAAACAAGCAATCAGAGGTTCTCACTAAAGAGCATAATGACTTAACATGGTGCATAGTCATGAGGATTATCAAAGGTAAAAGAACAAAATGAAGACAACCAGATGAAGAAAACAAAAACAATAACTAACTAAAAACCAATGCAAAGTCAGAAGAAACATCTTAGTGAAGATGTTACTTGATAAAGAGCCAGAAGCCAGGGTAAGACTGTACCAAACAGGGAAAATCACAGGCAGCTATCTCAGGAGCTTGCACAAGACAGGCCAGCCTCTGCCATGTCTGTTAGTGTGTGCCTCCTTGACTGTAGACAAGAATCAGATATATTTTAATCCATTTTGCTACCCTCATTCCAATTCTATCAGTTGACCTATAATGTCCTTTATAGGAATTTTCCCCTCCAGGATCCAGTCTAGGGGCAGGTATTGCATTTAGCTGTTAGTTCTTGATATCTCTTGATTTACTGGATTGAGTGATAACCTCATTGACTGCCCATCTGCCTCTCCCCATGTGCTGATAGCCATCTCCGTGGCTTTCTGTGGGTCAAAGTCCCTGATACTGCTTATTATAATTGTTTCTACCTTGCTTATGACAGTTGAGCACTGCCATCTGGTCTGTGTTATTTAGGAATCCTATGATTTATTTTTGAAGTGTAACAGCATTCTTACCATCATCCTTCCCTTAGAGGACAGCCAAAAACTTCTTGAGGACACGAAGACCTCTTGGCAGGCCACATCTCACTATGCGGTTAAATGAATTGTCCTCCAGTTAGCAACTTTTCCATACCTGCATTGTATGTTCACTCGCACACGCCCACTTCTCTGAGCCATTTCCAACGTCTGCCATGACTTTTAAAATAAAGTTCAACAGTTTTGGGAGAACAGGTGGTTTTTGGTTATGTGGTGTATTAGTCCATTTTCACATTACTGATAAAGACATACCAGAGACTGGGCAATTTACAAAAGAGGTTCAATTGAATTCACAGCTCCACATGGCTGGGGAGGCCTTACAATTATGGCGGAAAACAAGGAGGAGCAAGTCACACCTTACATGGATGGAGGCAAAGAGAGAGCTTGTGAGGAGAAACTTCCATTTTCAAAACCACCAGATCTCGTGAGACTCATTCACTGACACGAGACCATCATAGGAAACGCCCGTCCCCATAATTCAATCACCTCCCATCAGGTTCCTCCTGCAACATGTTGGAATTGTAGGAGTTACAATCAAGGTGAGATTTGGGTGGGGACACAGCCAAACCATGTCACATCAATACGTTCTTCAGTGGTGATTTCAGGTTTGGTGCACCCGTCACCCAAGCAGTGTACGCTGTACCCAATGTGTAGGCTTATCCCTCATCCTCCTCCCCCGAAGTCCCCAAAGTCCATTATATCATTCTTATACCTTTGTGTCCTCATAGCTTAGCTCCCACCTATAAGTGAGAACATATGATATTTGGTTTTTGATTCCTGAGTTACTTAGAATAATGGTCTCCAACTCCATCCAGGTTGTTGTAAATGCCATTATTTTGTTCCTTTTTGTGGCTGAGTAGTATTCCATGGTATATGTATGCCACATTTTCTTCATCCACTTGTTGGTTGATGGGCATTGGGGTTGTTTCTGTATTTTTGCTATTACGAATTGTGCTGCTATAAACGTGCATGTGCAAGTGTCTTTTTTGTATAATGACTTATTTTCCTGTGGGTAGATACCCAGGAGTGGGATTGCTGGATCAAGTGATAGTTCTACTTTCAATTCTTTAAGGACTCTCCATAGTAGTTGTATGGTTTACATTCCCATCAGCAGTGTAAGTGTTCTCTTTTTACCACATCCATGTCAACATCTATTATGTTTTGATTTTTAAATTATGGTCTGCCATGCCTTTTCTACTTTACCATGGACACCCATTTCTTCAAGGTTCCAAGAGCCACGCTGGCAATGTGGAGTCCCTGCCAGTGTGCTAAATGTTGCATTGTGAGTGCACTCATGCTTATCGGTTCTTCTCCAGGCTTCTGTTTCAGCCTTCTTGATTCAGTACCATCAGCATCCGGTTCCATGATGTTCTCCTGGTTCCCACCAGTATGTGTCAGCAGGTGCTGCAGTGATTGTAGGGTACAGGCTCCCTCCATTCCTAGCAGAAGCAGCAGTCTTGCAGCTGTGCTATGCTGTGGCTTAACCCTAGTTATCAGTCTGACAGCCCTCAGGGAAAGTGAGGTACATATTTTGTTGCATCATCTTCAAGCCTTTAATAGGGAGAAGGGAACAAGTGTGGCAGCCCAGAGGTTTTCAGCAATTTTGAGATGAAAGATTTAAGTGTATTAACCAAGACTTTCATATCCCATATCATGGTGTAGGCTCCCGCTTCTTAATCCTTGTGACATTGCTATAGAAGGCTTCCCGAGGTTGAGAATGTAAACTCCTCTAGAGCTCTGCTACTTTGCAATTAAGTCCTGTGCGTGATCCTCAGCTTTCATCCTCATGGCTGCAGGAGAAGAGAGTATCCACATAACTCTATAAACCATTTCCAAAGGTTCTGGGAACTCCAATTTAAAGATGCCTCAATAAGCTAGTCTGCTTGCACATCACGTGGCCAACTGTTAAGTCAGGACATCCTCTAGAATCTGAAAGACCCTGTTGTTTCCATGAGTGGTGTCTTATTATATTCATGTCACAGATATAGGAACTAAAGGTCAGAGCTGCAGTGCATATCATGTGGCTTTTGAGCATTTAAATAAGATCATTCCGAATTGAGATGTGCTCCAAGTATAAAATACGTGCCAGATTTCAAAGCCTTGGAACAAAAACGTATGTGAAATAATTCATTAACATTTATATTGATTGCCGTTCACATAATATATTAAACATACCAAGTTAAATAAAATATACTGCTAAAATTAATTTCACTTGTTTCTTTTTACTTTTTAAATGTAGCTTCCAGAACATTTAAAAATACATATGACTCACATTATATTTCTATTGGATGGCGCTAGTTTGAGAGAGTTGAAATAGGTTCCCTGGGTGAGCATAACTGGTAAATTGTAGAGTCCAGACTGAACCTGGATATATTAGCTTCCTAGGGCCACTGCAAAAAAATGCCACAACCTGGGAGGTTTAGACACAAGTGTGTTGATTTACAGCTGTCAGGGCTAGGACTGGGGTCCAGCCTCAATTCCAGGTTAAAGTGTCAGCAAGGCTGGTGAGGGAGAAACTGATTCACCCTCTCCCCTGTCTTGGTAATTTTCTGCAACTTTTGGCATTCCTTGACTTGTAGAAGCATCATGCCAACCTCTGTCTGCATGTGGTGCCTTCCCTCTGTCTCTTCACATCCTCCTCCTCTGTGTATGTCTGCCTCTATGCCCAAATTTCCCCTTGTTTATAATGACCCTGCCATATTGAATTGGAGCTTACCCTAATGACCACATTTAAACTCAATTACCTTTTTAAAGATCCTATTCACAAGTCAGGTCACATTGTACGGCACTGGGGGTTAGGACCTCCACATACGCATTTTGGGGGACACAATTCGGGACAGGATACCAGGTTTTTCTGGCTCCAAGGCCCATGCTTTATGACATAAAAGTAAAAATAAGGGAGTGATAAATTCTGAGAGGACGCGAAGGGATGGGGTCAGAGAAGTGCTAGGCAAAACTGGCAGGATTGTCAAGGGCTGTGTGAGATGTGCAGGAATTTCCTGGCAGATGACGGAATCTGGGGAACGGCTCTGCTCATCTTTTCTCAGCATCCAGCCTTATACCTTTCCCAGGTTTACCCCTTCTTAGTCCATCAGCGCTGCTATAACCAAATACCATAGACCAGATGGTTTGTACACAGCAGGGATTTATGGATCATAGTTCTGCAGGCAGGAAGTCCAAGATCAAGGCACTGGCAGATTTGGTCTCTGGTTCAATGTTGGTGCCTTCCAGCAGCCTCCTCACATGGTGGAGGGGAGGAGCTAGCACTCTGGGACCTTTCAGAAGGGAACAAATCGCATTCTCCAGACTTCCACCCTCATGACCTAATCACCTCCCAAAGGCTCCTAACACCCGGCTCCTAACACCGACTTGGGGTATTAGGTTTCAACATACGAATTTCTCACTACCTTGGGGAGGTAGATTTCATACGAATTTCTCACCACCTTGGGGAGGTAGATTTCATACGAATTTCTCACCACCTTGGGGAGGTAGATTTCATACGAATTTCTCACCACCTTGGGGAGGTAGATTTCATACGAATTTCTCACCACCTTGGGGAGGTAGATTTCATACGAATTTCTCACCACCTTGGGGAGGTAGATTTCATACGAATTTCTCACCACCTTGGGGAGGTAGATTTCATACGAATTTCTCACCACCTTGGGGAGGTAGATTTCATACGAATTTCTCACCACCTTGGGGAGCTAGGTTTCAACATGTGAACTTCTGGGTCACATCAGCATTCAGTCCACTGCACCTACCTTTTTGGGGCGTCTCTATCCCATGTGAATTCGGAACCCCAGAATGCTTTGAAAATGCGCATCCCAACTCTGCTGCCGAGAAAGATTTACGGGCATTTCAAGCAAAATGATCTGGTCATACTCAACCCCAAAGCAGCATATTTTTTTCTGGAATGAGATACCCTCATGATCACTCGCTTCCCCTCTTGAATGTTTCCCAATATAAATTCATTTCCATGCTCGTGGAATGACTGAGGGGCTGTTGGGTAGCTGCTATTTTGGGGTAAGACAGAGATGTACGAGGAAACCCTGGAAAATAGATGATGCTATCTTTACCCCGTTTAGATGATGTTCATTACAGACACTCAGTGAATGATGAACGGGCTGCAAAGAT
Source organism: Chlorocebus sabaeus (assembly GCF_047675955.1). NCBI lineage: Eukaryota > Metazoa > Chordata > Mammalia > Primates > Cercopithecidae > Chlorocebus > Chlorocebus sabaeus. Next base: position 142,905,069 of record NC_132911.1, on the reverse strand, counting down.
GCCCAAGCCAGCTTAGTTCCCTTTGCTAATTTGGTTGTATTTTTCAGAATGGTGACAGATTTTGTGGGTCAAAAATCCTGTTTTTCTGTCGTGGCTGTTTGAATCCATCCATCTATTCATTCAGTACAGCTGCAGGTAGCCATGATAAACAGTGGGTATTGGGGTGGGGGTCATTGGAGAAAAGAATCAGGCTTGTCCTCAGGGACCCCTCCTAGTGGACTTTACTTCTAGGGGGACTGTTGATTAAATGAAGGATTTTGCCAGGGGAGCAGATTATTCCTGGTGACAACATTTTCCCACTTGCCTGCTTCTCACCCATCTTTATAAGCTCAGCTCAGCCATCCCTCTTCCAGGAAGCCTTTCCTCATCTCCCTGGCCTGGATTCAATCATCCTTCTCTTGGGATCCATTGCACTGTGTGCTGCCTTCTAGCAGAGCATAGACTTTTGTCGTATTTAATGATCACTCTGCCCATCTACCTCCATCACTGGGTTTCAAGCTCAGCGCAGACAGTGCCTTGTACAGTGTGCCCAGCACATGACATGGGTCCATATTTACTGCATAAATCAATTAGTTAAAAAAAGAAAGAAAGAAAAGCACTGGAATTTCCAGTACCATCACCTGCATGCACAGAGTCGCTCAGACTGATCTTCTTCTTCTTTATGTCCCATGATGACAATGACAGCGAACCATCATATAACGTACTTTATAAAACATCCTTATTTTCGTTATCTCATGTAACCCTCATGAACCTGTGAGGCTGGGGTTATTGATCACACTATGCAGGTGAAGAATGGAGGACTAGAGAGTAATAGAAGTAATAGAGCTGGAACCCTTAGGTGTGCTGGGAACTGGCTAAGCTCTTGGAGGACACCTCATTGAATTCCCCCCAACAACCCTATGAGGTAGCTTAGGATTCCATTTCACAGGTGAGGGAGCAGAGGTGCAGAGCGTTTCCAAGACTTCCTAAGTTTTCACTGCTGGTACACGGCGGAGTTGGTGTTGTTTTCATATACTTATTCTAGTGTACACATCAGCACGTCAGACGACTTGGAAAAAAGTGCCTAGAACATTGCTTATGAGTGTTTAACAAATGTTCATTGAATTAAAGTGACTTGTCCAAAGTCACATAGAGCCAGCTTTGAATCCAACCTTTTTACCCCAATTCTGCAGCTCTTACCGAGCAGAGAGCTTTGCCCACCCAAGCTGAGGAAGCTGGGACCTCTCTCTCTTGGACACAGCACAGGAAATTTGCATCATAATAGCTCAGCTGGGCTAGGGCAGAGCTCAGAGCCCGGTCTATGACAGGCACAGCTCAGTGGTCTGGATGCAAACACACCATGTTTTTATGTCACTACCAAATTCTGACCCTGAGCACCACCCATCACCCAGCAACACATCAGGGGTGCCCACGTGCAGTGGGAGCAGCCAGACCCTATGAGTCAGACCGAGCTTGAACTCTGCCCAGGCTGCCTTCACAGTGTGCTGAATCTCATCATCTCTCTAAATTGCTTCCTGGCTTATCACCTGTCCTTGTCCCAATTCTTGTACCATGAATGCTGGCTACCACGGCAATGGGCTAACTTCTAGAAGGAACCCTGGAAATGATTTCAATGTCTCTGGAGGACCAGTGCCAGATCTCTACCCCCACAAGAAATCCAAGGTGTTCCCTGCGTCAGCTTCTGCCCCCACCTGCCCTCAGGAGGGAATGGAATGTGGAGCTCATGCTTGCTGGACTGCATGCAACCTGAGGGTGTGGGGAGGAGGGCAGCAGCTGGGGGGACAGGAGGGCGGCAGACCTGACAATAAATTCACATTTCCTGAGCACCTGATTTATATCAGGGTCTTTGCTGCATACCTCAGGTCCCATTGAAATATCCTTGAGATATAGTCGTCTAGTTGTCTTTATCTTTATTAGAGCTCAGAAACAATCATGTTGCTACATAGTACCCCTATTCACTATCAGGCTTTTCTGAGTCATAGGTGATATGAATACACTGTCTCTTCTTAGATTGAATATGTCAGTCTTTTATTTGGACACTGTCCCCAGAAAATCTCATTTCTTTCCTCACATGAGATCCTAACTCCACCTACCCATAATTTTCTTCCCCAGTGAACCTCCCTCCAGAAACTCAGATTCACATAATCCAACCACATTCCCCTTCCAACTACCCCAAGCTCCTGCCACTGTCCCTGTCCTGAGGGTGTGAAACATGACACATGCTTTGTCTGAAGTGTGTTATGTTAGCTTTATCTGCATCAAAATCCAGTTCTTGCCTTATTTCTTAGGCAAGTTTCCTCACTGTTTGGGGTCTAGCGGTGCAATGACTAGTCCCTGGGGTTGCAGATAAAACGGAAATCAATGTATCGAGCACAGAGATTCTCCATCAATAGTGGGGTGTCCCCAGTGTGGGAGGCACCTTCCATCACGTGTGGCTTGGGAAGTAGGCAGGTCCAGATGTGCATCCCAGCCCTGGCTTTGCATTAGCTCCATTTTTTTGAGGAAGTTACATAACCTGAGTCACTATCTTCTCCAAAATGCTGATAATAGTGCTTACGTCATAGAATAATTCATAAATGGAAGACTAAAGGTAATTGTTGCCACCATCCCTAACCCTTGGCAACCAATAATTCCATCTCTATAATTTTGTCAAGAATGTTAGATAAATGGAATCATACTGTAGGAAATCTTTCAAGGTTAGCTTTTTTTTCACTCTGCATAATCAGTCCATGTTGTTGCATATATCAATAGTTTGCTCCTTTTCTACTGAGTGGTTTTCCATAGTATGGATAAAATACTGTCTAACCATTCAAATTTTAAAGGAGATTGGCTCTTTCCAGCTTTTGGATATTACAAATGAATCTGCTATGAACATTCATGTCCAGATTTTTGTGTGGACGTAGGTTTTTGTTTCTCTGGGATAAATGCCCCACTGTACAATTGCTGGGTGATATAGTAAGCATATGTTTAGGTTCTCAAGAATCTGTAAAACTCTTTTCTGTAGTGGTTGTACTATTTTACATTCCCATCAGCAATTTCTCTCTATCCTTTCCAGCATTTGGTATTGTCATTTTTTAAAAAGAGTTGTCTAACAAATGTGTAGTGATATCTCACCATGCTCTTAATTTCCATTTCCCTAATTGCTAATGATGTTGAAATTTTTCATGTGCTTATTTGCCATCTGTACATCCTCTTTGGTGAAATATTTCCTCAAGTCTGGTGCTTGTTTTCTAATTGGATTGCTTGTTTGTTTTTCTAGTTGAGTTTTGAGTGTTCCTTGTTTACTTTAGATATGAGTCTGTTGTCAGATACATGGTTTGCAAATATTTTTTTCCCCAGTACGTAGTTTGTCTTTTCATCTTTTTAACAGAGTCTTTGGCAAATGTTTTGTTTCTTGAGACAGGGTCTTGCTCTGTCACCCAGGCTGGAGTGCAGTGGCACAATCACAGCTCACTGCAGCCTCGAAACTCTAGGATCCAGTGATCCTGCCACCTCAGCCTCCCGAGTAGCTGGGACCACAGGTACATGCCACCATGACTGGCTAATCTTTTAATTTTTTTAACTTAATTTTTTCTTTGTTTTGGAGATACCAAGTCTCCCTATGTTACCTAGGCTGGTTAGGGTAAAAGCTATTAATTTTGATAGTGCCCATGCATCAGTTTGTTCTTCTATGAATTTTTTTGGTCTCATGTCTGCACACTCTTCACTAGGCCCCTACCAAGGGAGATGGCACCTCTATACTATGAGCATGGGACACACACATGCTTCCCACATGGTGTCTTCACTGACACCGTGAGGGGGTCTCTACTGCCCTGTGCGGATGAAAGTTTTGGCTTCCGGCTTGACCTCCTCTGACCCCACCCTGGTAGGGAGCAGGGAGGAAGGAGGAGGACTGGGATGCTTCCCTATGTCCTGGCAAGAAAGGACTTAGGTTCTCCCCTTGGACTTTGCTGGTAGGGATAGACATGAGGCCACAGTTTTTCCCGTGTTTTTTGACTGGAATAGAGCAGTTTTCTGGCTTGCTAGGCTGCTTCTAGCCTGGTCATCAGGTTAGTGAGAATGGGCTTTTTTGTGGTTGAGCGCTTTTCGTATATCTACTCACCGGCATTTCTGAGTTGCCAGTTTCCCCCATATCTGGTCTAAGATTTTTGAGTCAAAATGAAAACCCGGGGACCTCACTGTCACATTCTTGCTTCGGTCATGAGGCTCCAGCCAATTGGGTGCATGTGGATTTGGGAGAATGCTTTAAACAAAACATAACAAACCCAACATAACAAAACCCAAATCCAATGTTAAATATAACATTCGGGGTTTTCAGGTTTTCTTAGAGACAGGAAAAGGGAAAATTATGTTCATTCTCCTTCCCAGCAATGGAAGTTTATCTGAAATTTTGACACAAACTGCAAAGTTTTGGAGAAAAACATTACTGCATACAAAGTGTTCCTTTAAGCAGAGATGACGACATGCAATGTAGCTGCCATCTGATGAAGAGCACGGGCTATGGTTTTCCATTCCCTCGGTTCAAATCACTGCCTGTACTGCTTGCTATGTGTTTGACCTGATTATTTAACTTAGTTAAACAGTTAAGTATTTTTTGGCTATCAAATGAGGGAAATAGTGGCATTTTTCTCACAAGGTAGGACTGGGAATTAACTTAGATGATTTACAAAGCAAACAAAAAATAAAATATATATATCCATTTCTGGAAAAGCAATTACTGAGTGTGAGCTATTTTTGTTAAAAGAAAAAAAAAATACGGCAGTGGGTCCTAGGGTACTTGGAGGCTGAATAATCTTCCCAATTCTCTGTTTCTCTGAATGGGCCAAACTTTCCTCATTCCTTCCTTCCTGACCTCGCTTTCCCTCCTTCGTTCCTGTCTCTTCCCTCCTTTCCTCCCATTAACACGAATGGGCTGAGCTCTGTGTTGGGCTCTGGTGGTATCAATCCCAGTGAAGCAGGCTCCCTGCCTCAAAGAGACCAGAGGCTGGAAGGGACGACAAACACAAACGAATCCTGGCAGTGTGTGTGCTAGGAGCTCCGACAGAGGCCTGGAACAGGTACCATGATGGATCTGGCTCTTCATGATGCAGATAAATGCCATGGAATTCAAGCCTCAGATGACTGCAATGGAGTTAGTCACATCTACTTACGGGAAGGCATTCCAAATAAAGCCTCCCTGTAATGTTTATAGCCAAGCCCAGAAGCTTGAGGCACCAACCCCGCAGAAGCAACCGAGGATATAGGGAGAGAGAAGGGTTCTTGGATAGGCAGAACTCAGCCAGCTGATGTACAGAGCTGCCATCCAGATGGGGAGTGGGATAATAGAGGCTGCAAGCTTGGATCTAGCAGATATTTGACAAACCCCAGCCAATTGTGTGCATGTGGATTTGGGAGAAAGCTTTAAACAAAACATAACAAAACCCAAATCCAATGTGTTTTGCTAAGAACTGTGTTACACATTGGAACTTGGCAAACAGGGTGGATTCAGATGGCAGGGCTCTCCTGACAGAGTCTGGGTGGGGCGGGAGGAATTTGTTGGGCTGTGGGACTGACTTGCTGGGAGGAAAGGGCATCTCCCTGCATGTGGCATAAGTATTTTACATACCTATAATATTGTATTATGAAGGCATGTAAATGATCCTTGTTATTCTACATGCCTATATGAGGCAGGCATGTAAAATGGCAAGGATTTATTTCCTACAGTTCCATGTGTTGGCTGGCCTCTCTGCTGGTTTTTCCTGGGTTCCCTCCTGTGGCTCTGGAGGAGTAACTGGGCTGGAAGGTCCATGATGTTTCACCCCTATGTCAGAAGTTGGTGCTGGCTGTTGGCTGTGCCCCTTGGTTCTCCTCCATGCGGCTGCTTATCTTCCAGTAGGCTGGACTGGCTTGATGACAAGGTGGCATCAGGGCTGAATTCCAAGGCAGCACAAGCAAAAGCTTCAATGCCTCTCACGGCCTGGACTGTAGGAGTGGCAGGGTGCTCTCTCCACTGCATCCTACTGGTCCAGGAAGGTAGCTCCAATCCACTGTGGGAGGAAACACACAAGTGTGGGGACTCTGGGAAGTGTGATCATTGGACTCTTTCATAAGAATTATTATTTTTTTACACAACATGAACACTTTAACATTATTCTCCCCACTTTGGGGAAGTGCAGAGATGTTTATTAATTTACACAGAAAACTGGGTGAGGAACTCAGGTTAATGTTTCTTCAAGTTCAAGCTAGTATGCTTGAGCCTCAAAATAAAATGCAAAGTCCTCACATGTATGTATAACTTAAACAGTTTTCTTATGATAAAAAAGTGACCTGATGATGAATTGTTCTTTGAGCCTCACAGGCATCTAGCTAGTGAAATCTGTGTTGTACTGTGGACATCTCTCTTGCATTCATTTCCTTGGCTGCCACAAAGTACCACAAACTGGTGGCTTTTAAAGACAAGTTTAGTGTCTCCTTGGAGGCTACATGTTTGAGATGAAGGTGGCAGCAAGGTTGCTTCCCTTGAGGCTGTGGGAGAATCGGTTCCACGCTCACTGTCCGGCTTCTGGTGTTGTGCAAGCTTTGGCGTTCCTTGGCATACAGAAGCATCACCCTCATCGCTGCCTTCACTCTCACATGGCATTCTCCTATGTAGGTGTCTGTGCTCAAATTTCCCCTTCTTATAAGGATACCAGTTATATTGGATTAAGGGCCCGCCATGTTATAGTGGGAGCTCAACCTCACTGAGTGTGTCTGCAGTGATCCTATTTCCAAATAATGTCATTCTGAGGTACTGGGGGTTAAGGCTTCAGTGTATGAATTATGGGGGATGCAATTTAATTTATAACACTCTCTTGTACATACAAGGAGACTTCATATCCAGTTTTACAAGAAAATTTAGAGAACTGGACCTTCACACATCGACAAGAAAATTTAGAGAACTGGACCTTCACATGTCGATGTGTGGACACAGTGTTACATACTTTCAAGGACAGTAGAGGCTGCCTTCTTCGTGAGGGGAGACGCTGGACTCCCAGAAGGATACATTGGGGTTTTCGAATCTTAAACAACCCCTGAAGTCAGCACAGGGGCCAGAGGCCAGGATGCCTGATTGGCCTCTTGGAGGAATGTTTTTGCCACTTCACGCTTTATTCAAACACACTCACAGTTTGGGCCATTCCTGGGCCTCCAGGAAACCATTTTTAAAAACTCTAAAGAGTTCTTTGGCTATAAGGGCTTCCCAAACTCATGAACCCTTTGGAGGCTTAAAACAAATTTTCTCTAAGATTATCTAACCCCCACGATTGAGACCTGCCAGGCCCTCAGCCACAATATCCTAAAAGCATTGGAGAAGTATTCTCCCCAGGACAAAAGGATATGTTTTCTTGTCAAGAAGAAAAACGCAATTATCTTTCAACATGATAACTAAACACACTCAAAACACTCTAATTCTATCAATGACCAACTTTGCTAAAGGCTCTAGCTCTGCTTTACAGAATGTAGATGTTAACATGATTTGAACATGTTTACTTTCCACCTTCAACAACTAGACAAATGAATATATATGAAGGCAGGAGGGGAAAGGGGCATCCAGACAGCACCTGGTAGTCACACTAAGCTGAGAACACAGAAAGGAGTTTGGGAGGTGGAGGGAAAAACACCTGCAGGGCAGGATGCCAGAGGGAAGAGCGCTGCAATGGGACAACCTGCGGTCTGCAGGGGGAGCCCCGTCACTCTGGCTGATTCTGATCTGGGCAGGTATTTGCGGCTCTGTGCGAAGAGATCAGTGAAGAACCCCCTGGAAATCAGAAGAGCAGACAATCCCTGGAACTCAGACAGGTCTTGGAATAGGTTATGTTTCCACCAGCCCGTGTGGAAAGACCCCTGGGGCATTTGGAAGAATCCTCCGAAGGATATTGCTTTAGTAGTGCAGGTAAATTAGCTCTAGTCTAAAGGCTGCAATGGTCCTGACATTACATAGCTGAAATGCAAGCTTCAAAAGGATTGAACTGATCTCAATACCTTAACCCCATCCCAAAACAAAGTCAAACACTATTTAAAAGTATACCACAATATTCAGCACCAAAGCAGTGTCTAGATCTCAGAGAAACTCGCCAAGCAGGTAAAGAAGCAGGAAAATATAATCAAGACTGGGAGGAAAAAAAAAATCAATCTGTTTCAACAGAAACAGACAAAAGAATAACAGATGACAGAATGATCAGATAGGGCCATTAAAACTGTTATTATAGATTGTGCCACATATTAAGGAAGAAAAACATGGATAAGGAGAGAAGTGGAAGATATACTAAAAATATCTTTACAAAGTGAAGAGTTGAAAACTATTATGTCTGAAGTGAAAAATATATGTTGGAATTAACAACAAAATCAACATTGAAGAAACAACCAGTGAGCTTGAATGCACAGTAGCAGCAACTATTCCAGGTGAGGCACAGGGAGGGAAAAAGCAGGAAGCAAGTGAACAGAGGATCAAGGGCGTTTTCATAATAGGAATATGTTTCGTATAAATGCAATTCGAGTTATTAGAAGCAGCTAGAAAAAGTATTTGAAAAAAATAATAGCTGCAATTTTCCAAATTGATGAAAAACATAAACCCAAAGAAAGAGGATTCACAAACTCCAAAGCAAGAGAAAAAAAAAAAGATATATCACCCAAATTGTTGAAAAATCAGTGATCAAGTGAAAATCTTAAAGCAACCAAATTTTCTAGAAAAGGGCTTCTTACACATTTCACACAAAGAGATAACAAAACATTTTTAACCATAAATTAAGCAGATCAGAAGACAATAGAGTGATGTCTTAAAATGTAAAATAAAATTTAAAAAATTAACCTAGCCTTGTATAATTGGCAGAAATATCTTTCAGAAGTAAAATAAAAATTTTCAGACATTCACCAGCAAATCTGCATTATGAAAAATGCTGATATGTTTCAGGCAGGAGGAAAATGATACCAAATGAACTCAATCTACAGAGGAATGAAAGAACAAGTAGTACATATGTGACAAAACATACTATCTCATTTTTAAACACATTCGAAAGATAATTGCATGTTTAAAGGAAAAGTAATCTTAATTATGGGATTTAAAACAAATGTAGAAGTTAAATGTATAAAAACCATAGTGTAAAAGCCAGGAAAGCAATATGGAGGTACACTGTCAGATGGTTTTAAGGTTCTATGTCAGAGATATAATATTATTCAAAAACCTGAATGCCTACTTACAAAAAACAAAACTAAGAGGTAGAGCTAAGTCATCAGAGATAAAATGAAATAAAAAATTTTAAGAAGATGGAACAAACAGAAAATAAATAGCAAGATGACAGATTTTAACTTTCCACCAGCCCACATGGAAAGCATTGATCAATACTGTGATTAGTACTGTGATCAATGCTGAGAATACATAGTGACGAACAACAGATCAGAGTGAGCTTTGTACGGTGGATGGAAGTGCTTCCTATCGTGACCCATATTGGTTGATTGTGTTAGTGGCTTCATGACTATGTGTATTTGTCATCTCAAACTACAATTACAATTAGTGAATTCTATTTAATGCAAATTGTACCTCAATAAAGCTGTTAAGTAAACAAAACAGCATGATACAGAGGGAAAGGAAGAAGAGTGGAATGGACCTGAGACCAACTTGGAAAGCCTATCCACACATCCACACGTGCAAGCAAGCATGCGTGTGGAAGTAGCTTTGTTGCCATTCATCTTTTGACATTAATAAATTATTTGCACAGTATATTTAGAAAATGCCAGAAAGCACAAAGGAAAACATTTTTTACAATCCTTCCCTTCTACATATTAGCACTATTTTCCCTTGCATATTCTTCCAAGCATAATCACACATGCTCACAAAGATATATAAATATATTTTCTTTTTTTTTCTTTCTTTGAGATAAAGACTTGCTCTGTAGCCCAGGCTGGAGTGCAGTGGCACAATCTCGGCTCACTACAACCTCCACCTCCCAGATTCAAGTGATTCTCTGGCCTCAGCCTCCTGGGTAGCTGGGACGACTATGTCTGGTGAATTTTTGTATTTTTAGTAGAAATGGGGTTTCACCATGTTGGCCAGGCTGGTCTTGAACTCCTGACCTCAGGTGATCCACCCACCTCCGCCTCCCAAAGTGCTGGGATTACAGATGTGAGCCACTGCACCTGGCCACAAATATGTTTTTTAAATAAGAGATGGTCATATTATACATAAGATTTTTAATCTGCTTTCCAATCCACAATAATTTGAAAGTATCTCTCATGTTGGAAAATAGACATACAATCTTACAGCCATCACTTTAAGAGCTGTCTGGAATTCCACTGTATGAGTGTGGGGGAGGGGCTGTATGTGTGCATGGTGTGCGTGCGTGGTGTGGGTGTAGTATGTGTGGTACGAGTGAGTGGCGTGGTATGTGTGCATGGTGTGGGTGTGGGGTGTGTGGTACAGGTGAGTGGTGTGGAGTGTATGTGTGTATGGTGTGTGGTATGGGTGAGTGGTGTGGGGTGTGTGCGTGGTGTGCGTGTGTGGTGTGGGTGTGGTGTGTGTGGTATGGGTGAGTGGTGTGGGGTATGTACATGGTGTGTGTGCGTGGTGTGGGTGTGGTGTGTGCAGTACAGGTGAGTGGTGTGGGGTACATCTGTAGTGGGTTGGTTGTGGGGTACAGGGGGCATGAAAGGGGGTGTGTAGCAACTTGTGAGAGGTGTCTTAAGGCTTTTCTGCTGCTGTCAAGGATATCATTATGCTCAAGATGCAGGGAAAGGTGGGACTGGGGCTTCTCTGTAACAACCCTTTGATGTGATGTCTCTGTGATGCTACATGGCTTAAAACATACCTTCCAAAACATAATTTGTAAAACAAGAGTGATAAGGCTCACCTCAGAGGTTGCTGCACGAGTACTAGAAATGTGGTCTCTAATACTTTATAATGTAGCACTCTTTCTAATATAAAAATAGGAAACCACTTATGTAGTCAGTCACTGGAAATGAGTCCAATAGTGTGTGCCACCCATAGAATGAAACACTGCAGTCATCGTAACGGCCTTGTAGAAACGAGTCTAGTGAGCTGGAAAAGTGATTGTGATAAATTAACTGGAGGAAACAGTTTACGTAGAGGTACATATGGTATATTCCTTTTTTTTTTTTTAACACATAACCATATACAAATAGAAAACTATCTGAAAACATACATTTTTGTATTAGCAGTGATTGTTTCTGAGTACGTAGGAACACTTTTTATGCTTGTAACAAGAAAAAGTCAATTTTATAACAGCAACACCAACATCAACATTATTAACAGTGCCTAATAGGTACTCAGTAAATGCTCATTATCTTTTGACATTTTCAGCATCTGTGTGCACGCTGTTATTTTCTCCATATGCCACGGGATGGTTGGGGAAGCCAAGGCTCCAAGCGTCAAGAAATGGACCCAGTTCTCTGACCTCAAAATGCATGCCTTGTAGCCTTGCTTGTCATTGCACATCCCATTTCACATTTGTCCTGACTCTCTCTTTTCCTTTAAGCTCTGCTAGTAAAATTTCACTACACCCTGGTCCTCATCTCAGACCTGTGTCTTCCAGCACGGCTAAAGAGGACTTTGAAAAGGTCCAGCATGGCCCCAGCTGCACCTCCAGGGACACGGGGCACTATAGGGACCACCCCACCGCAGCCTTCAAGCTGGGCCACTTCAGCCTTCTGGAATGTTCCAAGAGCATCTTCTATGTTGGAGTTGCCTGGTGGCCACCGTGACCTCCCCCAAGTGCCACTAAAAGGTTGGCATGGGTGTGGGCCCTGAAGGAAGAGCCAATGAGACTGCATCTGAGCCCAAATCTGCCCATGCCTTCCCATCTCAGCCTTCAATACCATTCACAAGGTCCAGGGCAGGCTGTGGCACTGTGTGAAAGTGAGTAATTTGGCCGGCAGAGCGGTGGGTGATGAAGTTTTCTCCAAGTCTGCATGACAAATCTCAGCAGAGAGTTGAAGAAAACCCCTCCCTCTGTATGATGTTTAGTCACTTACAAGCCAATCCCCCCAGCATGGCCAACCCGAAGAGGAAATTGGGTAGATACATCACTGTACTCATTTCACATAGAGCTTCAATGATTGCTTAAAAGACACAGAGCCAGCAGGGAGCCCAGGCGGGTTGGAACACATACTTTCCAGGTTCAAGCAACACATACACCCAATGAAGAAACAGCAAGGTGCCTGCTATCAACAACTGTCTGCCCCCTTCCTCCAGCCCACCTTCCCTGGGAGGCAGCTTTAGGGGATGCAAACAGAGGACTTCACGTGGAGATGCTCATTCTACCACTGATGGCAAATGGCTTAGCCTCTCAGAGCACAGCCATCTTCTTCAGTGAAGTGGGAACTGAATTCCTAGGATAGCCAAGAGAGAGACGGTGAAGCATGTGAAGCACCTGTTCAAGTACCTGGCATGGCACTCACTAGGGGTGCAACATACATCAGTTCCTTTTCCCTGCCAAGGAGGTTGATGTTGCAAAGGTCTTTAAGTCTGGCAGGGCCTGAGAGTAAAACCAGCTGCTGCAGCCATTCCAACACCATGAGGACAACTGGGAGCAGTGAAAGGAGCTCTGGCAACTATACCATTTGCAGAAATCCAGTGAGACAGAGCCCTCACACTAAGCAGGCTGAACAGATGTGTTCCTGATGGGTAGGCAGAAAGAACAAACAGAAGGCTGGGATTCAGGGCAAGCCAGCTGAGGAAAGCTACTCAGGGTGGATAGAGTCTTTTGCGTATGTGCCCCATGTTGTGCCCCAGCTGAGAGGCCCAACAAGTGTCCTGGGTTTACATTCCCTTGACACCAGTGGACTTGCTCAGCACAAGTGTTATAGAACACCTCATTCTTTTATTATTATTATTATACTTTAAGTTCTAGGGTACATGTGCACGACGTGCAGGTTTGTTACATATGTACACTTGTGCCATATTGGTGTGCTGCACCCATCAACTTGTCAGCACCCATCAACTCGTCATTTACATCAGGTATAACTCCCAATGCCATCCCTCCCCCCTCCCCCCTCCTCATGATAGGCCCTGGTGTGTGATGTTCCCCTTCCAGAGTCCAAGTGATGAACACCTCATTCTTAAGAGAAACAAGGACCTAGTCCAGGGTGTTTCAGACACTTTCTCCTTATCTCTCGATGTTGCATTCTTGGTACATGCTGGGATTATTCTGAGAATTGCAAGCAGGAGAGAGGAAGAGCTGGGTAGACCAACCCCATGTGGAGACCTGTCCTATTGGTGTGAAGACAAGCAAGAGAATGGCTGAAAATAGCGTTAGAGTTCACAAAGCCTGAGTCCAATATTCTCGTGATATCCTGGGCTGTGTTCCCATGAGACCACTTGAATTTTTGCCTGGAGATGATCTATGGTCTCTACCCTTACTGGTGTAGACTTTGGTGGTTCTAACAGGTGATACCCCTGAGTCACTGATCAGGCAGCCTTACCTGTAGCAACCTGCTGGGGTCCATTCTGAAAACAGCCAATCTAGGGACAGGGAGGAGGAAGGGCTTGCCTCTGCATAGGGCCTCCTCCAGCTTCCATCTCTGCATTCCTCACTGGGGACAAATGAAGCATCCCTCCTGAAAGTTTGGGGATCTTGCTGTGTTTTCCACTTACAAGATATCAGGGACCCTGCTCTGAGCAGCATCCAAGACTGTTTTCTGCAGCAGGGTTGAGAGGTACACAGAGAACAATGCTTAGCACAGTGTGCACATGTGGTGTGCATGTGGGGTCTGTGGCAGAAGTGGTTCTCAAGAGCAGGATGGAGTTTTAAAGTTGGGATCCACACTGGCTGTCTGGTGACGAGGATCCTACTCCAGGAGAAATAGTAATATAAGGACAATGGAATTGAGTAGCCAAGTGCCATCGAGCTTTTGAAGAGAGCAAATAACAAACTGACCAATTTGGGGTGATGCATGAATATCAGAGGAGCTGCTCTGCTGCCCTTGATAACAAAATTGTTGGAAGAGATAGGGACTGTCTGGCGTCTGTCAACTGTATTGACATCATGGGATCATGCTTGATAACTAAGGAGTGACAAGTACTCGGGATGCTTTGGTAAGAGTCCCTACTTAGGGGCCTGTCTCACTAAGGAAGTTGTGAGAATGCCAGAACATCCCCCACAAAGTCAAGGACATTCCCCAACAGGAGGGGTCAGAAAGCATGACTGCCTGTGCCATCTGTGGCTGAGCACCAGCCCAGCCCCAAAGGGAAGAGAGCAAGCTTCCCGGCTAAGATCCTGCTTTCTGCACCTCTCTCACCTCCGTGTGTCTTTGTCCCCCTCGAGCTGTGGCCTGCCCCTGCCACTCCCTTCCCCCGCTGGTTCTCAGCCAGCCTGGGGTACCCCTAGTTGTAATAGGCATCTTGCCTGAGCAGGGACGGGAGGGAACTGACTCCCACATTTGGGCTGGGAGGAGTGAACAACAATGGGTCAGAAAAGGTGACTGTGAGGCCGGGATACCAAGGACACTTCATGTGTGGGGCTGGGGAGACAGGCAGGACCCCACATCTCAGAAGGGCTTTCTTGGGGACACAGATTGATCTAGCCCTATACACGAAGGGCCAGAGGGCGGAACAGGGGGCAATTCAGGAAAGTTACAACAGGATAAAATCTACCCGTAACATTGGATACATGGCCAGCCTCCCACAGGAGGTGGTGAGCTCCCTGTTTTCAGAAGTGTTCAAGGGAGAGGTGAGGCAGAGCTTGTGCAGGGTGGGCTCTGGGGGTCTTTCTGGCCCAGAGACTCCTGTGCTCAATGAGTGGAGACCCCAGCACCTCTGGAGGTGGTCAGCCAGGGCAGCCACCGTGTGGATCACCAGCTGCGTGAGAGGCCGAGAGCCAAGGGGTGACAGCACCACCTTTGAAACCCTATGGTCAGCGTTTAAACTCCAGCTCTGCCATGGCCGGCTGTGTGACCTTAAGCAAGGTCCTCTCTGCCCCTCTGTGTTATTGCATGTAGCAGGACTAGTAATTGTATTTGCTTCAGAGTTGCTCTGAGATGAAATAATATATTTGAAGTTTCTAGCCAAATTCCCCCACACATAGTAATTGTGAGTTACGATGTGACAAGCTTGGGCATTTTACACATCTTTACACAATCCTCCATAGCAGGTAGTATGCCCATTTTATAGCTGAGGAAACTGAGGACTAGAAAGGTACAGAGAGAACCCAGGTGCCTTGCTTTCCAGTCCTGTGGTTCTCACTCCTACCACCTTGCTCTGAGAAGGGACAGACCACAGAATTGGGTGCACTTTGGAGGCAGAGCTGGGTCAGAAGAGTGGAATAAGGATGGACTCATGTGGGAACTGTGGGCCTGCTGTTCCCCAGAGTCCTGCAGGGTCAGGCTTCCCATCTCTGACTGCAACCCCTATCCCACTCCCACAGGAAGACGTCATTTCTGAGAACCAGCCAGACCTACATGTGTATTAGTCTGTATTCACACTGCTGATAAAGACATAGCCGAGGCTGGGCGCAGCAGCTTACACCTGTAATCCCGGCACTTTGGGAGGCTGAGGTGGGCAGATCACGAGGTCAGGAGATGGAGCCCATCCTGGCTAACACGGTGAAACCCTGTCTCCACTAAAAATAAAAAAAAACCAGCCAGGTGTGGTGGCAGATGCCTGTAGTCGCAGCTACTTGGGAGGCTGAGGCAGGAGAATGGCATGAACCCAGGAGGTGGAGCTTGCAGAGACCCGAGATCCCACCACTGCATTCCAGCCTGGGTGACAGAGTGAGACTCCATCTCAAAAAAAAAAAAAAAAAAAAAAAAAAGACATACCCAAGACTGGGAAGAAAGAGAGGTTTAGTTGGAGTTACAGGTTACAGTTCCACATGGCTAGGAAGGCCTCAGAATCATGGTGGGAGGCAAAAGTACTTCTTACATCATGGCGGTAAGAGAAAACGAAGAAGCAAAAGTGAAAAACCCCTGATAAACCCATCAGATCTCATGAGACTTATTCACTATCACAAGAATAGCATGGGAGAGACTGGGCCCCGTGATTCAATTACCTCCCCCTGGGTCCCTCCCACAACGTGTGGGAATTCTGGAAGACACAATTCAAGTTGAGATTTGGGTGGCGACACAGTCAAATCTCATTCTGCCCCTGGCCCCTCTAAATCTCACATCCTCACATTTCAAAACCAATCATGGCTTCCCAACAGTTCCCCAGTCTTAACTCATTTCAGCATTAACCCAAAAGTCCACAGTCCAAAATCTCATTGGAGGCAAGGCAAGTCCCTTCTGCCTGTGAGGCTGTAAAATCAAAAGCAAGTTAGTCAATTCCTAGATACAACGGGGCTACAGGCATTGGGTAAATACAGCTGTTCCAAGTGGGAGAAATTGGTCAAAACAAAAGGGTTACAAGGCCCATGCAAATCCGAAATCCAGCAGGGCAGTCAAATCTTAAAGCTCCAAAATGATCTCCTTTGACTCTAGATCTCACATCCAGGTCATGCTGATGCAAGAGATGGGTTCCCATGGTCTTGGGCAGCTCTGCCCCTGTGGCTTTACAGGATACAGCTTCCCTCCTGGCTGCTTTCACCAGCTGGCATTGAGTGTCTGAAGCTTTTTCAGGCACACAGTGCAAGCTGTCATTGGATCTACCACTCTGGAGTCTGAAGGATGGTGGCCTTCTTCTCACAGCTCCACGAGACAATGCCCCAGTAGGGACTCTGTGTGGGGGCTCTGATCCCACATTTTGCGTCAGCACTGCCCTAGCAGAGGTTCTCCATGAGAGCCCCACCCCTGCAGCAAATTTTTGCCTGGGCATCCAGGCATTTCCATACATCTTATGAAATCTAGGCAGAGGGTCCCAAACCTCAATTCTTGACTTCCATGCACCCATAGGCTCAACACCACGTGGAAGCTGCCAAAGCTTGGGGTTTCTACCCTCTGAAGCCACAGCCCAAGCTGTACATTGGCCCCTTTCAGCCATGGCTGGAGTGGTTGGGACACAGGGCACCAAATCCCTAGGCTGCACACAGCATGGGGACCCGGGGCCTGGCCCACAAAACCACTTTTTCCTCCTGGGCCTCTGGGCCTGTGATGGGACGGGCTGCTGTGAAGGTCTCTGACATGGCCTGGAGACATTTTCCCCAGGGTCTTGGGGATTAATGTTAGGCTCCTTGCTACTTATGCAAATTTCTGCAGCCGGCTTGAATTTCTCCTCAAAAAATAGTTTTTCTTTTCTACTGCATCATCAAGCTGCAAATTTTCCAAACTTTTATGCTCTGTTTCCTTTTTAGAATGGAATGCTTTTAACAGTACCCAAGTCACCTCTTGAATGCTTTGCTGTTTAGAAATTTCTTCCACCAGATACCCTAAATCATCTTTCTCAAGTTCAAAGTTCCACAAATCTCTAGGGCAGGGGCAACATGCTGCCAGTCTCTTTGCTAAAACATAACAAGAGTCATCTTTGCTCCAGTTCCCAACAAGTTCCTCATCTCCATCTGAGACCACCTCAGCCTGGACCTTATTGTTCATATCCGCTATCAGCATTTTGGGCAACGCCATTCACAGCAAGTCCCTAGGAAGTTCCAAACTTTCCCACATTTTCCTGTCTTCTTCTGAGCCCTCCAAACTGTTCTAACCTCTGCCTGTCACCCAGTTCCAAAGTCTCTTCCACATTTCCAGGTATCTTTTCAGCAACACCCCACTCTACTGGTACCAATTTACCATGTTAGTCCATTTTCACGCTGCTGATAAAGACATAAGCGAAACTGGGAACAAAAAGTTTAATTGGACTTACAGTTCCCACATGGCTGGGGAGGCCTCAAAATCACAGTGGGAGGTGAAAGGCACTTCTTACATGGCAGCGGTGAGAGAAAAAATGAGGAAGAAGCAAAAGTAGAAACCCCTGATAAACCCATCAGATCTAGTGAGACTTTTTCACTATCGTGAGAATAGCATGGGAAAGACTGGCCCCTGTGATTCAATTACCTCCCGTTGAGTCCCTCCCACAACACATGGTAATTCTGGGAGATACAATTCAAGTTGAGATTTGAATGGGAACACAGCCAAGCCATATCCGTGTATGAATGCTCTGTTGTGTCCCAGCTCTGCCTTGGGCATACAATTTAACCTTTCAGTCTCAGTTTGCTCATCTGTAAAATGAGCCAAGTTAAACCCAGCCGGAAAGCTGTTGACAAACCAAAATCATCCAGCAAGCAGAAAGCGAACTTCAAGAGGGCAGCATTTTCTCTCTTTCTTCACTGCTGTCTTAGCAGTGAGGAGAATGTCTGCTTAGCAGATGTTCAATAAATATTTCATAAACAAAGGGATTTGATGAGGCATGGGCTGGCATGAGAGTGGATTCTCACTAAATGCCAGCTCATTAGCTCTCTGTCTATTGTTTAGTGAGACTAACAGCTCAATTGTCACATCCTAACAGAACATAAATGTCTAACATTCCTGACAGGGCATCCCCTCTCATTCCTGCTGGCCACTGGTCTAGGACAGCCTGTGGGTCCCACTATCCCTGGCTATCATCAGGCAGAGTCCCACAAATTATGCTTAGCAGAGAGATACTTCCTGATGCCCCTAGAAGCTCCCTTAACTTTAGCTTCTCAGAAGAAATGGCTCCTCTCACTCTGCACTGGTCTGGAGTTTTGCTGTCAGTCCTCCTGCACAGTGGTCTCCTGAGTCAGAAAGATGGGGATTTGAGTATCAAGCATCAGCTTGAATTCTGAGGGCACCAGTTGTGATACAGGTTACTGCTGGGAGAATCATGAAACCTTACTGAGCCTCAGTTTTCTCATTTGAATCCTGGAGCTACTTAGCGTTTCTGTACATTTGTTGGAGCTAATGCTCTAGAAAAATCTCCAGGATTCAGCAGGAATTCTGCAAGAACCTCTCTACCATTGTCCCCCACAGTGAAAATTTCCCCTAGTCTCTGGTGACACCTACTGGTGCCTGGCCCATGGGGAGGAGGAAGCCCAGAGACATCTCAAATTACAGGGTGTCCAGAACTGGAGCTTATAATACCCCACATTACAGCCAGTGATGACAATCACACCGCACTGAGATCGCCCACTGCCAAATTTCTCTGTTTCCACGCCTATGCCCCACAAACCACTCTGCATTCAGCAGCTGGAAGAACTTCTGAAAGCATACATTGGATATAAAAGACTGTCCTGCCACAAGCCCACTCTTGGCTCCCCTACAACAAGGACACATGTCGCCCTCCGTGCCTGGATGACAAGACCCTGTGTGACCAGACCCTGGCAGTGTTCCTTCCTTTACTTCTTATCTCATCCCCTTCCTTTATGTTGTGATATCAGCAAGGCCCATGCTGGTCCTTCCACCTTGAACATTCTTGTCCTATGGCTCCTTTATGTCCTTAGCTCTTGGCTAAGGAAGGACACCCCCTCCACAGACTTTCCTGACCTACCTACCTTGTGTGAAGTGCCCACTGCAGCCCATACCTCACAATACTCTGCTTGGTTCCTTAACAATGATCATTTAACCTACGTCTTCATTCCTTTCTTTAGTTTACATCCCCTAGAATATGAGCCCCTGGAGGGCAGGGACCTGCCTTTCTCCCTCTGTACAGATACACACAGCGTACTGGGGTTTGCAAACTTGTAGGCATGATGGACTTTCAAAAGACATTGCCTTCACTCAGCCTTTACGAAGGAAACCAACACAGGAAGTTCAGCATCTCCATCCACTGCAAGACCCAGAAGCTCTAGAATATAGTTTCCTTAGGCCTCACATCCAGGGCATGTCTGCTGGTGATAGACAGGGACAAAGCTGTATGGGGGTCACCTGGGCAGAGAGAAGCTCCAGCCTTGATCTCTCAAACTTTTCCACTGTTCCAGTCACATCTGGCCTATAAAGGGCTGCTGCCAAACAGCCACCTCCAGCCCTGGTAAATTCCCCTTCAAGATCCCACAGTGCACAACAGTGCACATGTATCTTCACTGGGGTTTCAGGGGACATCTGGGACAAGTTGATGCTGTCAAGATCATTCCCCCAGGCAGGCCAGGGTTGGCCAGGCCCATCTCATTATCTTGTGGCCTGGTTTGTACTGATCTTCAGTGCCAGGGACTTAACTCAGTAAAAACTGGGGGTCCAATGAATGAATGAAGCTTGTGGTGCACACACGGCATCTTGGGGGAATTTCACAGATGTAAATTGATTTTCACATGAAGCTGGATGAAAAGTATTTGTAGGTAAGTCCCTTGGCAAACAAGAGATGAACCCTGGGCTTGAACCTAGGGCTGGCAGACTCAACCTCTTTCCTGACTGCGTGGGGAGGAGCATATTCTGCTCAGTTGTGCCTTGGTTCCTGCCTGGCCCCAGTGAGCAGGTGTGTGCCTCTGCACCAGGTGAAGACAGATAGTGCTACCAGGGCCTGCTAAGCTCAGGCAGGCCCAGGGCTTAATTTCTTCTTCTGGACTCACCACTCATCACACATCTTGCTAGACATTTGCTTCTTCAGATAAAGACATGGAGACAGAGGACGCCTCGGGGCCCTGTATGGACAGCTGTCAGCAGATTAAGGGTATTTTTTCCACTCCTGGGGATACTCTCCCTGTTCTATCAGGCTGCCTCTGAAACTTTTATTAAAATCCTGTCATGCTCAGATTATACTGGGAACCATGGACACACACACACACCCTCCTTCCAGCCTAAAGGACTGGAGGTAAGGATTTGCTGTGGCTTCGACAGTATGAAGGTCTAAGATCACTGGGGAGCGGCCCGAAAGTCGGTAACACCTTGATCTTGAATGTGAAGATGTACAAGTGCTTCCAAACATGCCAGAGGTGGCCACAGAGCACCAGGATCCTTCACATTTTCATTGTGTTCATTAAGCACCCGACATGTGCCAGGCGCTGTCCTTGGTGCTGGGTTACATCTGACAAAGCCAATGTAGAGATGCAGACCCTCGTCTTTGAGATGCATTTCTGTTGTGGCCAAGGCAGTGTTTCCCTGACATCACCAAAGTGGTGCCTTCATTTGTCTGTGCCCCAACCTGGTGAGGTGAGGCAGGCACTAAACTGAATTTTAAGTCTGTAAAATACAGGCGAAAGGGTGTCCTGCCAGATTGCTGTGAGGTTTATATACCCTGCTACAGGTACCGTGCCCATACAGGGTTCCTGGCACAGTGCAGCTGACTAGCATCTGAAGGCTGATTGCCAGGCTTTATTCTTGGGATTTCCAGCTCAGACCAGGGATCATGAAGATCATGAAGGACCAGGATGGAGGCTTTTAGTGCTCCAAGGAGCTCCTTAGAGACTGTGGGGTAAGGCCACGCCCCTGCCCCTTGAAACTGTTCTACATTTAAGATTTTGGAGAAAGTTTGAAGAATGCGTTTCTCTCCCCTGAAAACACCAGCTCCCCACTACCCACCCCCTAAAAGATGTGTGGATTGGGCACCATCATCTGTATGGGAAGAGCTCTGCATCACGAATCAGAGGGCCTCGTTTTGTTCCTAGTGCTGCTCTGTACAGGGGCTGTGATGTCATTTGGATCTGTGTTCCCATCCAAATCTCCTACTGAGTTGTAATCCCCAGTGTCGGAAGTAGGGGGTAGGTGGTGACTGGGTCACGGGGGTGGATCCCTCATGAATGGCTTAGCACCATCCCCTTGGTGCTGTTGCCATGATAGTGACTGAGTTCTTGGTGAGATCTGGTGAAAAGTGTGTGGCACCTCCTTCGCCTCTCTTCCTCCTGCCTTCACCATGTGACATGCCTGCTCCCACTTTGCCTTCTACCATGATTGGAAACTTCCTGAGGTCTCCCCAGAAGCAGGTGCCTGTGTTATGCATCTGGCTGCCACAGGACTGTGAGCCAATTAAACCTCTTTTCTTTTTTTGAGACAGAGTCACACTCTGTTGCCGAGGCTGGAGTGCAGTGGTGAGATCTCAGCTCTCTACAACCTCTGCCTCCCAGGTTCAAGCAATTCTCTGTCTTAGCCTCCTGAGTAGCTGGGATTACAGGCACCTGCCACCACACCTGGCTAATTTTGTATTTTTAGTAGACACACGGTTTCACTCTTGGCTAGGCTGGTCTTGAACTCCTGACCTTGTGATCCACCCGCTTCGGCCTCCCAAAGTGTTGGGATTACAGGCATGAGCCACTGCACCTGGCTTCTTTTCTTTTTAAATTACCCAGTCTCATATTTCTTTGTAGTAATGTGAGAACAGAGTAACAGGCTGTGACTGTGGGCAGGTCATTTCCATTTTCTGGGGACCAATTTCTTCATCCAAAAACCTTTAATGACTTCAGCTCTGTCTTTAGTATGTGAGGGTGCAATGAGACACCAAAGCAGGTGTTCAGTGTCAGTGCAGCTAGATGACCTTTAGGTGGGTGCTCGCCGGGAAGCAGCCTGCTGCTGCATTGGGAATATGAGAGCCAGCACTCAAGTCAGAACTGTGGTTCTAATCCTGCCTGTGCCACTTCTGCCGTGTGATATTGGGTAAGTCACTTAACCAATCTGGGCGTCCATTTTAGTATCTGTAAAAAATGCTAAGCTCACAGGGTTGCTGTGCAAATCAACTGAGGCCAAAGAGACTAGAACACCTTAACTCAGAGGCTGTAACATACTCCTTTGGTGCTTTAAAATATAAGTTCCCTTCTCCTTTTGCCTGTCTTTGAGGCTGCATGGGGCTTTTTTTCCATCTAGGGAAGTGTTCTGCCACTCTTTTCTCTTCCTTCCTGTTTCTGATTCACATCAATGGGCGTTCGAGAAGCCCAAGCCCCTTAGTGATCATTTCTGTCTTGACATTCTCCCTCTTGGCTGGGTGGGGACTCCAGCTACTGCCCACTGGCCACAAAAGCATTCTTCTTGGAGCCTGTGCATGTGCAGCTGTTCATGCATGAGAGGAGGTAGAGTTGCTGCACCCAGAACATGCCTCTGAGGAACACCCAGCAGTCAGCCCTGGCAGGGCCCAGTCCTGGGGTCTCCACAGGGGTCCCCCCAGCCTGGCTTTAACTTCCTTTCATCTCCAGTGTCCTGGTGGTGCTAGCATATCTTTGGGAGGTAGGAGGGGCAATGAGTTCAGCTGCAGGTTCTCTTCCTTTCTATTCCAGCTCGAGGAGGTGTGGGGTCTGTAAAAATCCCTCCCAGAGTGAGTGCTCTGGTACCTACTGTGGAGACAATGCTGAGCCGAGACATGGTCTCTCCTCCTTCCAAGAGGAATCGTAATGTGCCTATCACAAACCAAGCACTGTCAGCTCATCATGTACTTTATCTTGTTTAATTTTCCAACAATTGAGCAAATTGTGGCTATTATCTCCATTATGAGGCACTTATGTGCTCAAACTGTAACAAGTGTTAGACTCGCATCAGAAATCATACAAGTAATTTATACCCATGAACAATTATTTTTTGGGGAAAGGAGAATACAGATACACCAAAACCAGACAAAAATGCCACCACTGTCAACATTTTCGAGTACATTCTTTTAGATTTTAGAAGTATGATTTCCCTTGATGCAGAGTAATTTGGTGAAGAAGGATGCAACTTCTGGAAGAACATTGAGTTTGAATGCTGTTTCAATCACTCACTAGCTGTTGACCTCGAACAAGTCAGCTGCTCTCTCAGCCTTAATTTTCTTACCTCATAACAGTAGCTTTAGGATGCCTACAACATAGGGATGCTGTGAAGGTTACAGGAGATGAATAATGACGGCCAAGGAGATTGATAATTGATAATGCAATGCTGGTTCATGAGAGCGCCTTAGAAACCAGCACGTGTATGTATTGTTTGAGCAATCATTAAGTACCAGACGTCCTGCTAAGGATTGTGATGCAGTGAAGGAGAGGGAGGGAGAGACAGAGAGACAGAGACAGATTGTTTCAGATCTACGTCTTACCATTCACTCTATTTGTCATTCTGCATGCATTTCTGGGTGAGAGAACTTTGGGGCCAGGGAAGTTGAGCCTGGAGAAAAGATGGCTCCTTCCACTCCTGTCTTAATGACTTTCATGAGCAAAATGGTGTAGACCTGCCTTCCTTTCCCCTGTGCTATGGTTTAGATATGGTTTGTTTGGCCCCTGACAGATGTCATGTTGAAATCTGATCCCCAGTGTTGAAGGTGGGGCCAGGTAAAGTGCTTGGGCCATGGGGACGGATCCTTCATGAATGGCTTGGTGCTGTCCTTGGTTAATGAGAGTTCTTGCTCTATTAGTCCCCATGAGAGTTGATTATTAAGAAGAGCCTGGCACCTCCCTCCCCTCTCTCAGGCTTCCTCTCTCTCACCACGTGATATCTGAAGATGCTGGCTCAGCTCCCATTGGCCCTTCTGTCATGAGTGAAGGCAACTCTCAAGCAGACACTGGCTCCATGCTTCTTGTACAGCCTGTAGAACCATAAGCCAAATACATCTCTTTTCTTTATCAATTTCCCAACCTCAGGTATTTCTTTGTAGCAATGCATGCAGACTAAAACACCACAAATGGCTGGATGCTGCAGAGGGCAGGGCCTCAAGTGCTTGTCCTTCACTGAGTTCCAGTTCTCAGCTCGGTTCCAGGTACTTAGCAGGCACACAACAAATGTTTGCTTAATGAAGAAATGAAGGATTGAATAAATTAGCAAATGAAATCCCAGAACAGTATTAGATTTAAAATCTTAAAGGAGTTGGAAGACAAGCCCAGGTTCTCAAAGATCTTCACACACAGAGATGTTTAATGGCAAAACAGAGGGCAGAGAGGCCTGTGCTCGATGCCACCCGCTATGTGACGGCTGTGAGCTCGGGAGTGCATCAGCCTCATGGAGCTGCCTCCTGCCATCCACTGTATAGTGAGACTGTTACAGGATCTTCTCTGGCCCTCAGTCCCTCATGCCATTGAGATCATTATCACTGATTCTCCTACCAATCCTGGGGTTGGCTGGCTGACCTCAGAGCAGCGGAGGAACTGGACCTTGTGTCTGCTGGGCGTCTGCTTCAGCTCTTCCCTCCTCCGCCTCTTCCCCTTCCCACTTGGATGTCATACATCTCGTCTATGGTTAGCTGCACTCAGCAGCGGCTGCTGTGAGGTGATGGATGAGCCATGATTGCTTCCTGCCTGGTACCCAGTGGGGCTGTCCCAGCATCCTTCCCTTGTTTCTATGGGTCCTGCTGATCCCCTACTTAGGTCCTTCTATCTCCACTCCAAGGTTTCAAATACATCTGAATTTTAACATATGACTGTCTATTTGGAAGGATATATTTACAGCCCGGCTCTTCCAACTACTAAAACTCTGAGCACTGGTTTACTCATATGTATAGTGAGAAAAGAAATCTACGCCCCCAAGATGCTGCTCTCTGCAAAGTGCCCATCAGTGCCCAGAGGGCATTCTCCATTCTCTCCACCTTCACACCCTCCTCTGCTGCCTGGCCCTTGGAGGAATAGTCAGGCAACTCAGACATAGGGACACAGGAAGAGCAGAGATGGGGAATGGCTGTGTGCTCTGTAGAAAGCACTGAGGGTACCTGGAGGTGATGGTCCTCAAAGACATCCTGTGTGAACCTGTGTCTCCCCCTCCTCCCATCTTCACAACACACATGTTCCCATCTTGCCACGGAGGAAAATGAGCCCCAGTTGGTTAAAAGGGCTTACCACAGGCCACACAGTTGACATTAGATGCTGCAGAATAGCTGTACCTCACAGCTACAAAGTTTTCCTCAGAGGAGCAGCCATGAGCAACAGGCATCCAGCATCTGCTTGATTGCTTATAGGAATAGGGAGCTCACTCCTGTGTGAAGACATCTTTTTCACCTCCAGGATTCTAGGAGGGCTTTAGTCACACAAGATCTGAGGGAAATGCAAGTAACTAGATTTAAAAAAAACCAACAGATCCCTAGAAAAAGATAATTCCCAGTGGTCAGGCTGATAGTAAGCCATTTATCCCTCGTATTATTCAGTGGAGAAAACCAATCCATCAATAGCTAATTAGATACAATCCTGAGGCCTGCTAACTCTCTCTTCTCAGTAAGAACACTATTTCTCTGATTGTTCCTAAGTGATTGCCAGCTGGATCCAAGGCTCATGGTGACAACAGTGCTCTAGTCAGTTGCTGCTTTACTAGAGAATGAAGCGTTTCTCTTCAGACACTCATTAATTGGATTTGGAAATCTAGGAGAAAACTTGGTCCCCAGATCCATTCAGTCATCTTGGAAGTGGGGTTCTGAGGAGGTAAAAGGGCACAATACTATACATGTATTCATCTGCCAGTAACAGACATCTCAAATTCAGTGACTGAAACAAATAAGAGTTGGTTTATTTTTCCTCACAAAACAAAAAGCCTAGAGATAGATGGTATTGATTCGTGTCAGGGCCCACACCTTCCTGATTCTCTTGGTCTTTCTCACGTGGTGGCAAGACAGCTGCTGCAGCTCCAGATGATTCAATATTTAGAAAGTGGGAGGGGACCATGACCAGCCACTTTTTTTTTTTTTTTTAAATCAAAAACATACACTTTTGGTGGGGTGCTGTGGCCCATGCTTGTAATCCCAGAACTTTGGGTGGCTGAGGCATGTGGATCACCTGAGGTCAGGAGTTGGAGACCAGCCTGGCCAACGCGGTGAAACCTTGTCACTCCTAAAAATGCAGAAATTACCAAGGCGTGGTGGTGCACGCCTGTAATCCAAGCTACTTGGGAAGCTGAGGCAGGAGAATCGCTTGAATCTGGGGGCGGAGGTTGCAGTGAGCCGAGGTTGCACCATTGCACTCCAGCCTGGGTGACAAGAACGAGACTCTGTCTCAAAACAACAACAACAACAACAACAGCAAAACATACACTTTCTCAGTACAACTACAGCTAACCTCTGCTGTTTTATAGATCACATGGCTATCCTTAGCTTTATTGGAGGCCAGGAAAGTTAGACATGAGATTATTGTAATTGGAGTAGACATAGGTCAACCACAACTCATCCCTTGGGGATGGGCACAGTGATATTTTAAGTCAAATTAGGGTTCTTTCAGCAATGGAGAAATTGAGACTGGCTTTTTGATTGTAAACTAATGGAATCTGCACACCTAAGTGGCTGGAGCTGAGGGGCTATGTGCAAAACCTCCACGTGGAAATAAGTACTTTTATTAAAACTTTCCCTTCACGTGGAAAGCTGCTCATGGACCCTATGTAGGTTATGGGCACATCTGGAACCTCCCTCCACCCAGCCCTTGTCCTTAGGCTCAGCTACTACTGTTCCACTCAGGTATGATGGCTTGCTTTGTTCAACCGGATGTTTACCTCTGGCCAAAAATGTGCCAGTGCCTGATCTTCATGCTAGAGATACAGAGATGAATAAGATCCTGTGCTGTCCTTGAGGAGTTCCCAATCCAGTGGGAGAACCAGCATTTCCATCCGTCACTTTATTTTTTTCAAACACTGTCTTGTGCTGTCACCCAGGCTGGCATGCAGTGGCACCATCTTGGCTCACTGCAACCTCCACTTCCCAGGTTCAAGCGATTCTTCTGTCTCAGCCTCCTGAGTAGCTGGGACTACAGGCACACGCCAGCAGGCCCAGCTAATTTTTGTGTTTTTAGTAGAGATAGGTTTCACCATATTGGTCAGCCCGGTCTTGAACTCCTGACCTCAGGTGATCCACCTGCCTTGGTGTCTCAAAGTGCTGGGATTACAGGCATGAGCCATCATGCCCGGCCCTATCCATCACTTTCCCTATCCATCCAGGAAACTTGGGGAAACAGAAGGTCTCCTACACAGCTTGACATGGGAAGGGAGTGAGGCCCCTGGGCTGATTTAAGGATGAGGAGGACAAGTCTCATTCAGAAGTGCCCTCCATCCCTCGGCAGGCAGGATGTCACAGCAGCTGGAATATTTTATGTCCCTTACATTTGAGTCTGTCTCCTCAGCCAGCCCAAGAGCTGCTTGTGGGCAGGGACTGTAACTTGTGCATTATCCATCTCTGTGCCCTGGCTGGATCCCTGTATGTTATATCTCTGCATTCCTGACTCAGTGGCCGGCATGTAGCTGGAGTCCAACATTTGTGTGTGTGTGTTTGGATAAATGAATTAAGGGATAAAGATATAAATGAAATAGATAAGTATTAAAGCTTTGGTGATTTATTTCTACTCTCAAAGTTTTCACCAAAATATATAGGACAAAAAGCTTATAATTATAGAGTAAGCAGGGTTTTAGAGGCAGTATCAGCATTTTCCAGAGAAACAGAACCAGTAGATATATATATCTCCCTACTATGATATATGTGATACATTCCTATATGATATATATATATATCATATACATTAAAAATAGATATATAATGAGGAATTGGCTGACATCATTATAGGGGCTGAGAAACCTCATGATCTGCCATCTGCAACTGGAAACCTAGGAAAGCTAGTGGTTCCAGTCCAAGTCTGAAGACCCAAGAACCTTGAGTGTTGATGGTCCAGTTCTGAAGGCAGGAGGAGGTCCAGTTCTGAAGTCCAGTTCTGAAGGCAGGAGAAACTGTCCTATCTCAAACAATTAGGCAGAGAGAGCAAATTCTCCCATTCCCCACCTTGTTATTCTACTCAGGTCCACAAGGGATTGGATGACACCTCCCCACTCTCCCCATGTTGCAGGGCCATCTGCTCTACTCAGTCCATCAAAACAAATGTGAATCTCTTCCAGAAATGCCCTCACAGACATACCCAGAAATAATGTTTAACCACATATCTGGGCATCCTGTGACCCAGTCAAGTTTATCCATAAAATTAACCATCATAGATGCTAATCCTGCCTTCCTGCCAAATATTCAATGGAAAACCAATACCTACCCAAGTGAAATCTCATGTTTTATACTAAATATCAAATACCCACCCAACTAAAACCTAAATGCATACCCAGGAAACTTGGTGGAGGGTGTATTTCAAGAGGCATTTGCTCTGATTCATCCAAGTTAACTGTGAACTGTCTTTTCAGCAACTTAAAGTCAGGACATTTACCCAGAACACCAGAAGGCAGCTTGTTGATCAATTCAAGGCTAAATAAAACATTACCATGGGTGCAGCACACCAACATGGCACATGTATACGTATGTAACAAACCTGCATGTTGTGCACATGTACCCTAGAACTTAAAGTATAGTTTAAAAAATAAAGAAATAAAACATTACCCATTTGGGGCATAAGGTTTAAAAGCCTTAGAAAGATGTCATCTTCTTTGCTTTCCTATTGTGAAGAATGACTTTCCTTACCTGGGTTTGGAGACAGTGCTGTCTCCTCAGGGTGTGTGCAGAGCCATGACTCAGAGGTTCATCTTGGAATGGGGTCTCTAGCTAAAGTCCTCAAAGGCTTCTTTGTGGCCAAGTAAAAGAACCTTCTAATGAAATGACTTTTAAATGACACCTGTTGCCAAATCATTTTTTCTGCTAGGCTGCCGAAGTTAAAGCAATGGATTGTCACAATCAACATATAACCAAAGCCATTGGTTTGCTGGATCTGAAGTTTAAATACTGCTCCATCTGCCTGAATTATAGGGTCTGGACAAGCAACATATTACTGTTTCTGGAACATTAGTTTGCTAGGGCTGCCATAGCAAAATATCACATACCGAGTACCTTAAGAATAGAAATGTATTGTTGCAAGGTTCTAGAGGCCGAAAGTCTAACATCATGGTGTTGACAGGGCCATGCCCCTCTGAAGGTTCTAGGGGAGGACCCGTTTCTCGCCCCTCCTAGCTTCTGGTAGTCCCTTGTCTCTAATATTCATATTCAATTATCATGCCGAATGCCTCATATCCAAAAGTTTGCAAGGACATTAGTTATATTGGATGAGGGGTCCACCCCACTCCAGTATAACTTTATCTAATCTTAACTAACAACCTGCAATGGCTCCATTTCAAAATAAGGGCACATTTTGAGGTACTGAGGAATAGGATTTCAACATATGAATTTGGGGGGCAGTGGGGGAAACACATGAAAGACTATGACCTTTTTAAAAAAAAATTATAGGCCAGGTGCGGTGGCTCACACATATAATCCCAGCACTTTGGGAGGCCAAGGCAGGTGGATCATCTGAGGTAAGGAGTTTGAGACCAGCCTGGCCAACATGGCAAAACCCTGTCTCTACTAAAAAATATATAAATTAGCCAGGCATGGTGGCCCACACCTGTAATCCCAGCTACTCGGGAGCCTGAGGCAGGAGAATTGCTTGAACCTGGGAGGTGGAGTGTCATTGTACTCCAACCTGGGTGACAGAGCAAGACTCCATCTCCAAAAAAAAAAAAAAAGAAAAGAAAAAAAATATATAGATAAGATTGTCATGGTAAATTCAACATGGATGGCTATTTTGACTTCCTCCACTGTTTTTTCTTATTTTTATAATTTAGAAACTTTTGTGCTGTAGAGAACATGAGAATGAGTTTTGGTTAATTAAAATTTCATTTGTGTCCCTATGTCTACAACATTTATTCTCAGTTCTCAAACAAGCACATAATTTACTATTAAAACATTTGGTCTAATGAAAAGTCTCAATTGATTTGGGTCAATTTAGCTTATGGTACTTTTCCTCAGAGAGACAGTTGCCATAAACAAAAATCTTATCTATACTGAGAATAATGGTGAGTGCTAAAATCACCCCAAGGTATAATGTTGTTTCAGCTCTTTCAAAGATTCTAATATCAATTCTAATTATACTCACAACTTATAATTATTTTCTTCCCCATTCTTTCAGAATTGTACCCAGAGCTCCTCCTTATGGTATGTAAGACAATTTCATAATCTGATGTTTGCTCATCATTCTAGCCTCATCAGTAACTTCCAAATTAGCTGCAATTCTCCTTGTCTATCTTTGAAATATCATTCCTTTCTTTTGCCTTTTCGCTGACATCTATTCTTTTACAACAAACTGCAGCTATGATCTTTAGTGGAGGCATCCCTGCCTTTTCCAGGCTAGGTCAGGGCTTCCCCTGTTCCCTGCATTCCCTCTCCACGCATAAAGTTTAATCAGAGTATGTGCAGCATGTGATATTACCCTTGATTTACTTTGCTGGGTCTCTATTGTCAAAGGTTACATTCTAAGCCTTCCTCATCACCCCCCTAAAAATGACATGATGAAGTCTTAATGCCAGTAACCTTAGAATGTAACCTTATTTGGAAATAGGCTATTTACAGGGATAATAATCAGGTTAAAATGTGATTACTAACGTGGGTCCTAATCCAATGACTGGTATCCTTTAGGTAAAAGGAAGATTTGCATGGAGAAAGGCATGTGCAGAGGGAAGATGATGTGAAGAAGTACAGAGGGAGGATAGCCATTGCCACCTAAATAACTTATTTAAAAGAAAATATTTATTTGGGAATAGGGCATTGCAATGGGAATACACATACCGTAATGGTAAACTATGTGTTATTCAAGACAGTATAGGAGGACAAAGAATTCTAATAGAAAAATGAGGAGGATTACATAATGGAGACAATTATGCTTGGCTATAAGAATTGATAACAAGTTTGGACAGGTAGTTGCTGGATAGATGTCATTGCAGAAATAATTTTTGTGTTGTATAAGATTGCAAAGGCTTTTGGGCGAAGTTGTGCTGTTTGCAGTCTCCTGTGACAGTTTTTGTTATCAGGAATTTATGTCAGGAATTATAAGAACGATCTCTTCATAGGCTTCCCCAGCTCTATTTGTCAGGTTTTAAAAAACATATAAAACAAGAAAACTCACAAGTTACTTCATTTTGATTCTGACAACTTTCACATTTTCTTCTTTTGATCAAGTCTTTCTCCAAAAGCATCAATCATTCTGTAGTTAGGTTTCAACTATTCTTCAGTGCCTCAATAGGCCTATGCTGGGTTGCTGGTCTGGTCCCATTGGGAGGGAGTCCATGTCAAAACCCTTATAGCCACATTTGAGCAACAACAGAGATTCAAAGGGAGTGGCTCTCGGGCTGTGACCTGGAATCCATTAAGTTCAATTTCATCTGTTCCATAGATTTTTGTTATCTCAAAGTGCTTGGGCCAGCATTTTTCTCTTAGGAGTTGTACTTCTGAAAAAATTCAGGTACAACATATAAAAAGGAAAATATACAATAGTAATATGACAACCCAGTTTGCATGATGGTTTTGAGCCATGAACCAAGGGCTTAAAAATCAACCAATTGAATACAACAAATGATCAGAGGAAATTAGGAGGCATCTGTTGTCAAATAGGTTGCTTGTTTTCTGATGCTGTATACATATGGGTCTCAGCTTCCCAAGAGGAATTCATCCTGGTACAGCATGTAGAGTTAGCAATAGCACAGACATTTTTAAAATTTAACCAATAGGTAATATAGAGCAATATTCTGCATTAGGTATCCCACGACCAGGTCAAATTAAAGCAGAGAATGAGCAGAAGTTATATTAGGGATGATGTCAAAAGTCAGCCACGAGGTGGACTAAAGCATCTTTCTGGTTAGCTCCTGTCAAATTACCAGAAGCTACCGGGTACGACATTTCGATGACACCATTATTCTGCCAAGTAAAAAAGGTAGCATAAAGGGGGACCTATGAGTCTCATTATGATATGGAATCTTATTCTGACACCTTAGGAAAAGCTTCCTACAGCATGAAAATGTCAACTTCTCATGCTGCTTTGCAGTTTGAATGTTTGGGGTTTGGGTGCTTTGGCGAACTTTTGGTGTGACCCATACCTACATCACTATATTCCTTATATTTCATCGCGTTTCATCCTAAAGGGCTTCAGGAACAGCAGTTTTTAGTTTTAATAATTTCATGAAATAAAGTTGGAGAGGAGGAATCTAGAATAATTCAGGATCTAGTCTTGTCTGTAGCTAGAGAAGAACTCAAAAACGATGCACAGAGCTACGATCTAATTATAGGTGTATTATGGTTTTTCTTTCAGAAGCACAACTTTTTCTCTCTGTTGATCACATAGCAATCTCAGATGTAAAAATCTCTTGAGGATAGTCAAAACAAGGCAGATTCTACGTTTCCTCCTGGGCCTCGTAGGAAGTTATAATTTTACTCCCTTATTGTAAAGTCAGAAATGCTGGAAGTCTGCCACTTTATGCACATTCTCCAATACGACATTTCAGTCACAGTCTTGGTAATATAACAAGTGTTTTCAATTGTATTCTGTTATAAAGGGACAGCAAATTTTTATTGAACTTATGCAAATAACCCAATTTCCATAAGAATACTCACAAATATTTTCTGAATTTTAGAGATAACAGAGAAAGCAAATGTTTCCATCTTTGTTCACAAAAGTATATATTACCACATTATTGTAATCTATAGATAGCTTAAGAAAAAATTTCCTTAACTATGGAAAGCAAAACATTTAAGAGACAACATTTTTCAAATAAAAATCAAAAACATTATCTTCAGGTACTTAACTCATGTAATTAATTCTTGTTCTGCTTGATCTTGATTAGCAGTTTTATGAACCCATCAGATTATTAGAGTTCTGGAAAATGTTATTTAGTTCATTGATCTTAAAGTTATTAGAAATTTACATTTAAGAATATTTGTTAAAGTCCTTTTCATGATTCTGATGGCAGATGCCTTCAGAGAAAAAACAATAATTAGATGACAGAAACATAAAATAGCCATAGTTAAAAATCTCATGGGAGTTCATTAAAATCAGCAATTGCCAAGGAAACTTGGTTATTTTTGTCATATACAACATAGTAACAAGAACTGTGACTGATGAAATATTAGATTTCTAAAAGTTTTGTACAATTTATACATTCATATCAATAACAGATGTAACTGCAAAAAAATTTAACATCACTTATCATTTGACAATGTATCCCATCCAATTTACCAAATAAGCCTAATCATTTAATATCTCCAAGATGAGAGATACATCTTTTGAGGCTCTCCAGGGGCCCAACTGGAAAATCTCAACTTTTAGGGCAAAAAGACTTAATTTGGAATTTAGATATTAGAGAAATCCATCAAAGATGTGTAAAAAAAAAAAAAAATCTCAAAATTCTTGATATTCATTTAACCAGTGATAATGAAAGACTTTTAAAGCAATAAAGCTACATAATGTTAAAGAATGTTTGAAATGTTAATCCTTTCAAAGCTCAATTTTCCCAAATTAAAACAAAACAAAACTGAGTAGAGACAATACACAAAGTTATCTGCATAAGAAAATCTTTGATTCTTAGGCCTGACACTAAAAAGGTAAAAACAAACCCTTCTGCAATGCGATTTATTTTCCTTGTGGGAAGCCCGTTTAGATAAACTGGAAGTTGAACTTGATGAGAAAGGTACTTAAATTTAATTAGACACAGGAAGAGTTTGTCCAAGTTTATGAATGTACACCATATTATAAAGGAAGATAAACAAGAAAACTAGTTTCTTGAACAGGAGAATACCTGGTTCTTAGTAATAGCATGGGAAGTTTCCTAGTTACTTGGAACAGTTCAGATGTATTAAGAGAAACTAAAGAATCAAGTGATACTGGGGGAAAACGTTGTTTTTCTAAGCCTTTAAGACGGAACATTTCAGTCTCAGGTAAAAGCAGAGTTAGATTGAGAGAAAAAGTCATAAGAGCTGATGGAAAGTCAGAAGAGAATGATCACTCCAGCCAAGCTAAAAGATACACCTTTTCATGGGGAGAAGAAAGAGCTGAAGGCAAAGATGCATGACCCGCAAATCACGTGCTGCGAGAGGCAGCAAAAGTGGAACTGGCGAGACCCAAGTCCGAGACTCTTTGGGATGAAAACTCCACCTCCAGAAATTACATTACCATTCAAAATAAGGAAGACAGCTTTTCCAACCTGAAACTAGGGAAATTAAATGGGTCTCAGAAAGAAACGTAGCAGAAATAGAAACTGTCTGCAGTTGAGAAGATGGTTGTTAAATAGATTTTAGACTGCAAGAAAAAAAGTCTTGCAAATTTTACTAAGAGCCAATCAATACTTCAAAAAAACCCCGTAGTTCTAACATAAAAGAATGCCCTTTTAGTTTTGTATCAGTGTGTTTTTAATACCAAAACTATATTTTTAGAAAGACTTACATCTAATTACAGCCAATTTAATTACACATAAGATTCCCCTTATCAATTTTTCTTCATGAGTATTTTATGACCTGCACAGACCTTTGACAACCTGTTTGAACTTTCTATTTTGTCCTATATTTTATTTTTCTTAAATAACCAGTGGTTTCGATTGGGCGTGGTGGCTCATGCCTATAATCCTAGCACTTTGAGAGGCTGAGGTGGGTGGATCACCTGAGGTCAGGAGTTCGAGACCAGCCTGGCCAACGTGGCAAAACCCTGTCTCTACTAAAAATACAAAAATTAGCCAGGCTGGAGTCCCATCTGTCTTATCCTCAGGAGTGTTCATCCTTATTTCCATCTCCATAGATCCATGAAGGTCAGGTGACCTGTGTTCCTCCAAATCTCACTACCCTTTATGGCAAATTATGCCCAGCTGAGGTCTAAAGGCTGGGCGCTTCCCCCTCAGCCTCTGCTGCCCTGGGATTTTCATGTCTGTTGCCATGAGAAGCCTGGTTCTATAACAGCATCTCCTATGGTCACCTAGTCTATGTATGACAGCACCACCTAGGTTTCAAGTGGTGCTGATCTTCCCTACTTGCATATTCCTCCTTGCCACAGTCCAGCCACAGCAGCTTCTGCATCTGGAATTCATTTCATGCAGGCCAGTTTTTCCAAGTTTCCAAGTAATGTTCAGGCAGATATCAAAACCACGCCTCAAGTCTCCCTCAAGAGTGTTAAAGATTTTGTCACAGGATTTAACTGGTCTTATTATCTTCCCCTCTATCCAGCATTCTCAAGTGTGCCTTTTTTAATTCCTCCTGACAAAGAGTAGCCACACCCTGCAACTCCTTTCTTTTTTTTTTTTTTTAGCCCTGGTGGGCCATTCTGTGGGTCTTATCCTAGATATGCATCTGGTGGCCAGGGGCAGTGGTGGGGTCAATTTTGAGGGCAAGTGTATCCTATAGGTTACTTTCTCTAATGGCAGTTTCTTACATGGTGGGGCTGTTTCTTCAGGTGCAGATGGTTCAGGGCAGTCTGAGGACTCGAGGTTTGTAAGTGCATCTGCACAGATGTCCCCAACCCAATCTCAAGCCCTCCTCCCTTTTGTGACCCCAAAGTTGTTATAGCAGAATTGTCCAACCTGATTATTCAGCCTTCTCTGAAGTCCTGTCATGCTTACAATTAACTTCTATGCCTGCCTGTCAGCTGGGTCTGCTCTGCAGCTGCAAGGGATGAGTGTGTTTTCAGATGCTACCAACAATACCCTCTGACTTTCATGCTTTGCCTTATGTTATAGTGATTAACTGACCAGGGAGCCTGTCATTTTCTCTTCAATACATCAATTGCTCCTAACAACAACCACATGCTCACAGTCCATGACTATTTCTCCCAGCTAGTGTATAACCCTCCACCTGCATTCCATCCAATTTCACCATAGGTGAGCATCTTGCTGTTCATGCTGCAACAGCATGCCAGGACCATACTCCTCCTCCTCCCCAGAGTGATACATCCTTATTTCCAGCTTAGTGATGGGTGACCCAACTCCAGAGCCCATCCTAATCTCTGTCTCCTGAAACTGCTTCTCATACAACTAACTTGGGTTGAATTTCTATTTCCTGGGACTGCTTCTCATACAACTAACTCAGGTTGGCTTCTCTAGAAGTTGAGTCTGACATGGGGATTTATTG
The DNA here is from genome assembly GCF_047675955.1 of Chlorocebus sabaeus. Taxonomy (NCBI): domain Eukaryota; kingdom Metazoa; phylum Chordata; class Mammalia; order Primates; family Cercopithecidae; genus Chlorocebus; species Chlorocebus sabaeus. The sequence continues at coordinate 142,868,489 of NC_132911.1, read as the reverse complement.
AAGAACCCTTTAGAAGACAAACAAGCAGACAAAAACCAACGTGTAAGCAGAATCTCAAAGGCAACAAAGCTAAGCAAGATTATAAAAGTGGGTGTTGTATTGGCCACAAGGGGAAAGTCCCAGGCTGCTGGCTTAGAAAACAAAGTCTATGATGGTTCCTCTCACTGAGCTGGGTAACTTGAGGTTTACCTCCTGAAGTTTCCTCATGCCTGAGTTTTCTCCATCTCAGCTGCTGCCACAGTGTCTTACCTGCATTGCTGCTAGGCACTCTTAGCCCAGCCACCCTCCAGCACAGTCCTCCCCACAACCTTCCATCTCTCAGACATGCCACTTGAGTTTTCCTAAAATCCTGATTCAGAATAAAGTGCTTTTCTAACCACCGGGACTCATATGCATCATGCTTCCTGGTCCAGCATAAAGGTCTCACCTATGCTAACAAATTCTGTGTCTACCAGTACTACAGTACTCACTGAGACCAAAAGAACACTTGCTTTTGTTTGTATTCCTTTGACTTTCTGTGCTCTTCCTGACCTAGTCTAGCTGGTGGACTCTTACTTGTCCCCCAAAGCCCAGTGCAAATGCTACCCAGTTGATAATCCCAATCAGACCTCCCCATCCAACTTGTAAGATGCTCAAGAGCAGCATCTAACTCAGGTGTGTGCATTCATCTCTGCAGACCAAGGGCCTAGCAGGGCACCTGGCACTTCGCAAATGTTTGTTCAATGCATGCATAAATATGAAGATACGATACATGATTGAAGGGATAATATAGGAATAAGCACGAGTAAATGAAAGAATGCCTGCATTTGTCTGCTGTTTCCACGTTTCAAAGTGTTCAGATTTCTTATCCCTGTTTCCCTAGACTCTGAACATAGCACAGGGTATAATGAAGAGGCTCCTCTGAAGAGCATGCTTGCTGATTGGATAGAAATGGGATTGTTTTCTTCAGAATCCACTGGTGTCTCCACCCAGGTAGATAAGCCTTGAAGCCTCTCTTTCCCCTCCATGAGCTCTGTGCTCCTGGGAAATAAATCACAATGCCATTGGGCCTTCATTAGCATGTAGAGTGGGAGTCCTGTCTATATGGCTCCAGGCACACAAAGGGCTTTATCTACCATTTGCTGTCATCATAATCTGACTAGAGAAAGCTCCATCTAGGTCGCGGCTGGAGCAAGAAATGGAAACCTCTTCCTTCCAATGAAAATACAATTGAGGAATAGGTGCAGCTTGTATATATTAAATGTAATTCAATTCCCTAAAGTATTTACATTTAGTTGTTTCCATTAAGTAGCTGAGGCTATTAATAGAACAGGCCATCAGAATGGCCTGGATATAAAGATGGGGGTCTGTATGCTGTAGGAGAAAAATACCAGACCCAGGGACTTGGAGAAACACACCTTTGACTAGGTTCTGCTGCTCACCAGCTGTATATGGCCCAGCCTTAATGAGATCCGGTGAGGTCAGTGAGCCTCAGTTTCCCTACTGCCAGACCCAACTTCAGGGGCATGGGGCATGCAACTCTTGCGTGCTCAGAGGGGCCTGTGCCTGGTTTAGTGCTCTGCTGCTGCCATCTTGAAATTCTTTCCTTTGAGCTTGTATTTTATAACTGAAGTCTGATGGGACAATGGAGTGTGTGCATTAGCAGAGGAGGCACCTGCACTGTCTGTCCACCGTTGCTTGCTGCCCTACTGGCATGGAGTGTTTATGATTTTCCAGGAGCAGAGAATTCCAGTGGACCCCCAGTGTGTGGGAGCTCAGGGAGCCTTTTAGAAGTGATACAAGGAAAGCAGGTTTCCTTGATGGTGGCGTGAGCAGGTGCGCTGGCAGCCCTGAGAAGCCACACTTCCATTGGGACCAGAACTTATTTGGAAAGTCAAAAGGCAGCAGTGGTGTTCTAAGATGATTAAGAAACCAAGAAATTCTATAGTGGCCTTTCTTACTCGTGTTACTTCCCTGTATTTGCTAACCACTTATGCTGAACAGGAGGACATGGCAGGAAAGGGAAGGGTAAGAACCCACAGTTCCTTTTCTTTCCAGTCCTTCCCTACCCATCAGTAAACCACAGTAAAGAGTCCTTTTTTTTTTTTTTTTTTTTGAGACAGAGTCTTGCTCTGTCACCCAGGCTGGAGTGCAGTGGCGCAATCTCGGCTCACTGCAAGCTCTGCCTCCCAGGTTCATGCCATTCTCCTACCTCAGCCTCCTAAGTAGCTGGGACTACAGGCGCCCGCCAGCACGCCTGGCTAATTTTTTATATTTTTAGTAGAGACGGGTTTTCACGTGTTAGCCAGGACGGTCTCGATCTCCTGACCTTGTGATCCGCCCGCCTTGGCCTCCCAAAGTGCTGGGATTATCGGCGTGAGCCACCGCGCCTGGCCGGTAAAGAGTCTTAAAACAGAAACATATTAAGAAGTGAAATACAGTCGAGTTGGTTTCATGCAGTGTTTTCATTGCTTTGGTAAGAACAAATTCCATTTGTATGAATGAGCTACAAATTTTGTACTTTTGGTGATTCTGCATACAAGTTAAATATTCTGATATTTGCCTTTAGAACTGGCATTGCACATTGTATAAAGATGAACAGTAAAAGTTGTGCTCACTTAATTTCTTTGCCTAGAATAACATTAGTGAGTCAAAAACACTAATATTTCAAGAGACCTCGAAAGCAAAACAAGTTGTATGTTTTAGTGTGTTTACTGGCATTTTTTTCTAGTTTACAAAAGGGCTCCAAATTTTCTTTTCGTATGCAAATTATGTAGCTCATCCTGCTTCTAGATACAAATAGAGATCAGGCTAAAGGGTTCCTCTAATTATTCATAGGTCTGTGACTTTTAGTTACTAAACATCTCACACAACTTGCATGGAATAACTATTTCATATTTAAATGTAAACATAGATGTGATGCACATCTGAAATTTAACCCCAGACATCCTGGATTCCTCTTTATTCTCAACCCCACATCCCACACGTTTCCAATTCTGATTCATTCTAATTCATTCTACCCTTTAATCTCTCTCCAATCCAACTACTTGTTTCCATTCCCCCTGCCACTGTTGGATAAAGCCACCACTATTTCATCGGGACCTATTCAGTCTTCTGGTGGGTCTTTGTGCTTCCAGTCTTGCCCTGCTCACTCCATACCTGGCTTGCAGGAGGACATCTGAAAACATCACTCCAATCACGCGTCCTGCACCTCCTCATGCTTGTTAATCTTTTCATGGCCCCCCATTACCTGTGAGGGGGAGGAAGTCAAACATGCCCATGTGGCCAATAGCTCAGATTAATCTGGCCCCGGAGGTCACAACCCCACTTAATCCCCAGGCAGTTCCATCAGGTGTTCATGCACGCACCTCAAGCTCCCACCATTCCAATAGCTATTCCCAGAAGGAACTTGACTCAATCAGACCCTCTGGCCTTTGCACATGTGCATGAGTCTGCACGCCATTCCCCTTGTCTGGTCAGTTTTTGCTTGTCCTTCCAAATTTCTGAAATTCAGATCAGGACTTGCTCTTTCAGAAATCCCTGCTAAGTTCTCAGCTGGGTAAGAAAAATAATCCAGGCACTCACGTAGTAGTATCTTGGATATCCCCCACTTTATCATTTGCTCATGATACTGAAATGACATATTCATATGTATTTCTCCCATTGAGCTCCCAGAAAGCAGAGATTTTTATCATGCTAATTGTTGGAATCTGAACTACGTAATGGAAGATCTTTAATAAATATTAATCAAATTCCTTTCTGTCTCCACCTGCCTTCTCTCAGCTTTAACAGAGTATCTCAATCCAATTCACAAGAATAAAAATGCACAGGCATTTTTAAGGGATGAATAAATACACTACACCTGCTCATACCTTCAGAGGATGCCATTTAGTGAGACAGAGAATTAAGTAGCCACATCGCAGAGCACCTTAATCTGAGCCACTGCAGATCCAGAGCAAGTAATCCTGCCTCGGGGAGTCAGGAAAGATGCATTTCCAAGGCAGATCTGCAAAGCATGAGAAACGTGTGGTAGGCACTTGGCATGCAGTAGGTGCAGCCATTCAACCAGCAGCTAAAAAAAATCACCCATCATCTCCCTCGATGACTGCGGCTTGAGTGAGATGCCTTTCCCATTGTTTTTGCATTAAACAATTGCTTCTTTATTTCACAGCGCCTTGCATTATAGTCCATTTACCTCGGGAACATTTTTCATTTTCGTTCCCAGCCCTTATTTATTTCAAGCAATTCATCTTTTCTCTTGGTGCCCTTTGCTGCCACCTAGTTAATTGCTTGTTGTTCGAAGTTTTTCGAGTTGAAGTTTACTTTTTTTATGCGCTACCCAGGAAATAGGGCTTTGTTTGTTTTTTCACTGTTGTAAAATACACTGGAAATACAGCTTTGCTTTCCTTTGTATCCCCTCCCCATGAAACTGTTGAGGGGGGAAAGCTAGCAGAACGTAAGGTTTTCTCCTGACACCCACTGGAGGTGTGAAAGGCTGCTCTCTGCTTCTCCTCTCTGGCTCCCCACAGGCCAGGTCCTTGGGGATATTTACACCTAGATCTGGAATGAAATAAACTCGGCCTCTATTTTATTTTGGGTCTTTCAAAGCCCCAGAGTTATTTAACATTAGAAGCTCCATCTGGAAATAGGAAAAACTGGGGAGCAAAGACAACATAAGAAGATGCCTGTTAGTCATTTTCAGCAAATCAGATAATCTCAGCCTGGGGAGGGTCCAGCAGGCTCCAGTCCACCGTCCTACCAGCCCCTCCAAATCTGGAACCTTCTTCCCCAGATCATTGCTTGACCTGCTGCTATGAGGTTCTGACTTCTACTGAAAAGTCTTCAAGGACATCTGCCCTGACCACCCTCGTGTCTCAATCTCAAAACCCTAATCCTGCTGAATTACACATCAGAGCTCTTATCCCTACCTGAAGTTATGTATTTGTTACCTTATTTTCATCTTACACCAAAATAAAATTCCATAAATGCTATGAAAGCAGGGACTGCGTCTTGCTGCCTCCTCTATCTCCCTGGTAGTGACTCAAATACATGGTGAATAAGGAAGTGAGAGAAAGATGTGTTGGGCAGAATTCAGTATTAGAAAATACTTCTTTATGTGAAAATGACAAACGGTGATATTAATAGTAAAATGTTATAACTATACTTTCTTGGTTAAGTTTCAGGTATTATATAAAGAGGTTGTATGTCATTTGATTGAAGTCACATATCATTATCATTCCCATTTTACAGATGAGGAAACTGAGACTTAGATGAGTCCTGGAACTTGCCTGAGTCAACATAGCTAGGAAGTGATGGATATAGAATATAACCCAAGCCTGACTCTATTGCTCAAAAACATTCACCATGATGCTAAACCCAGTTGGCCCTGCCTGCCATTTCTTTCACTGAGTACAATCTGAGTTCTGTGTCTTGCAGCAACCCCAAACAAGTCCTGAGCTCACACTCGCAGATCTCACTGTATGCTACATAGGGTGTATTTCACTGCCAAAATGATATATCTACACAGTCTCTCTCAAGTACCCTCTGAAAATGCAAATAGCATTAGAAGGAAGTTTTGTGGGGAAGCAGCACTGAAGAGACCAAGACAGATGAACTTAGGTTCTTTCCAAGGGAGGCCTGCCCGTCTCCAGCCCTGGGGAGGCCTGGACTGGTTTGGAAAATGTCTTAGCCCTGTCATATTTGAGGGGAAAGAGTGATAATAACAGCAAGTTACAATAATAATAATAGCAGTGCAGTGTTGACATGCTGTACAACGCTAAATGCTTTATGTAACTTATTTATTCTCACAACAGCCCTGTGAGGTAGGCAGCTCCGTATCAGAATGGCATTGCAAGCTCTGAGATGTTATATAACTAGGCCATGTCACCTAGCTAGCAAGAGACAATGCTCACATTCAAACTCTGCCAGCCTCTCCAAAGCCTATGATGCTCCAATTACTCCACTCTCCCAAAGCACATCATGTCCTCTATTAACATTTTTAAAAATTACCTTTCACTTTATGCAGAACTGTGAGCCCAGTTCTTTCCTGCGTTCTTCAGTTTGATATAAAATAATGACCCTTAAGCTCTGCCAAACAATAAGAGGAGAAAAATTCAAATGAATTGGGGGAAAAAGAGCATGAAAAGAAAAGTGGTTGCAGAAGGGAAAACAGGAAAACCAAAGATTGTTGTTTTGCAGGTATGGTCAACTCTTACATGTGAGCATTACCGTGACGCAGCCTGCCACAGTAGCGTGCCTTGACCCTGATCTACGACCTCTGTGACTGCTCGAACTCTGCTGGAAAGCTCTGCTTCTGCATCCTGACTTCCTAGGGGAGAAATGGAAGCTATATGTCTTCTTACTTGGTTGTTTATGTTTCCCACTGAATATGCATTTGAACACATGCATTCCAGTTTCTGCAATTGCATGCCTCATACCCATTCCATACGTCCTGTCCACAGACCAAGAGATGGGAGGCTACACTTGGAGAGGGCTAAGGGGCATTTTGTCTTCTGAGGGCTCCTTCACCACCGAACTCACTTCTGATGCTTCTGTTTCACAGGGTACTTGTTAGAGACCCTTTGGGCACAGCATTATTCTACAGTACTATTTACTTATTGTACTGAACAGTTCTGCAAGGTTTGACAAATGCATAAAGTTGTGTAACTACCAAAAAATCAAGACATAAAAAAGTTCCACTCCAAAAAATGCTGACATGCCCCCCTGTGGCTGATCCATACCCCCTGCCCAGAAGCCCTGTCGATTGATCTGTTTTTCCTATGACTTTGCCTTTGCAAGAATGTCATATAAATGAAATCACACAGCGTGTAGCCTCTTGAGCCTGCTGTCTTTCGTTGGGCATAGTATGTTTGGTGCCTATCCATCTACATTTCTGGGTGCAGCAGTTCATTCCTTTTTGTGGGTATAACATAGTTTATCCACGTGTTAAATTCACATGTTCTTTATCTCATGTTATTCACGTATTATTCACATGTTAAATACCTGAGCTGCTTCCAGTTATTGGTGATTATGAACAGAGTCACTGCCAACATTCAGGTAAAGGTTTCTGTGTAAACCTAGTTTTCATTTCACCTGGGGTAAATGCTTAGGAAAGATTACTGGGTTTTGTTTTTTTTTAAAAAAAAAAAAAAAAAAAAGGAAGAAAGAAAAAGAAAAGAAAGAAAAGAAAAGAAAAGAAAAGAAACGCATGTTTAACTTTAAGAAACCATCAAGCTGTTGTCCCAGCTGGCTGTTACCATTTACCTTCCTAGTAGTAATGTATGACAGTTCCAGGTGACATACATCTTAACCAGCGCTGTCTTATTGTGGTTTTAATTTGCATTTCCTTGATGACTAATGAGGTTAAGAATCTTTTCACCTGCTTATTTGCCATGTGTACGTCTTCTCTGGTGAGTGGTATGTTCAAATCTTTGACCACCTACTGAGTTGGTTTCTTATTCCTAAATTTTGAAATTTCTTTGTATATTATGGATATAAGCCTTTTTGTCAGATGTGTGATTCGCAAATGTTTTTTCCCAGTGTGTACTTTGTCTTTTCATCTTCCTAACAATGTCTTTTGAACAGATTACTTTGTATCTAAAGCTAACCATGAGTTCATATTGGAGTCTCTGACCCTGATCCAGTCCCATATGGTTCATTCTAGCCTTTGCCTCTTAATTATCTGTAACTTCTCCCTCCAATAGTGAGAAACCTTGTCCCCATCTTCCACCATCTGTTTATTTAGTCCATCCAGCAGCAGTTTCTGAATGGTTCTTCTATACCCCTGTGAGAAACTAATAAGTTATTAAGGTTACAGTGTTGATGTAAAATTCCTTCTGTTTTTAATCTTCCAGTTTTCAGTTAAGACACCACTTTCCAAAGGTCAGTACCACTGTCCTTCACTCCTACAGGGAGGGTCTCTATTACCTCTGTAACATGTTAGTTTGTCACAGTAGTCCATCTTGATATCCCTGATTTCCTGATGGATTTTTCAAAACTTTTATACATTAAGGTCCATGTTTTGTGCTATAAATGTGTGAGTTTTGACCAGCACGTAGCACCATGTATCCAGTGCTACAGAACGTACCATACAGACCAGTGCCACCATCATGAAGATGTGCCCTGGGCATCCGCTAGACAGATAACCTCCTCCTCCCCAAAACCTCTGACAAGCACTGATGGGTTTTAAGTCTCTGGAGTTTTGCCTTTGCCAGAATGCCATATGATCGGAATTATACAGGATGGAGGATGCAGCTTTTTACATCTGGCTTCTTTCAGTTCATGAAATCTATGTATTATCCATCCATGTTTTGTATGGGTTAATAGTTCATTTCTTGTTATTGCTAAATGGTATTCCATTGTATAGCTGTACTGCACTTTGTCTTGTCTATTTGATGGTTAAGATATCTTGCCTTGGTTGCTTTCAGTTTTTGGCAATTAGGAATTAAACTATTATAAACATTCTTGTGTGGGCGAGCAAATGCCTAGGAGTGTGATGGCTAGGTTGTAGGATAAACATATGTCTAACTTTGTAAGAAACTGCCAAACTATCTTCCATAGTAGTTGTGCAATTTTCTATTCTCATCAGCAATGAATGAGAGTTTGTTTTTCCACATCCTTGCCAATAACCGGTATTGCCAATTTTATTTTTTTGCATTGAGTCATTCTAATAGGTGTGTTATCTCATTTTGTTTTTAATTAGTGTTTCTTGAATGACAAATGATGTCAAGCATCCTTTCATATGCTTATTTTCCATCTATCTTCCTTGGTGGATGCCAGTACAAATCTTTTGCTCATTATTAAATTGGGTTATTTGTTTTCTTATTAGGTTCTAAGGGTTCTTTGTATATCTTGAATAAAAAGTCATTTATCAGATATGTATTTTGCAAATATTTTCTCCTAATCTGTAGTTTCTCTTTTCATTCTCTTAATAATGTCTTCACAGAGAAAAAGTTTTCTATTTAAAGTTCAATTTATTAATTTTTTTTCATGGATTATGCTTTTGGTGATAATGTCTGAAAACTCATCACAAACTCAAGTTCATGAGGATTTTCTCCCAAGTTATCTTGTAGAAGTTTTATATTTTTGTGTTTTACATCAAGTGTGTGATCCATTTTGAGCTAATGTTTTGGTGTGAGATGTGAGGTATTGAAGTTTTTTGTTTTGCTTTTGAAAGTCCGATTGTTCCAGTACTGTGTATTGAAAGAAAAGACTATCTTTTCTTCATTGAATTGCCTTTCCACCTTGTTAAAAATCAGACTGAGTTGACCATTGTCTGGGCTCTTTTATTCCATTGATACTTTATCTTTTCACTAATACAACACTCTTGATTTCTGTAAATTTATAGTAAGTCTTAAAATTGGGTAATGTGCGTTCTGCATTTTCTTTTCAGAATTGTTTTGGCTATTCTCATTTAGATCTTTGATTTCTTTGTAGTTTTCTGCATACAGACCCTGTACATGCATTGTTGTATTTATACTTAATTTTTGGAGCTACCATAGTTTTCAAATAAACTTCAAATTCTAATCGTTCATTTCTGATATATAAGAAAACAATTGACCACGTGACCTGCAACCTTGCTAAGCTTGCTTATTAATGCCAAAAATTAGTTTGAAGGTTCCTTGGGGTTGATGATTTTACTTACTTTCCAACCTGTGTGCCCATTTTTCATTCTTGTATTATTGCACCATCAAGGACTTCCAGTCTGACATTAAAAAGGAGTTTAGGTAAAAGAGAACATCCTTTGCTTCTGATCTCAGGACGAAAGCTTTCAGTTTTCCACCATTAAATATGTTAGCTGTAGATGTTTCATGAATACTGTTCACTAAATGAAGAAAGTTTCTGTATATTCTTAGTTTTTTGAGAGTTTTTATTATGAATTGGTATTATATTTTGTAGAATGCTTTTTCTGTATCTGTATGATTTCTTATTTAGTCTGTTAATATGAATTATAATGATTTATGAATGTTGAACCTGCATTGCCTTTCTGGGATGGATCTCACTTTAAGACTATTTAGGTTATCTATTTCTTCTTGAATAAGCTTTGTTTCTTTCAAGAAATTCATCTATTTCATCTAAGTTATTACATTTATGAGCATAGAGTTGCTCATGGTGTTTCGTTATCTTTTTAACTTCCGTGGGATCAGTAGCAATGACCTTTTTTCATTTCTGATTGTAATTTATGTGTTTTTCTTCAATTTTCCTGGCTGTAGGGTTATCCATTTTATTTGAACTTTTCAATGAGCCAACTTTTGATTCTGATTTCCTCTATTGTTTTCCTGCTTTTGATTTCATTATTTCAGCTATAATTTTACTATTTCTGTTCTTCCACTTGTTTTAGTTGTGTTTTCCTTTTTCAAATTTCCTGAAGTGTAAGCTTAGGGTACTAATTTTATGTCTTTCTGCTTTCTTAATTATAGGCATTTAACATTCTAAATTCCTTCTAAGTACTTCTTTTGCTGCATCTCGTAAGTTTTAATAATTGCATTATTTTAACTTCAAAAAATGTTTAAATTTTCCTTAAGACTTCATTTTCTGGTGACCTTTAATATTTTTCTTTTGGTTTCCTTCAGTTGGAGTATAATATGCCTAGGTAACTTTATTTTTGGTGTTCATCCTGCTTGATATTTTCTGAGCTTTTTGGTTCTGTGGTTGTGTGTCTGTCACCCATTTTGAAGTATTTCCAGCCATTACTTCAACTATTTATATCCTGTTCTTTCTTGTTCATTTGGCTTTTCAGTTGTCTGCATGTTATGTTGTTACCATTTTATATTGTCCCACAGTTCTTGAATGAAGAGAGGGAGGAAGAGCAGGAGGAAGAGCAGGAGGAAGAGCAGGAGGAAGAGCAGGAGGAAGAGCAGGAGGAAGAGCAGGAGGAAGAGCAGGAGGGAGGGAGGGAGGGAGGGAGGGAGAGTACATGTGCTAAGAATGAAAGATGACCAATATTGCTTGTTTCAAGGGTATTGGAGGGAAGCTCAAGGCTGCTTCTGGCTCACATCTGAACTTGGTTAATCTCATATTTGTACAACAGCTTGGGGGGTTGGGGGAGGGTTTGTGTAGAAGTGGCAGGATGTTTATGGCTCTGAGTTTTGCCGAGTGGGTGAGCTGGCCTCCCAGGGGTGTGTGTGTGTGTTTTGAACAAACAGAATAATATTTTATTCTACCTGTTAGTTTCTCTTATTTTCTTTTAGCATCTAGCATCTGAGATCTGTAGGTTTTTATATTTGTTCATTACAAATCCTTCTCACAGGGGATCTGCTTAGAGGACCTTTCTAGTTCAGGCTGTATATTTTCATTTCCAACTTTTAAGTTCCAGGGCACATGTGCAGGATGTGCAGGTTTGTTACACAGGTAAACATGTGCCATAGGTGGTTCACAGCAGAGATCATCCCATTACCTAGGTATTAAGCCCAGCATCTATTCTTCCTGATGCTCTCCCTCCTCTCACTCTGCACAGGAGGCTGGAGCTATTATGGTCCTTACAAGGAAGGGGGAATGAAGCTGGAGAAGTGGTTTGGTGGCCAACTTTGAAGAACTCTGACAAGCCCCAGTGTGCGTTGTTCCCCCATGTGTTGTCATTATTCAGCTCCCACTTAAGTGAGAACATGTGGTCTCTGTTGGTTGTGAAACAAGGTTTGTCTTCTCAACACCTTAGGATGATGCTCAACATTGATCGATTTTTTTCAGTGGCTTTGGCCAATCTTCTTAGGCTCTAAGTACTGCTTACTTGAAGAATATCAATGATTTGTAGAGAAACCAGCTGAATGCTAGGCCCACTTTTCTGTGCCTAGTTTCTTACCGGCATCTTGGGTCCTAAGTCCTGGCTGCCTTGACACCCCCAACTCCCATTTTTGGGGTCTCTCCTGCCCTGTAAGGTTTCCATTCTGATTTATCTGCCTTCCAGCAGTGGTCCTTTGTCAGCTCCTTTATGTGGAATTGTAGCCCCCATACCCTCAATCATGAATTCGCAAATACACTGAGGAAAAGGCAGGTGCAGAATGTAAGTATATTTTTCTGCATTTCCTTTCAAGACTCTTGTTTCCCCAAATCCCAAATGCTGCCATAGCGATCTGATTCTTTGGAAGACATCTTCTGGTCTTTTGTGGGCTTTCTATTTGTTCTTGAGGTTGCATTGCTCTGCTGCTTGCCACTCCATCATGGCTGGAGGCAGAAGTCCTCAGGGGAGAATTCAATCTAGGTGACGGCATTTCTGATGAACCCAAGAAATGGAGCTGATACAGGCAAGTCACTTGGCAGCTTCAGAAATGAAGCTATGGCAGAGGCAGGTTGTAAGCAGAGTAAAAAGCATAAGCAAAGTAAGGAGGAAGAAATGGTGAACACTGGGGTAGGAAATGAATAGTTCAGAATGGCTGGAGCTATTTTATTATGGGGACTGAAGCTGGAGAAGTGGTTTGGTGGCCAACTTTGAAGAACCTTGAATTTGGGCGCCCCCTCCCTGACACAGCAGGAAGCTATTAAGAGATTTCACCAAGGCTGGAATTTCTGAGAAACCTTTCAGCAGACAGTTCTGACAGTTCAGTAAAGCAACCTATGGGTCTGAGATGGAGGAGACCAAAGGAGCTGGGGAAACAGCAGGTTAACAGGGGAGGGTAGCATTTGCAATGATGTATGTGTGGGGTGTGGGGTGTGGGGTACAGCAGGACTAGATAGGAGGAGAGGTGTGGAGGAGACCCTGGGGGAATCCTGAAAATTCTTCCTGAGCTTAATGTTGTGTTGTCTTTCCTATTAAGCTGGCCATTCATGAGTCACGAATCTGCAGACATATGTTTCAACTTACATTCTAAAAAACAAGGCAAAATTAACATGGAGAGTTTTATCTGGGCCAAGGTTGAGCATGGCTGCCCAGCTCGGGACACTCTGGGACATGCTCCAGAGAACAAAGGTGGCGGTTAGAGAATTTAGAGAAAAAAAGGACAATTCAGGAGAGGGGATGATTACAAAAGTCGTGTTTCAGGTAATCTCACTGTTTTACAGGAATGACGATGTGTTATTGGCTCATGTTATTCAGGTTTAGAATGTGAGTTATTGTGTCCAGTGTTTGGCATTGTTAGGTTAATTTCCAGCTACTTGCTGTCAGCTAGTCTAGAGCCCACATAGCAAGTAGCTTCCAGAAGTGATTACTTACCTCTAGCAGGGAGTGGGATGTGACTGCCACATTTCAATGCCTCCCTGAACCTGATAATTTCAAGGAGCTCACATTCCTCAGATAAGAAGTTTTTCTTTCTCATTTGTAAATCCTTCTAAGAGGGAAGCAGCTGCCTGGCTTTGTATCCGTAAGAATTTATAAAAGGCAGAGGCTAAGAATGACATTTCTCATTCATACCATTATAATGATCAATCAGTGTTTGCTTTCCTCTGGGACAAAGGTTCAGGTCGGAAAGCAATCGCCTGGTGAGTGTGCATCTTTCTCAGGAGAGCTAGTTCACCGCCTGGCAGGCAGGAAGCCTCGCGAGGGAGCATTCACCTTGATTAATGCACCAGCATCCAGGGGCTTGCAGGCTCGGAAAGATGATTTCAACAGCCCCCGGGGGTGTTGGCTTTGCTCAGAGGGCGCTCACATTAGCTAATCGCATGGGAGTGGATAAAGTGAAGCAAATGCCACTTTATTAAATTACAATGAGAAGTAGTTCTGCCACACTGGTAGACGTATGTTCATGTGTCAATTCCATTCTCTCCCTGTTAAGCAGACCTATCAGAAATACCTGGAACCTTTGAATAAATTCCAAGAAACAGAATTACTAATTCAGGAAAAGAGCTATGCACACAAATATTTACATGCGCAAATGTTACCGTGTAATTTGTGATAGAAACACAACAATTAAACACCCTGCAGCGAGGGGATCAGTTGAATAAATTATGGTAGAGCCAAATAATGAACTAGCAGGCAATGATTTAAAATTATATTTGATAATGTGCAAAATGCAGGCAATATATTCATTTAACAAAGCAGATTGAAAAAGTATGTGTCATCATTGAGTATGTGTGTGCACAGAGAGGCTAGAGTAAAACATTACATCTTTGACATTTATCCCACAGTGATTGTCCTTGTATTTGCCTGAATTTTCCATTTACTCCTAACGAACATTTACCATGTTTACATTTAAAGTATGTTTATATGTATGCTTACACATCACATAACATATGACATGGATGTAGAAGTTTCAAACAGCAGAGTATCCTAGCAGAAACCTTTTGGAGTCAGGCAGATCTGTCTGAAATCAAGACTGCCAATTTCTAGCTTTTAGAGCTTAGGTTTTAAAAAAGATAATTTACCTTTCTTTGCATTTGTTTATTCAAAATGGGGATAAATTAGAACTACCTTATATGATTTTTGTGAGCTAAAATGTAAAGCATTTAGCATATCATGAGTGCTCAAATGAAGGAACTATTTTTATTATTGTGAAAGGAGAAGATGACTCAGTTTTCTTCCATGCAGGGGCTCTTGCAGATGTGATTTTGTGACTCAGAGCAAAGGCTGCTGATTGGATGGTTCGACATTTTCCTGGCTTCAGGGCATGCAGCTGCTAGTGTCCTTGGGGTGAAGGCAGCTGGGCCCAGGGCAGCACTTGCTGGGCACGGCCAAAGTTGGCCTTGATGACCTTCTTTCTTTCTGTTTTCCATGGACTGACCTGCCCTGCTCTGGAGTGTCTGTGTTTCTGTATGTTAATGACGTTAGTCAGGGCAAGGATGGTCATAGGTCATCCCTTCTCCTTAGGAAGAACAGAGACATCTCTGCTCATCCTCTTCTGTCTCTCTGATGACCTCAGAATTAAATTATGACCACAAAGCACAGACAGGTATAAACACAGCGCCTCCTATGAACCCCCTGCACACATAGCATGTGTCTTGCTTCAAGTACTGATGGACGACAAGGACAATAACACAGGCTCTGGAACTTCTAAGCCCAGGCCTCACTGACACTCTTGCAGTTGGGCTTATTTTTTTTTAATCAATGTTTAAATTCAAGCTCTGCCTAGTCTTTTTAGCTGTATGATTTTGGGGTGAGTCACTTCCTCTCTCTGGGCCTCTGCCAATTTCAGATCTCCCACCTGAAAGGGCCTTTATGCCTCATCATGTCGAACCTTCTCGTCTTTTTTTTTTTTTTCTGGTGAACAAACAATCACTCCACCCCCAGCCCAAGCACTCTGTGGCCTCATTGATCAGCCTTGGCTCACTCTCACCCTCACCCCCTTCCCTAGAACAGTGGCGGCTTGAAGTCACTGAAGAGAGGACCTCAGGAAGGAGGAGGGAGCTGATGACTCATGGAGGGGATTTGACAGCCGCCTCCTTTGTGGAACGAGGAAAGTCATTAGGATGGAGTCTCACGCCCTGAGGAATTGCATTTCTGATTTCAGTTTTCCGTTATCGACCTTTATTTTGCTAATTACAGCTATGACTATGAGGTGTTGGGTTCCTATTATAAGCAAGTGCAAGGCAGACCAATGTTTTCTATCTAATTCTTATGTCAATGTTTCAAGGACATTAATGTTATCCCTATTTCCAAGATGAGGATATTGCATATTAGAGATTAGATTTAGAGATGACTGGCTGTCAGACAGCTAGTAGTGAGCTGTACAATGAAATTGGTGATTATTAAAATAGGAATATGCTGGAAAGCTTATTAAATCTCACTTTCTCTTTTACGAATGAGGAGAATGAGGCTTAGAGATGATGGGGAGCAGGTCCAAGTTCACATAGCTGAATGGTATTTCAAGGACTCAAACCTCCCTCTCTCTTCCACAGCCTTCATGCTGCCTCTCTCCTTTCATCCACCATTGGCTCTAAGACTATTGCTTGATGTCTGTGTCACTGGGCTGCCTCTGCTAGGTTCATTTTGGAAATGAGCCCTCTTTGCAGTATTCAGAGATGTCCATGGATTCAGGCATATCCATCCACAGTTGCAAGTCCTTTCAGAGAAAATCTGACTCAGCATTTTCAGACAGACAAGATAAGAGTGTCCCCAAAGAGCCACCTGCAGCGTCATTGAGAGTGGAAAGAGGAGGGCATAGATTCAGATGTCCTTGGTGAGAGAGAGAAGCTGAGAACAGTACTAAGTAGTCTGCCATTTTGTATTATCCTGGTAATTTTGGTCACCTCATTACCTGTCTTTCAGAATCACTGTCTTCTTGGTTCCTGAATAGTGTGCTTAGAACAATCCTGGGGTGATATTTGCCATAGTTCAGTGTCAGACTCCATATCAGATTATATTGCAAGTATAGTCAGAGTGTGTGAGTATATACAGTAGGTGCTTAATAATTACTTGTTGACTAAATGAGCAAAAGAATGAGAGTCTGACTTTCACACATCCAGGATATGGACTCAAAGTGATCAGAGAACCAAAATGACTCAGTTAAGCAGAAGGTGCTGAAGGCATCACAGACTGATGCCAAACAGATGTGACTTCACATGCTGGTGTTGATACGTATTCATGACATTTGAGACTCAGTTCTCTTTTTTCTAAAAGAGGATGGCAAGTTCTTACCTGTGTGGTTGTTGGGAGGATTAAAATTTTGGGCCTAGTGCCTGACACAGTAAGTACTGAGCAAATGTTAGCTCTTGCTGATGCTGTTCTACTGTAACTGATTTTTAACTTACAAAGATGATGGCAACGATGAAGTCTGGCCAACAGTCCTAGGCTGAGTGGGCCAAGTCCAGACGGGCAAAGGCTGGGGTCAGGGGTGCAAGGAGCTCCAGTAGACCCTTTTCCAGGCGTTTAGCCATCGATTCTAGGAAATGCAATAAAATAAGCCCAGGACAGATGCTGGCGTCGGGCTGCCGTAGGTGAGCAGCCGAGTCATCCTGGCTTAGATGGATGTGGAGGGTGGATTCCACTGGGCTATGAAATCTATGAGTAGAAAAAGGCGTGGGCTGGTTTTGTTGCCTTTTCTAAATTGTGCTGTTTGCACTGAGTTCTGTTTCAGTGAATCCTGAGAGAGCCTCTGTCTAGAGACCAGAGGAAGACGATGGAGGAGGTGGGAGGTAGAGGCCCCGCGGCTGCCTCTTCCTGGGCCTGCAGCGCCCTCTTGTGGCTCAGAGCCCGAGCATCCACTCCAGGTTTCCTCTGCAGGTGCCGCTGCAGAAGGGGTGCTCCTGGGCTTCCCACCCTCCTAGGGGTTGTGTTGTGCTGCTTCTCTTTGGAACCCGGAGTCCCGAGAGAGAAGGAAGAGGAAGGAAGACTTCCCGTCGTGTTCCAAGATGGGCTCCTGTGACGGACCTCAGGTGTGCTGCTAACTGGCCAGATGACCTGCAATTATCTGCCTAGGCTCTTTGAGCCTGGGTCCTCATAGCTGTGCTATGAGATGAAAGAAGGCAGACAGTGCACCTGGAAGCACTTTGTTTTCTGACACCCAGTAGTTTCACATTAAAAATTAGTTCTCTTGCCTTCAATATTTTCCTTTCTCTTCCAGATAAAATTGCTAAAATCCAGAAAAGTGAGCTTTTTGTTCTTTTAATAGATGTTAGTCAAGTGCTAAAGAGTGATGCATTCCTCAATCTCTAAAACCTATGTCCTAGATTCAAATTTGCCCATCTTGCTGTTTGACCTGGGAAGTTACCTAAACCCTTTGTGACTCAGTGTCCTCACTGGTAAAGTTAGAATAATAAGATCTGTCTTACAGGAACCTTATGAGATTTTTTTTTTTTTTTTTTTTTTTTTTTTTTTTTTTTTTTTTTTTTTTTTTTTGAGACGGAGTCTTGC
Source organism: Chlorocebus sabaeus (assembly GCF_047675955.1). Taxonomy (NCBI): domain Eukaryota; kingdom Metazoa; phylum Chordata; class Mammalia; order Primates; family Cercopithecidae; genus Chlorocebus; species Chlorocebus sabaeus. The sequence continues at coordinate 142,850,794 of NC_132911.1, read as the reverse complement.
TCTGTCGCCCGGGCTGGAGTGCAGTGGCCAGATCTCAGCTCACTGCAAGCTCCGCCTCCCGGGTTTACGCCATTCTCCTGGCTCAGCCTCCCGAGTAGCGGGGACTACAGGCGCCCGCCACTTCGCCCGGCTAGTTTTTTGTGTTTTTAGTAGAGACGGGTTTTCACCGTGTTAGCCAGGATGGTCTTGATCTCCTGACCTCGTGATCCGCCCATCTCGGCCTCCCAAAGTGCTGGGATTACAGGCTTGAGCCACCGCGCCCGGCCTACCTTATGAGATTTATGTTAGTATTTGAGAAGAGTTTGAATAGTATGTGGAGCTAGTATTTTTGATGTTTTCTCATTATAGTCTCATCACCATCCTTGTTGTAGTTAGTGCTGTGAGAGATAGGGGGAGAGCCTTCTAGTGGAGACTAGGAAGGGCCTGGAGATACAATGTTAGATTCCAGAGCAGTTCCAATTTCCTTGGAGTAGAAAACAGATAACGTTATGGGGTAAAGCTGAGGAAGGGCCTGGGTACCCATGGAGTTTGGATTTTATCCTAGAGGGACTTTGGAGACTTATAAGGGAAGATGTGGGGACAAGCATCATGTCCCACAAAAACATGCTTATGTCTGTTGTCAAAAATTCATAGGTTTGGGGGCTGCCATTACCAAGAAATTATTTCTTCAGTATTTCAGAATGCATATGGCAATAAATAAAAGTTCATATAGATTTTATGCTCCAGTTTCATGCTTGTGGCACTGGAGAAGTTCAGCAGGCAAATAAAAGAAATTCAGCTGAGTTCTCTTGAGTTATAGTCAACTCAGCAGCAGACAGAATTTCAGATTGCACAACTAGGAATTCATTGTCTTGTATGGTTTTCTTCCATTTTCACCGGAGCCATAAACCTGATAGGGGATGAGCATGGTGAGATAAGTCTGAGCTGAAAAAGTAGCCAAGGCTGTTCTGTGTCCCACAGGGTGCTGCTTCCGTATGGCTTTTCTGAACGCTCCCAAACAGAACGTCAGCTACCCTCTGCAGCACAGATGGTACCTGCGTGTTCAGCAGAGAACCAGATGCTCTGTGCAGTGGCTCATTAGGCAGGTGAGCAAGTCAGGAGCCAATGAGATGCTAGAGAAAGCAAGCCCAAGACCCACATAAAGGAAAGTATTGCAACACACTGGTTTCTATCAATCAACTGAGGGTATGTGGTGCCTCCCGACAGGGCCTCGGACAAGTACTGTTCTAAGTATTTGTTCTAAATGTAGGTCCAATTGAGGCCCCTAAATCTTCCTTGTCTGATTCCCAAGAGTTGTTCAATGCCTTCAAGTCAGAGGCAAGCAGAGCCTTCCCACTCTTCCCTGGACCTTGATGCAGGTGACTTTTCAGAGATTGTGTGACCCCAGTAAAGCCACTGGCATAAATGTTGAGAAGGCTCGGGTTCCCATCTGGCTTAGCCCTGCCAGAAAACCCCCTTCCTCACAGTGAGCCAGGGACCTGCCTTTCCCGTGGTGTCCAGTGCCTTTGTTACTTTTATTTTCCATGCTAAGTGGTTGTAGCAGGAAGGCAAAAGCGATTTATAATCTCCAGACATATCATTGATTGGAGAGATATTTATTGAATATCCACTGTGTCAAACTGTTGTTACATGCTGCATGGGAAGATAAGTTCTATTAATTATTTCGTATAAAAAGTCTCCATGCTCTGCCCCTGAGGCTACAAACAGTAAAAAGGAACTGGTCTTCATCTTGGCTGGAAAGACCTCGTCCTGGTCTAGTAGAAGGCATATACGGTGACCAGAGAACTGCAATTAAATGAATGTAACAGTGTAAGTGCCCTCTGCTTTATCTAGGCTACCTCTATGGAAGCCCAAAGGCACCTAAGTCCTCTTAAAGAGGATGCAGGTACAGAATGCTTCCTGAAAGAGGCAACATTTGAGCTAAGAATTTAATTCAGGGTTTCTCAATCTCAGTGGTATTGGCATTTTGGGCTGGATAATTCTTTGTTGTGGGGGCTATCCTGTGCTTCCTTGGCTTCTACCAAATTGTGAAAATCAAAAGTATCTCCAGACATTGCCAAACATCCCTGGAGGGAGGGCAAAAGTCCCAGCCCCACACTCGAGAACCACTGATTTAGCTCAGTGAAGGCTGGTGGGAATGTCTGGAGAACTTGAGAACCTTGGCTTTGGTTGCAGGTAGTAAGGCGCTCCGTGAGGCCTTTTCCAGAAGAACTGTGCTTTAGAAAGGTCATCCCATTGCTATGTGACAGGGCAGAGGCAGTAGCTAGTGGCATTGTCTCCATGCCACTCGCCTTCTAATTAGACAGGAGACCTTGGGCCAGCCACTGGTCTGATCCTGCCCCAGGGCAGCCTACTTACAAAACAGCCACTGCAATGTCGCTGGTCTTCCTACAGGCCCTACCAGGAGAGGTGTGATGTACGATAACATCTCCTCCTACAGGGAGAACAGCCCATGAGCTAAGGGAATTTGAATCAGAACCTGGATCTTTCTGATGGTTTTCAGTGTGAGGCTGTTTGAAATTCTGAGATTCAAAGATGTTTCGGAGTCGGAAGTGGACAGGGGAGATGGTCTGGTCCATGATTAGTGGGTGAGTCTGATAAGTAAATATTTTCTTCCAAGATACTCTGTACTTCCACAGTGAATGTGTGGGCTCCATATTCTGTTAGAGGATTTATCCTTTCCTGGGTGATGGTACAGGTGAAAAAGAGTATGGAGGGGACAACAGGCACATTTTATTCCACTCATTCTTTCTGAATGCAGACAATGGAGGCAGTATCAATAACAGGACAAAGACATGTGGGCCACAAGGAATTGATTGGCCAACACAGTCCACCCTCCACTTTTTTTTTTTTTTTTTTTTTTTTTTTTTTTTTTTTGAGACAGTTTCGCTCTTGTTGCCCAGGCTGGAGTGCAATGGCACAATCTCGGCTCACTGCAACCTCTGCCTCCTGGGTTCAAGCAATTCTCCTGTCTCAGCCTCCCGAGTAGCTGGGATTACAGGTGCCTGCCACCATGCCCTGGGTAATTTTTGTGTTTTTTAGTATAGACAGGGTTTCACCATATTGGCCAGGCTGGTCTTGAACTCTTGACCTCAGGTATCCACCTGCCTCGGCCTCCCAAAGTGCTGGGATTAGAGGCGTGAGCTACTGTGCCCAACCCACCTTCCACTCTTAATCACTGCACTGGGTAACACAGGCTTTTTCTCCTTCCTCTGAGACATTTTCTAGTTCTGATGAAGTTATTCACCTGTGAAATCATTTTTGAAATAAAACCATGGTTCTTAACGCATCAAAATCACCTAGAGCACTTGTTTAACACACAGATTGCTGGGCTCCAGCCCCAGAATTTCATGCCAGGTGATGTTGATGCTACTGGTCTGGGTATTTTAAGCAGCCTGTTTTGTGTATCAGGCGGCATTGTGCCTCTGAAAGTATAGATAACATGGTGTGTAGACAAATACTTCTTAGAAGTTTCATACATACCATTTACCCCAATCCTGGTTGCTCACGACTGGCTTAATCAGCACCCCCATCTCCTATTCTTAGCCAGTGCATTAATGTGCATTATTTATGGTTATAGAGTTGGATAACTGAGTGACTTCTATTTTTACAATAATTAAAGGGTTTGGGAGAAAATGAGTTTAGCTGTTTATGTGCCCTCAAACAGCCTTGTAGGTTAGGGCCGAAATGATGAGAGAACAAATAAAGGTGCTGTTAGCCTTGTCCATGGTGCTGAAGGACACACTGGAGAGGGTTCCAAGTTCATAGGATTGCACAGCCCCAGACAGAGCCGGGATAGGAGTCTGTACTTTTCCTCCAGCTCCGACATGCAGGTACTTGCCACATCTAATGGACCAAGGAAAGAAAAGAGGAAAGGGATTCAGCATATACCCCAGGATGCAGCAGGCTCAGTTTTTCAGCTTCAAAGCCAATGTAGGCAATGAAACAAAAAAGTACAGGACAGAGATGACCCAGAGCTCCCAGGACTGAGGCCAGAACATGGTCACTGGCCATTGCTCCCTACTATGGAGGTTCCTCTGCTTCTGTCATTGTCGTCAGATTGTTGAACTGGGAAGGAAGGATACTCAATCCTGTGGACTCTGAACACAATAGGTCTGTTCAAATCTAACTGGGTTATCCATGAAACCATGACCCAACCTCATAATCCTTGGCTTTCTTGGCAATTATAACAGTCCCTGCCTCTGAGAGTTAAAGTGAGGATTAAACAATACAAAGGACTGTAACGGGTGAAAATACTCAGGAAACCATAGCTGTATTTCCTGTTACCCCCAATGAACTACTAAAATTTTCATGCACAAAGTGGCATCCTCTGCACCTTCTGAGTCAATGCCTTATTCCCAAAGGTTGTCCCACAGCCAACAGTGTCAAAGCTCTTAGAGTCATCCCAAATGATTTCTCTTTAATGACCACAACTTATTGATATAGTATAGAGCTTCTCAAGCTATAATATGTACTCAAATCACAAGTGTATCTCATTAAAGTGCCTTTGTTAAAGTACGGTCCCTGGACCAGGAGCACTGGCATCACCTGAGTATTAAAAATACAGAATCTTAGGTTAAAACCCAGACCATATCAAATTAGAATCCCTCAACAGGTGATTTGTATGCACATAAAGACTGCGAAGCACTGGCCCAGAGAATACTGTCAGATACTATGCTGCTGTTGGGGTGTTTAGTCATTCTTCGGTTCATGCTTTGTCTTATCTTCTTTCCTCTATGATCTTTTAACTTTCTAATAGAAAGTTCTAGTTCTTTGCCCTTACCATCAGGAGTAAGCGCTAAGACATGTATTTAATCCTTGTAGCAACTCTATGAGGTAGATGTTGCATTCTATAGAGGAGTAAATCGACAATTAGTAACCATGTGACCTTGTGCAAGCAACATTGGTTTTCAAATGGCAGGGCCAGGATTTGACCCTGGACCTTTCCTGCTGCCAATGATGTGCATTCATGCTTTGTTACACAGCACATACGCAGAGAGCATTAACCTCTGTACAGATAACCACCCAGATGGCTTACTTTGTGTCTTCTTCCAAACAGATAAAACAAATTCTAGCATAATAATCACATACTAACAATCTCTGAACATTCAGTTATGAGAACTGATGTTTAACTGAAGGAGACTGATACAGTTTGGCCATGTCCCCACCCAAATCTCCTCTTGAATTCCCACATGTTGTGGGAGGGACTCTGTGGGAGGTAATTGAATCAGGGGGGCAGGTCTTTCCTGTGCTGTTTTTGTGATAGTGAATAAGTCTCACAAGATATGATGGCTTTATAAGGCAGAGTTTCCCTGCACAAGTTCACTTTCTTTGCCTGCTGTCATCCATGTAAGATGTGACTTGCTCCTCCTTGCCTTCCGCCAAGCTTGTGAGGCCTCCCCAGCCATGTAGAACTGTAAGTCCAAGTCCACTAAACCACTTTCTTGTATAAATTGCCCAGTCTTGGGTATGTCTTTATTAGTAGCATGAAAATGGACTAATACCGAGACCAAGTCTTCACCTAGCTCTTTTCTCTTCCCTGTGTTGTATCTGTGGGTGTAGTCCTTGGAACCCCAGGTACTGAGAAGTGGGGTGAGTGAAGTTCTTGATCTGAGCCCTCCGTGGGGCAGGGAGAGTATTTAGATGGGATCTGAGAATGAGAGGGTGTCTGGAAAGGTCAGCCGTATGGACAGGAAAGCAGTGAAGTTCTAAACATGGACCATAGCTGACTGTGAGACACTGGTGAAGAGGCTATGAGCATCTTTCTGCTTTTTTAAAACATTGCTCTGATCCCTTCGCTCTCTGGTTTACAATCCTTTAAAGATTTCTCATCCCCGAATGGCTAAAACCCAACTCCCTTGCCTGATGTCTGAATGTCGCTTGCCTCTCCATCTCCTTCCCACCCTGTCCTTTGACACCAGCTGTACAGAGCCCTAGTGGCCCCTAGCTGTTCCTTATCTTTGCTCATAGTGCCTTGGACACCTCTCTCCACTTTGGCTTCCTGTCCAGCTTATTTGCATGTGCACCACCTCCTCTGGGAGCCCTGTCCTCTGTACTCTCAGCATGCCCTGCCCATGTATCTATTGCCATCACTGCACACAGGATTATATCTACATTCACATGTTACAGATACGGGTTTCTCACTAGACTGTGAGCTCCTTGAAGACAAGCACAGCAGAGCCAAAAACAGCGCCTGCAGATATGGCACATGCTCTTTTTTGTTGATAATAAACAATTTCAGAAGAATTGGGAATAAATTCGGTTCATTTTCAGGTGAATAAACAGACTCAGAAGAGAAGTGTGACTTCTCCCAGATTATCCAGGTCTGAGCTGGGACTGAACGCAGTCCTCTCAGCTTCAGAAGCTATATAGTCACTGGTTCCATGTGTAGCTGCCCATTAGAGCTGATGGACTTTGTCCCATGACCTCATGAATTTGCTCCATCCACAATCTGCTGGATGGACACTGGGCCTCATGGGATGGCGTAGGATGGGCCTGGGAATCTGCATTTTCAGATTCCCATGAATCAACTTCCAGGTGATTTTGCCAGGTCAACACTATGCCAGGTTAGAAGACTTTGGGTTATGTCATTGTTCACTGTACTCATTTCAGATCCTGATGTTGAGTTCAAGTAGAGAACATGGATAGCAGATCATTGGGGCAATCCACAGAGCAATGTCAAGATTAGTTGTTTATGTATTAATATCACCTCAGGGACATCTTGGTCAGGTGGACTATTCTTGAGAACACAGTTTGGATGAGGGTAGGAAGAAATTCATCTAAGTATCAATATCTCACGATGACTTGAACACTGAATTTTAGCAGTCTCGTGTTTCCCTGAAGAGCAGGACTGGCTAGTCATGTAAAAGATTCAAAATGAGATGTCGCATTCTGAGAACAGTGGAATTAAGCTACAAATCAATAACAGGTCTAGAATATTTTTATATGTTTGGAAACTAAAAAAAAAATACCTGAACAACCCATGAGTCTAAAAATAACTGAAAAGGGATATTTAAAAATAGAAACTGAATGAAAACGAAAACACAGCATATCAAATATCCATGTGTGTATCTCCATTTGTGGCATAGGTGTGGGACTATAACAAACTAGTTCCGTTGGTTTCAGCTCAGTCTCTTCTCAATTTTAGGCAGAGTGCAGAAGTTGAGGGTATCCATGTATTACATTTCTTAAAGAGACTTCAGTTCATTTAATCCTAGTTTCTCCATCTGTCAAGTGAATGCAGTAACAGGGCCCATTTCACCAACTGCTCTGACCATTAGAAAGGCAGGTCCTGATACACAGTAAGCATTCTATGGCATTAGTGAATGGATACATTACATATTTCAAAGATGAGATGAACAAAGTGACTTGCTCAGGCTTACAGAAATTGCTGGAAAGGGGTATAAGCTTAATCTGTGGAGTCTTTGATTATGTAGTGTTGTGCCAGAAGCTGGAAGGAATCGTGACTGACTTTGGATTGTGTACCCCGAGCCCCTTCTGGGGTGACGTGACTTAGCAAGGAAGACTGAGATCTGAGGTCTGGGTGCCCTCCTTCTCACTCCCAGCTTCGTTTATGTGCTTCTCCCTGTGACCTTGTTTGAACCAAAGTATTGACTTAAAAAAAAAAAAGAAAGAAAAGAAAAGAAAAGAAAACAGAAAGCAAAGCACCTCTTAACCCAAACACCTTTTTACACCTGGGAAACAGAGCCAGAGAGGACAGCCCTCCCCAAGGCAGACATAGAATTCCAGCATCGTGGGTATAACGTTGAGGCCCTATTTGCCCACTACGTTTTTCACTGCACTGACATTCCCATAGCTTTGTTCTTATTGATGGGTTCTTTTCTCTCATTTTGGCATTTAATGTCCTCCTGGGAGAAACAATATGCTCTGTTTCTATCCTCATTCCTCAGGGGAAGCTCGGGGCGGGAGACCATTAGCCAGAGTCCTCTGTTTATGTAGAAATGGTCATTTCCAGAGCCAAGACAGGGGCTAATGCCCTCTGAGCTCCCTCTCCCTGTGGACTCAGAGATTATATAATTTCCCCAAAGTTACACAGTGAATACATGGAGAGAGTGGAGTTTGAACGAAATGTGTGACTGTGAACTTGTGCTCCCCTGGCCTCTCCTTTTGGGCTTGGCAACCTCTGACAACAAGGGTGAGTGTCAGCAGAGAAAACACCTGCTGGGAAGCTCAGATCCAGGGCTTGCAGAAAACCCTGGTAGGGCAGGCCCGGGCACTGATCACCGTTCCTCACATTCTTTCAGGGCTGAGGGTTTCTTGAGACTTCCAGACCACTGATGGCCATGGGACTCTGCAACAGAGCAGGTGTGTCCCGCATAGGTTACCCGGGCCCTGTGCGGCTGTGGTCTCAGCTCATTTTGTGCAGAGGTTGCCAGGAGAGCCGGAGAACTGAGGCTGCTCAGCTAGTTCAGCCTGGAGGTCAGCATTTCTGAGAATGGCCTGCCTTTGACAATCATCTGGGCAGCTTTGGCCATCAGATGAATCCCACGGAGAACCTACTTCAAGTGGGCAGTGAGTGAGGACCATGAGTCCTACCCTACCTCAGAAAACTGTGGGCATGTCTCATTGCCTGCATGTGAGTTTTTCTATGTCTTTGGAAACAGGAGCTGCCTATCTACAAGTTACTCTGCAAATTGTTTTTTGCATTTAGCAGATCACTGCCATCCTTTCAAGTTAGTACAGATAAAGAGAATGGGTTGGATCGGTCTCGATACAGGGCAAACAAGCAAACCCCAAAACAGACTTGTGTGCACACCCATGCATGCATCTTTATGTAATCTTACTTTTCCGAAAGCAGAGAACCTGTTCAGCACTTTTAATAGGTAAGCCAGGTAGCTTTCATGAAAGGTTACAGTAATCAGTGGCCCCAGAGAAGCTTCTGAGCAGCCGATGGGATCCCAAGGCCTGCTGTATTCTACTTGGATCCTTGGTCACAATTTCCTCTATGGTCAACTCTGCCCCAGGAAAAGGTGAGTAATAGGATTAGAGGATGCAGAGACCAAGTCCAGCAGGTACCCAGCACAACAGGAAGGCTGAGGTGGGCAGGGGGCAAGAATAAGTAGGAAACAGTACCTGTATCCTACTGTGGCTCAGAGACGAGTCTTTGGTTACTTGAGACAGGCAAACCTGGTGTGAATTCCCAGGCAACAGATGACATGGGCTCTGACACGTAGGGGTTGGGGGGCGTTGGGGCAGGGATGGAGAGACCAGGGTAGGACGTGGTGGGAAGGCTAGCTGCATATTTGGTCACCAATAGCATTCTTTCATGGTATCCCTCATCTCCGCCCCCCCATACCCATTGTTAATCTTTTTCTCAATTGACCTTGGTTACTGAGGTCTAAATGACCATCTGGGCTTCTAAGATCCACCAGACCAGTCGGTAATTCTGAAGTAAAGGTGCTTCTCTGGGGAAGACAGTCTAAGGAAGAGTCCTGGGAGAGACATAGCATTCATAGCAGATAGAAAACTGCATCCTTTTAGAAGACCTTTTACGGAACTACCCTCCAGGGATCCTCTCTTTGGCAAACACATTGCATTGCTGTGCTAGACCCAGACTGCAGGGAGCATGAGCATACCAAGAATGTGTTCGAATGCACCTTCCTGGGGTCCGTCCTTCAGAGAGCCCAAAGTGTTGTCAGCTGCGTGGTTTGGGAATCTGCATGTTAGCCAGCACTCCAGGTGAGTCTGTTGTGGGAAGCTCAAGGAACACACAGAAAATCTGATGTAACTGGTCAGCTCTCTAGGAAGCAGGAATGGTATTCCCCTGCCCCTCGTGGTGTGTGTGTGGTAGGAGAATCAAGCAGAGCACCTACCTGGCATGGGCTTCCACATACACCGTGGTATCTCCAAAACAGGAATTTAGGTGGTGGTGATATAGTCTGGATGTGTGTCCCTTCCAAATCTCATGCTGAAATGGAATCCCCAGTGTTGGAGATGGGGCCTGGTGGGAGGTGTTTGGTTCAGGGGAGCGGATCCCTCGTGAATGGCTTGGCGCTCTCCTTGAAGTCATGAGTTTTTGTTCTGTTACTTCACAAGAGTTGGTGGTTTAAAGAGCCTGGAACCTCCCTCCTTTTTTCTTGCTCCCTCTCTTTTGCCAGGTGACATGCCTGCTTCCCCCCCTTTGCCTTCCACCATAAGTGGAAGCTTCCCGAGGCCTCACTAGAAGCAGAAGCCAGCGCTATGCTTCTTGCACAGCCTGCACGACTGTGAGCCCATTAAACCTCTCTTTGTAAGTTACCCAACCTCAGGTATTCCTCTTTAGCAATGCAAGTGGACTAACATGCATGGCTAAGTTAAAGCAAAGCAACCAGCCATGCTATTCTGTGGTCAGGCTTCTCATCTGTGTGTTTGCCAAATGTGTATAAGGAAGGCAGAAGCACATTCATATACAGATTCTTCAGTTTGAAATCTTTAATACCCCAGGGTCCAGCTCTCCACACTGGGCCTCAATTACCCTGCAGACATGCTGCTCAAACACCAAATCACACTGGATAACTCTTTGCCTGGGTCTTAACCTAGGAAGTTGCTTTCTGGAGCCCTGGTTAAGTATTTTAAGCAGGATGGATCTCAGACACAGTAGAAATGTGCATTTGTAGAGCTCACATCAGGTTCATAAGAATTGACTTAAACCCTGGTGGCCTGTGGTGGGGGATAAATGTGATGTGCTTTGTGCAAGGAATGGAGGCTTCCCTTACCCCTCACCTGCAAACCCCACTCCAACAATGTTGCACTCATCTGAAACTCCTTTCCTGTCTTCGAGGGCCATGGTAGATACTGGGGAGGTGGAGGTAGAGCGGCATCATCCTTGCTCTCAGGAGCTCAATTTGAACAAAGACATGTCTAAAAGCAATCTTAATCCAGCCTGATAAATGCAGGGATCAGGGGTATGTAGTTGAGAAGCCCTGCTGGCAAGGAACAGGCTGTGGCCAGCAGACATTTCAGAGAAGACAGGATGAAATCAGACATTATAAATATCTGAGACAACCCAGGGGTAGTAGGTCTCTCCCAAAATACCAGGCTATAATTCCCGGGACTTGTAAATGTTGCTCAATATGGAAGAAGGGGCGCTGCAGATGTGATTAAGTTAATCTAGAGATGGGGAGATTGTCCTTGATTAGCTAGGGTCCTAAATCTAATTACAAATGTCCTTATAAGAGAGGCAGAAGGAGATGTGATACGGACAGAAGAGAAGGTGATGTAAAAATGGAACAGAGATTGGAGTGACTCAGTGATGCGGCTATCAGCAAAGGAATGTCTGGAGCCACCAGAAACTGGAAAAATGAGCTTTCCTCTGGAACCTCTGGAAAGAGTATGGCTCTGTTGATGGCTCGATTTTACTCACATAAAACTGAGTTAGGACTTCTGACCTTTAGAACTTTGTTGTCTTAAGCCACTATGTTTGTGGCAATGTATTAAAGAAGCCACGGAAAATTAATACACTGGCCAATTCATGTAGGGGTAGAAAGGGGACAGGTCATATTCCAGGCAAATCGGGGTACAGGCCACAGAGCAATCTGGAGGAACTAGAAATAATCATTGGTGGCTAGAAAATGTGGGTGACCAGAGCAAGAGGAAACGAGTTGGGGAAGATGTTCAAGGTCAGATTAGCAACTGCACACAGTTGCCCATCAACACAAATGCTTCCTCCAGCAGCCCCAAGCAAGGTTGTGCTCCTGCCTCATTTCTCCTCTGTGTCATCCACACTCCTGGTCTCCATGGGAGATGAAACACAGCCATAAACTCTTTCCATGGAGCGGTGGAGTCTAGTCTCCCACTCCTTGAATCTGAGCTGGCCTTTTTCATTTGTTCTTCTGATAGTGTTAGAGGCAACACAGGCCTCAGAAGGTCTTTCATGTTCTACTTGGCCTTCTTAGAACGTTGCCATTACTCCACAGAGAAGCCTGGTCTGACTTCTTAAGGGTGATGGATCACATGGTGACAGAGGCCCAGCCACCCTTGTCCAGTTGAATCCAGCTCACCTCTGACCTTCCAGCTGAATGTGCAAGTCTAGGCAAGGCTGGAGGAACTGACAAGGCAACCCACAGAAAGTGGGATGAGAATGAGCTACTATTTTAAGCCTCTAACTTTTGGGGCAGTTTGTTATGCATAAACTGAAAAACTTCTATGCCCCCAACCCCATCAGATTCTGGTCTGTGAGATTCTCTAACAGCCCATCACCCGCCTCCCCCTGAGTCTCCAACTCAGTTTTTTTTGTTTTGTTTTGTGGCTGGATTCTAACCCCAGTTCTTTTTCATCTACTGTGGACTTGGTATCATGCCCTACTTTTAGATCAATGAAAGATTTTCTAATGCAGGATGTTCTTCCAGGGATAATTGGTAGTAAAAATTCTGAGCTTCAGCACGGTTCCCACCTCCTGCAATGTTTCCCAAATGCAGGTTCTGAGGGGTATTTATACCAAGAAGCTGTGCAAACTTACATGTGATCAAGTTAGAACATCCAGCCTCATTTACTGTGCCATTAATATGTGCCCAGTGTGAGATAATCTGTCACTCTTGTCTCACTTGAATATCATAAGGGTTGTCTGGGTAAGACATTATCAACCTCAATTACCCAGGGCTTAGGAAGATTAAGGAACTTCCACACAGGCATTATAGCTAGTGAGAGGGGCTGAGCCTGAATGTGGATGAAGCAGCCTTTGATTACAAAGCCCAGGGCTTTTGAGCTAAGCTGCCCCAAATGACCAATACAATATTTAATAGATATTATTGAATGGCTGCATAAATGAATGAACGCATACTTGGATAACCCTCCAACTCAACTCTCCAAGCTCCCTTCACCTGCTGTGAAAGCCTGGGGAGAGTGTTGTGGGCACTGAGGCTGTGAGCAGAAAATGTGGCCTGTGGTGCAGCATATCTAGGGCAGTGTGTTAAATTGCTTTCATGCCACTGATAAAGACATACCCAAGACTGGGAAGAAAAAGAGGTTTCATTGGACTTATACTTCCACATGGCTGGGGAGGCCTCAGAATCAAGGCGGGAGGCAAAAGGCACTTCTTACACGGCAGCAGCAAGAGAAAATGAGGAAGAAGCAAAAGCAGAAAGCCCTGATAAACCCATCGACTCTCATGAAACTTATTCACTATCATGAGAATAGCATGGGAAAGACCAGCCCTCATGATTCATTTACTTCTCCCATCCCCCTGGGTTCCTCCCACAATACGTGGGAATTCTAGAAAATACAACTCAAGGTGAGATTTGGGTGGGGACCCAGCCAAACCATATCAGGCAGGGAAGCTGCCCACTGGGCGTTAATTCCTCTTTGTCTCTGATCCTTGTGCTGCATTTGGCTATTGACAAAGGTGTTTAAGCTGGAGCAGAACTGTACTCAGTGATACGAGAACTTGAAGCTCCCAGAGATGCAGGCACCATCTCTTGAAGCCAACAGTCAGGCCTGAACAGTCCCCTTTGTCCTATAATACCCCCCTCCTCTTCCCATAAAGGAAGCAGAAGAGCTAGGACACTGTGGGGAGGGAGTGCACCATAGCAGGTTCCTCCACAGCTCTGCCGCAGATTGAGCGCACCAAGAGCCTGGCCTGCTGACATCTGCCTGGGTCTCTCTATTTTTAGTAGAGATGGGGTTTCGTCATGTTGCCCAGGCTGGTCTCGAACTCCTGAGCTCAGGCAATCCACCTGCCTTGGCCTCCCAAAGTGCTGTATGTTTAATTTTCTATCCCGTTTTTTTTTTCTTTTCTGCTTCGTCCATGGTATTATATTTTTCCTTGTTGCTCTAGAGTTTTCCTAACTTGTTTAGAAACAGTAGCCAGAGTCCATTGATTGCATCCGTGATAATTTATATATCTACTTCCCTTTTAAGGCTCTTTCTAGCTTTTTTTTTCCTATTAACAATAATGCTTCAGGGAATATATTTATGCATAGAGGTTGCTTTTCTTTCTCAGATATAGAATTACATCCTTGGGCTCAGTTCCCAGAAGTGAGTTATTGGCTCAAAAACATGAGTATTTCTGTGGCTCTGAAAGCACATTGCCAAATCACTTTCCAAAGTGTTCATTACGATTAAGAGTCAGAGAGAGAATTTTACCCCATCCCCACCAGCGATAGTGTTTGTTTTTTCTTTTTACTATGGTTAAGAAGCCAAACACTTATTTTGTTGATTTTGAGTTTCTTTTCAGTAAGATTTGCCACTTGTACTAGTTATAACTAGGAAGTATTTACACATAACTATTACATATAGTTTCTGTACATCCTATGTGCTTTACAAGGGGGTCCTTTAAGTATTGTTTGCCATAACTGAAGATTCAGGCACAAAGAAGTCCGAGTTGATTGCACAGATGTGGGACATGCGGCATAGGGAAGGTGTTTGAGACTCATGCTCTGGAGCGAGCAGATTTTGGGGAACTGACCAGCTACTGAGGGGCAAGAGAAGGGCTGAGACACAGGGTCCACAGAGTGTGTTGCACTTAATTGCAATTCACATCCGCAGTGGCAAAGCCTGGAATGAACATTTAGATAGAGGCCACCCTCTGAAGCTGCAGGCTCATCTGCTAACCAGGGCATGGGTAAGAGACATAGTCATTCACTCTACGCATGGAGGGGTGCATGCTGGCCTCAAGAGGACCCTCAAGGCCAGGCTGGAGGGTTTAAACTTGATCCTGTAGGCAAAGTGGAGCTGCTAATTTCTGTGGAAGAAGCATGGCTGGAACCTGACCATGATACAGTCACCGGAGCAGGGAGATTGGTGGATGCAGCAATCATTTATGCAGGATGGGATGAGACCTGGGAAAGCAGAGTAAGGGACAAGACATGCTTTTCTGTGCAAAGGAAAGAGCAAGATGTGTCCTTAGCATATGTCTTTCCCCCAGGAAAGAGCTGCTCTCATGCTCCATCCTCATGCAGGCTTCCCTGGGACAGGGAACTTTGCAAAAGCCTAAACTGTCTCATGAATTGCATGTCCAGTGCCCATCACAGTGCCTGGCACACAATAGTTCGTTATGGAATGTTAAATAACTGGATCAAGAAGTCAAATAAGTGTACAGAAGGGCAGGAGAGGAAGAGGAGGATGGATACAGATTGAAACAGAAAAATGAGAGTGATGTCATGTGAGGCTAAAGGCAAAGGAAATAAATATAGCAGAGTGTACTGTGTAGAATAGAAATGACAGCAAAAACTGGGTCAGGAGACCTGAGTATTACAGTCCATTTGGCCAATAGTCAACCCCAGCAGAGTAGTCCCTGCCCCCATCTCTGAGCCTCAGCTTTCTCTTTTCTAAAGGAAGTAAGTAAGATTGCTATGGAATCATTGATTCTAACATCTTACGACTGATAAGAACTTGAGTTTTTATGCAGGCAAAGTTCTGTTTGTACTGCGATGTGGTTAAATTTCATACAAACTGGAGTTTTAGGACTTTTAAGTGTGGCACATTGTATATAATGTTGGCCTCAGACTTCATCACTGATTCAGGTCCCTGTTATTTCACTTAACGACTACTGTCTTTCCTCCTTTCTATCATTCCCCTCCAAATGGTAGTCTCCTCAAATCATTCCCCATAAGGAGAATCAGAAATTCTTGGAAGTAAAAATGATTGCTGGCCTGGAGTAGGAAATATTCCAGTTGAGCCTGAAGGAGTTGGTACCAGAATTCAAGGAAGCTATCACAGAACAATTGGCCATGTCAAAGGGTATACTGTCAACACGAAGGAGCTTCCCTTTGTACAAAGATGTAATTTTTAAAGTTTGTGATCATCTACTACAAAACCCCCAATAATTATTAATTCATAATGATATACACAAAAATGCAAAGACAGAAAACCAATCAAAAATAAATACGACCCATTAGGAATCATTAGATTCTCAGGCATTAAAAGTTTTAAAAAAAAAAATGAAGCATGCTTTCTACTATTCCTGAATAAATGGTGTTTCAGAGTAACCAAATAGCCCTAGTTGATGAGCAAACAAATTTTATGAAGATTTCAAATAATACGTTCTAAAGGAAAGGTAGAATCAAACAATTGAATCAAGCAATAAGTCACCTTTTGAACATTGTTACATTGTTACATTGTGGATGGTACATTAAGAAATTTTACATTGAAGAATCAGGCAGCCCCAGCTGAACTCCTCATCAGTGTAATTATTAGACAGTGTGTGCTTCATGGTATGTTAGCAAGTGAAGCACCTAGGACCACTTATCAAGTCTGTATGCAAGAAAGTTAAACCCCAATGCAATGAAACCCTAGAGAGGCAGAGTTCAGCAAACTATAGCCTGTTGGCCAAATTCTGACTGTGGTCTGTGTTTCTATGGCCTGCACGGTAAGAATTGTTTTTACATTTTATAGGATTGTGAGTAAAATTAGAGTATGATTCAGGGACCATATGTGGCCTCCAAAGCTTGACACATTTACTATCTGGCCGTTTAGAGAAAGTTTGCTAACCCCCTGACTTTTACAAGAAATATGTGGAGAGATTATGACAAGATGATCAATGACAGCATGCAGGATCCAATAGACTAACACAGAATGTGAGACCTATCACAGAACAGTTAGCCTTGCTTCTACAATCCGTAGCATAAACATTGGGATGGGTTGCTGGATTGCTCTAGACTGAATGTTACGTGGATGTTTGATTCCTGATTTAAAGAAATATAAAATGTAGCTTTAAAATTAATATTTTAAATTGATAAGTCATTGTTTGTAAAAATGCACAGGGTACAATGTATTTGGATCTATGTAAATAACAGAGAATGGTAAATCCAGCTAATTATCATATACATCCGCTCATTTGCATTCGTTGGAAATGTATTCTTAGCTATTCAGAAATACACATTATTGGCTATATCACCCTGCTCTGCAATAAATCAAAACTTATCACCCCTCTGTCTATCTGAAACTTTGTGCTCTTTGATCAGCAGCTCCTCCTTCCCTCCTTGCCCCATGCTCCCAGCCTCTGGTAACCATTTTACTTTCTCCTGACAAGTTTAACTTTTAGATTTCACATGTAAGTGAGATTATACAGGATTTGTGTCTGGCTTATTTCACTTAACATAATGACTTCCAGTTCCATCCACATTATTGCAAATAACATAATTGTTTATATAGTTGAATATTCCAATATGGTGTGTGTGTGTGTATTATATGTGTGTATATATATATATAATATGTATATATATACACACCATATTTTCTTCATTCATTGATGGACACTTAGAGGTTGATTTCACACAGTGGCTATTGTGAGCAGTGCTGCAATTAGTATAGGAGTACAGATATTCTTTTGAGATACTGATTTTAATTTCTTTGGATATATACCCAGAAGTGAGATTGCTGGATCATGTTGCAGTTCTATTTTTAGTTTTTTTGAGGAGCTACTGTTTTCCATGATGGTTGTAATAACTACTGTTAATGTGCAAGAGTTCTTTTGCACATCCTCACCAACACTTGACAAAAACATGTAGTCATAATAATTTTATAAGTGATTATATCACATATTGCACATGAAGAAAATCCTAATTTTTTTTAAAGTTCCATGCTGATGCTTGTAGAGATAAGTGACATGATGTTTTGAATTTGCTTGAACATACTTAAATGAAACAAGAAACGAAAGGAATAAATGGGGGACATGAAGCAAATGTGACAAAATATTGATAATCATTGTTGAATCTTGGAGGTTTAAAGGTATAAAGTTTTCATAAAATAAAAATGAGACCAAGTGGTATAATTATTGTTTTTTTATCTAACAAATTAGAAATTAGTGTTGTGATGGTTAATTGTGTGTATTAACTTGACCGGGCCTTGGGATGCCCACATATTTGATCAAACATTATTTCTTTTTTCAGTGAGTGTTTTTCTGGAAGAGATTAGCATTGGATTTGGTGGACAGAGTAAAGCAGATCACCTTCCCCTCATGCACCTTCCTCAATCTGCTGAGGTCTTGAATACAACAAAAATGTGGAGGATGTTTGGATTTACCCTTGCTGCCTGATCTCTTTAGCCAAGACATAGATGTCAGGCCCTCGGTGCTCCTAGCTCTCATATCTTCAGACTCAGACCAGAATATACACCCTATTGGCTCTCCAGTCCTCAGGCCTTCAAACTACATCACTGGCTTTCTTGGGTCTTGGAGTTGCACGTGGCAGATTATGGGACTTTTCAACTCCACAATCATAAGCCAATACCATTACATACATATTTCATCCTATTGGTTGTTTCTCTGGAGAACCCTATAGAAGTGCATATCTACTCTGAGAGCCCTGTGCTATGCACTGGGGACACAACAGTGAATAACAAAGGCATGGTCTACATCTTCAGGTTGACAAACAGGAACAGTAAATAAATTGTAACATTCTGTAAAAAGAACAGATGGTGGTAGTTTTCTGAAAAATAACAGGGCAGGGACAAGGGAAAGGCTTTCCCAGGAAAATAACATTTAAGCTCAGTTCCGAAGGAACAAAATGATCAAGTGGAACAAAGAACAGAGGAAAAAAGTAATCACAGCAATCAGAACAGGCATGCAGAGAGTCTGAGGGTAGAAGAGGTAAGTTTGAGAAACTGAAAGTTTCTGGTGGTTGGAAGTACAAATACAAGGCTTTTTGTTTTTCATTTAAAAAGGTTTTATGGAGTTTTAAAAATAGACTTTACTTTTTAGAGAAGTTTTAGATCCACAGCAAAATGGAGTGAAAGGTACAGAGACTTCTCATTACACACTCTGCTCCTACACACGCACCACCTTTTCTCTACCAGCACCCCTAGCAAAAGGGTACATTTGTTACAACTGATGGATCCAAAGTCTGCAGTTTACATAAGGATCCAGTCTTGGTGTTGTGCATCCTGTGAATTTGCCTGTACCCATCATAATGACATGTACCCAGCATTATAGTATCATACAGAATAGCT
The DNA here is from genome assembly GCF_047675955.1 of Chlorocebus sabaeus. Classification (NCBI taxonomy): domain Eukaryota; kingdom Metazoa; phylum Chordata; class Mammalia; order Primates; family Cercopithecidae; genus Chlorocebus; species Chlorocebus sabaeus. Next base: position 142,831,912 of record NC_132911.1, on the reverse strand, counting down.
TCACTGCTGAGGCATTATTTTTGTCCTCAGCCCTCTCTTTTCCTTACCTTCATCTAATCCTCCTCTCTCACCCAGGAAGAAAGAAGTCCTCCAAATGGGCAGAGCTTCATAGGCTGCACCTAATTATCCTCTTGTGTAAAGTCCAAGGTGATAACTATGATTCATGTGCACTCACAGCTGACATGGCCAGTTGCTCAGAGACATGGAAGGACAAACACTGGAAGATTATAAATAAAAAATACTGAAAGAGGTAAGAGGATTTTACATATGTGAGTAGCTAGTAGTAGGAAAGATATCTTGGTGATAGTTTGAATATTATCTCTCCACCAAATACCCTGTTGAATTGTAATCCCCAGTATTGGAAGTGGGGTCTGGGGGGAGGTACTGGGTCATGGGGCCAGGCGCCTCATGGCCTGGTGCTGTCCTCATGCATTTGAGAGATCTGGTTGTTTAGAAATGTGTGGCACCCTCCCCGCAATACTTGTTCTTTTGCTCCTGCATTCACCATGTGACATGCAAGCTTCCACTTTACCTTCTGCCATGAGTAAAAGCTCCCCGAGGCCTCCAATGAAACCAAGGAGATGCTGGTGCCATGTTCTCTGTACAGTCTGCAAAACCAATTAAGCCTCTTATTTATAAATTAGTCTCAGATATTCCTTTATAGCTATGCAAGAGTGGCCTCAAGTACTTGGTATCATTTACTACCTCAACCAGAGATTATACATTACAGATAAGGTGCTAACCAATTAGACCAAACAACTTGCCCAGTTGATATAACCATGCTGTCATTGGTTACCTAAATTGTTGACACTCTTCAAAACATGATTCAAATGACCATGGTGACAGGAGCAAATAGCCTGGTCTCTCATTTACCAAGATTAACTATTCTGAACCTCAACTGCCCTACAGAGACTAAAATATAGCCCCTGAAGTGGATTATTTACTCAAGGAGATCAACTTGGAGCTAAATTGAGTATATTGGGCTCCTTCCATTATAAAAAAGACAGTTATCTATTCTGATGGAAGACATATTCTGAGTATGGGTTTGCTTTTTCTATGTGTTTTAGCCAGAATTCCTACCCAAGGTCTTATTGAATATTTTATCCCCTGGCCTATGGTCCTACATAATACATCTCATTAGATCAGGGTACCCATTTCGAGTAACATGAGGACTTGTGATCATAAGACATAGAAGTCATAACATACTGTTATCTATGATCACCAAGTCATATAACAGACTGTTATGTTATATACTGTTACAACAGTATGTTATATGACATATATATCTTATGATCACCAGCAAACTGCAGGCACAGCTAAAACCTTAGCTGAGAGGCAGTATTTTAAGAAAATTCAGCACCATCCTCCAGAATGCAGGAGGTAATCACGGGCATTATGGTGCTATCTTCTCATTAGGAAAAAGTATATAGGTCCTGAAATAAAGAGGCAGAAGCCAGCAGGGCCTCACACAACTCCAAGTGACCCACTTGGAAAATTTGTCTCCTGATGCCGTAACTCTGGGCTTTGCAGGATTAGATGTTCTGATCCCCAGTGGAAAGTAATTTCACTAACAGGTATAGTAAGTGTTCTGTTTAACTATAAGCTATAGCTTCCATCTGGGAACTGCAGGCTGCTTATGTCCAGGAACCGGCAAGCAAGGAAAGTGACTATTGTAGTAGGAGTAGTCTTGATCATTATCAGGAGGAGATAGGGTTGCTGCGATGCAAAGGTAGCAGGCAGAAATATGGTTAGCACCTGAGTAACCCATTTGGCTACCTCTTGGAGCTCCCTTTGCCGAATTGTGATGGTAAATGGATGATATGGTTTGGCTGTGTCCCCCTCAAATCTCATCTTGAATTTCCACATGTTGTGGGAGGGACCCTGTGGAAGGTAATTGAATCATGGGGGCAGGTCTTTCCCATGCTGTTCTCAGGATAGTGAATAAGTCTCATGAGATTTGATAGTTCTATAAGGCGAGGTTTCCCTGCACAAGCCCTTTTTGCCTGCTGCCATCCATGTAAAATGTGACTTGCTCTTCCTTGCCATCCACCATGATTGAGGCTTCCCCAGACATGTGGATCTGTAAGTCCATTAAACCCTTTTTCTTGTATAAATTATCTAGTCTTGGTTATGTGTTTATCAGCAGCATGAAAATGTACTAATACAATGGACAAGTGCAGCAAGCCAATTCAAATCCCCCAGGGATGACAGTTTGGGTCACTACCAGGTGAGCCACCAAGATAAGCAGAGGTACCAGGTGAAAACAAAGAGGGTCTAGAATGAATAGTGGAGGAAGGAAACAATGCTCATTAGTTGTGGGCCCAACATTAGTTCCCATGGTGGAGGTTGTATTTTATCCTACTAAGATTTGGTTGGGGACAGAGAGCCAAACCATATCTTGAGTCATAATCCCCATGTGTTGAGGGAGGGACCTGGTGGGAGGTAACTCAATCATGGGGGCTGTTCTCATGCTGTTTTTGTGATAGGGAGAGTTTTCATGAGATCTGATGGTTTAAAAGTGGCAGTTTCTCCTGCCGCCTTGTGAAGGTGTCTGCTTCTTCCACTGTGAGTGTAAGTTTCCTGAGGCCTCCCCAGCCATGCAGAACTATGAGTCAATTAAACCTGCTTTGTTTATAAATTGCCCAGTCTCAGGTAATATCTTTACAGCAGTGTAAAAATTGACCAGTATACCTGCTGACCTTTGTTTTCTAAATTTCTTCTATGAAGACGGGCCCATCAAAATTGTCAAACAGCTGTTTGCTGAATTTGCATGAAAAATAGTTTTCCCCTTCCCTTGTTCCACCTCAGCCCCTGAACTCTAAGTTGCCTAGGTGTCAGTAAATGCACTAAGAGGCTTTCACATTACTCAGTAATTTCGTGATTTCTTTCTCTACCTGTTCTCTTGCTTCCTTCTTTTCTAGAGGTGCCAAACCCTCAGAATGGTTTATAATAAGGATTTCACATATGAAACTCCACCCAAGAGTCTGCTTCATGGATAACCCAATCTGAAAGAGGTTTGTCCAATGTCCTTAGAGTGCATATCATGTAGAATCATATGCCCATCATTATAACCTATGGTTACACTTTAGAAACTCAATGGTTTAATATTATAGTTATGTATTTATAACCTATGGTTACACTTTAGGAACTAATGTTATAGTTATGTATTTATAAGTTACCTGTGAGATAGGCACATAATCCCCCCTTTGATCTATGAGGAAACTGAACTCAAAGCTGAAGTAAATTGTTTAGCTAATGAGAGGTGCAACTGAAAACCAGCATCTGAAAATTGCACATGTGTGAATGGCTGTTAGCTAATAATCAATTTAACTGTAAAATTTTACCAATCATAAATCTGACTCATGAATTACTTCCTTTGGTCTTTATAAAAATGCAATGAGGTAAGCAAGATTTTGTCCTTCAATCCTACGAAAATGAGGAAATTGCAGCTCATTTTCCTGTCCTGCTCCTCCTCCAGTTCCTCTTCTACCTCCTGACAGCCTACAGTTTTTGCAAAATGATTGATCAGAATGTTAATTCTAAAACCCTACCAGATTCTTAGTGAAATAAAGAAAATATCTCATCACATTGTTCATGTATTTTTAATTATTTTACTAAGGGATGAATTAGTTATTTAAAGGTTCTAAACCTCAACATCATTGCATGTAAAATTTGCGCATTTGAAAGCACTATTCACAAGCATTTGCAATAAAAAACTGATAATAAAGGGACATTTCTAAGTATTCTGGAATTCCTAAGCAGACTCGATCTTCAGGGTAACATGGGGTGAGGGATAAGAAGGCACAACAGTGTGTCCAATATAAGTGGGTAATGAGGCAGACCTGCATTTGGGCACAAGTGCTTTCCTTTCATCCAGATTCATAGGCAGGCACTTTAGGGAAGACTCAGTGCCCTGGGCCTGGAAGGTAGTTTAGAAGATGCAAATGAGCAAGAGGCATGGTGCTCAACCAAGATGAGTGAAGCCAGGGCAACACCACATCTGCTCAAAGTGGCTCACTGCAGAGTTTAGTTGAAAGTAAGTGTCAAGCCCAAACTAGTTACCAGCATATGCTCAAAATGCAGGATAAGGAAAAGACTGTTCTGACTCTTTCTGGAAGCAGACAGGGTGTACATTATAAATAAGTAGTCTTTATGTGCTGAAAAATCTCAGCTTAGGGATGAGGACTGGAGGATGTTAAACATCCTTCCAAATTCCCTCCCATTTCACCACCGGAGGAATAATTATTCTTTTTCCTTGTAGGTATTTTAAATGCTGCATTTTGTGGTACTATTTTCAAAATAGCTCTTAAACCTGAAGACTCATGCATGATATGCCTGGGAACTTGTATCAGGATCTTCATATTTCCCACCCATTAATGAACAGGGGGATGTGGTGGTAAATCCAAAAATAGGTTTCACTTGAAGTCATATGGCAATTTCAGATTTCTTGTTACTGTTATGTGTATGTTTGTGTGTATGTGCCTGTGTGTTTAAATACACTCCTTAACCACTTTCTCTCATTTGACTTTTATCTTGACCTGCTATTTAGAAAACAAGTGAATACATCATAAATAATGGACAGATGAAGATGTGAAATAGATGAAACTTATTTTCCTGGAAGAGTCTTAAGGTTAGAAATGTTCCTGTTAATTCCTTTTGAAAATGAAAAGATACCCTAGAGGTTACAAAATATAGAAAAACAACATACTTTACAGCTAAGCTATTCAGGTCTTCCTCATTTTAAAGGGGAACGGACAGACACGGAAGTTTGACTTGACTTATGCAGAGCTACCCAGGGGTGGTTTTACAGATAAGGGGATAGGTTCAAGTTGTCTCCATATGAATGAAGTGGAAAGTACACATTAGACTATTGGGCTGCACAGTTTTGTATTGTGTCAAGATACTACCTCCGTAGCTAACCGATCACTATGAAAATATGCCCCCTAGAGAAGAGGAAGAAAATAATTTCAGGAAACAACTCTGACCTCAACAGTGACTTTGAGTGAGTTACTTAGTTTAGATTTTCCTGCACCCAGTTTCCTCATCTCTGAAATGTAACTGATAACGCTGTCTTACTCACAAGGGAGTGAGTCTTCTCTTTCCCACTCTGAGAAGAGAGAGGCCCCAGTGTGAAAACTTGAAATGTGCCATGCAGTTAGGGCAATGCTGTTTTCATATCCCATTTGCAGAGCTGAATATCCTCAATGGCCGAAGTAAAACAGTCCAGGAGAATGTGATACGGGTTCTCAACTTCCAGCACATGTCTGTCATTGGCAATGGTCACCCTGGGGAGATGTAAACTCCCAGCCACTTCCAGCTGATTTAGACCCCCGTAGCCCAAGAGCATTTACTTTGAGAATGTCCATCCTTACAAATGTGGTGATTCACCTGTCTTTTTACAGGCCAGTCTGGGGAATTAACCAGAGGTATAATGGGCCCACCAACTCCCTACATGCATACTAATTTCTTCCATTCCACAAGACACTTGATTATGACCATGCTGGCTAAAGGGAATGTCAGTTTTGTATACTCTATGGGGCATTTTCTAGTTTAATTACTTCTCTATTAGTCAGAACTAGTGTGAGCATTGTGTCAGCTGCTAACTACGTCCATTTTGATTACGCATTTGGAAACTGGGGAAATGACTAAGAAGACTGTTGGACGCATTTGGATCTATTATCAGAGCTGGGTCAGAACTCTATTTGTCATCTTACCTTCATAATGCCTTATTTTCTCTGCGAGGACCTTGAGACCCCTAAGAACTGTGCCAGCTCAGATCTATATCCAAAACCTTTATAAATAAATGCTCCTTCCCACTGCCCAATTATTCATAAAATGACCATAGAATCCTTTGGGGGAAAAGACTGAGAAAATCACTGTAACAAGTGGTTTATTCAGATTTAGTTAGATCACTAACTATGGGTATCATGGCGTTGCGGGATCCATCCTTAAGGTGAACTTGTCCCTCCTTCCACTGAGGTGTCCTCAGACTGAACTGGCTTAGTTCTGAAGAATTGAGAGAGATCACAACTTTCTATTTGCCTCCGCCCAAGCTCCCTTTTTATCTTAATGCACGTGTATTTTACATATATATGCACTAATAAACAATTCCTTTGTTGGCTACCTACATATCTTGCCCTTATGAATGCTATGGTCTGTTGTCCATTAACAAAGACCCCTGCGGGTAAATTGGGTCCTAGCTTGTCACTGTGGCCTTGCTATCTAATATGATTATATAAGCCTTGTTACTGTGGTTGATTGCTGTCTCTCCCAGCCTCTGCTGTTCTGTCATCCCACCACCAGCCTACTGACACTAGGGGACCCAGGTCTGTCACATCATCTCCCAGCATCAGCCTCCACCTGGAGATGCTGAGTTTCTCAACAATGTCAGTTGTTTCCCCACTGGGACATTTCATTTTATTGAAAACAGTATTCTTTATTTCCACTAGAGAACTGTAATCAGTTAATGGGTTTTCCAGTTGAATATAGCAGACCCATTCTTTTGTGCCTTCTTGGCTGAGCCTTTTGATCACTACCTTAAAATTTTGAGACAATTCTCGTGTCTCTGCCTCATTCCATGGAAGATATTTTTCTCCCCCTCAAAGCTTATATAATCCCTCCCAGCAGTGAACTAGACTGTCATCCAGAATGCTTGGTCAACACATTAAATCCCAAGCCTTGGGAGGATGCTCTAATGTTACTCCTCATTCTTGCTCAGCTTCATAGTTTACCCGGATCTGGGATGGCGCCTTGAAGATTGACTCCCAGGCATACTAGTTCTGGATAATATGTTTTGGTCAGATCTTGCAGCTTTCTTTGGTAAGTAATTCTGTTATTCTTTTACCATTGCCCTGGGTTATCATAAGCACAGAGAGTATATTGGTCTAGAGTTCAGGAGAAGTAGGGCATATATTGTGGAGGGCAAGTATTATGTTGACAAGGTATCTGCCTCAGTTGAACTTCTGTTTGGACACCAGTAACTGGATGAGGGCTGATTTCTTCTAGTAGGGTGAGTGGCCAGTTTTTCATGCCTGGAGGCCTGAGGGTATCTGGATTTTTAAAGTATTATGATGCACTTCTACCCACAAGCTCTCATTATAAGTTTCAAGGTACCATTCTTTCCTCATAAGGACCTTGACTTTGGCCTAGGAAGCTTTCCCAGATAGCAAATTCAGTTCTCTCTCAAGATCTATTATCCATAATATTGTGTGACCTGGTCTTCAATAGTCTATGCCTGCCACAAGGAATATGTTTAAGATGTGGTCATGATGGCTTTCTGAAATTTGCACATCTTAAATTTGTCACTGGATGATTTGAGTGTCATTTTCTGTGTTCAGTTTCTCCGTTTTTCCACTATGGTCCTTTTCATTGCCCCTACATCTTCTAAGTGCCAAAAATAAACAAGTCCATGCAAATCTATGTCTCTCTCATCCCAGTTTTCCATGGATGAAAGCTTTAGTTATAATGTTACCATTTAATAGGAGCATTCAACACTGTTTGCCGTTATTAATGGGGTCCATTTTGCCACCTGCTCAATGAGTGATCTGGGTCCTGAATTCCCTTCCTAGAATTTGTTTCCTAGAACCATGTTTACCTTCTCTCTTCCATCACGTTCCCTGTGATGAAGGTTTGTGTGCAAATGTCTCATTTAAGTGTGCAAATTGGTAATGAAGTGTAGAAAACAGGATGAGAAAGGGGAAGAATCCAAGTAAAAGTAAGATTTCAGATAAGGTCCTGTGGAGGCTGGCTTCTGCTGATTACACCGAGAAGCTCTGGAATGTAGTTAATCTCAGACTCTTACCTGAGACAAAAGACCTGGGAACCCATATTCCTGGACCCATCAGTCATTGGCTATGGACAGCCTGGGGGTATATAAACTCATGGGTATTTGCAGTTTGAGGCAGATTGGCCCAGAAAGCCTAAGGGAAGTTTAAGAAGAGATAACTGCATGTTGAAAAAAAATCCAAAGCTGGAGATGAGACACACAAAGTAAAACCTATCTGACTCCCAACAGGGTATGTTATATGAAGTTATGGATTTGACAGTCCTTTCAGAAATAGAAGGATGGGCTCAGGTCAGCTATCCTTTTTAGAACAGTTTTTTTACTTAAGAGAATTGTTACAAAGATGGTACAGGGGGTTCCCACATAATCTACATATAGTTTCCCCGAAAAACACTACAGACTGGGTAATTTATAAACAACATTTTCTCAGCTATGCAGGCTGCAAGTACTAGATTCTAGATGAAGTTCACGATCAAGTCACCAGCAGTCTCTGTCTAGTGAGGAACCCCAGTCTGTCTTCATGATGGCACCTCATTCCTACATCCTGTGGTGGAGATGGTATGGCTTGGATTTGTGTCCCCACCCAAATTTCAGGTCGAATTTTAATCGCCAGTGTTGAGGTACTTTTCCTCAATTGTCCTAGCTTTGGCCTTGGTGTGAGCGGATTGGATCATGGGGTTTGAGTTCTCATGAATAGTTTAGCACCATCCTCCCTTAAGTACTGTAACATGAGTTATCATGAGATCTGGTTGTTTAAAAGTGTAGCACCTCCCCCCTCCCTCTCTTTTACCTGCTCCAGCCATGTAAGATGTGCCTGTGTGATGTTAATGTTGAGAGTCAACTTGATTGGATTGAAGGATGCAAAATATTGTTCCTGGGTATATCTGTGAGGGTGCTGGCATAGGAGACTAATATTTGAGTCAGTGAACTGGGAGACGGAGACCCATGCTCAACCTGAGTGGGCATCATCTTAATCAGCTGCCAGTGCAGCTAGGATAAAAGCAGGCAGAGGAACGTGGAAGGGCTAGACTGGCTGAATCTTCCGGCTCTCATCTTTCTCCCGTGCTGGATGCTTCCTGCCTTAGAACATTGGACTCCAAGTTCTTCAGCTTTGGGACTCTTGGACCTACACCAGTGTTTGTTAGGGGCTCTCGTGCCTTCAGTCACAGACTGAGGACTGCGCTGTCAACTTTCCTACTTTTGAGGTTTTGGGACTCAGACTGGCTTCCTTGCTCTTCAGCTTGCAGATGGCCTATTGTGGGACTTCACCTTGTGATCGTGTGAGTCAATACTCCTTAATAAACTCCCGCTCATATATCTAGTTAGTCCTGTCCCTCTCCCTCTAGAGAACTCTAATACAGCCTGCTTCCCCTTTGCCTTCTGCTGCGATTGTAAGTTTCCTGAGGCCTCCCCAGAAGCCAAGCAGATGTCACAATTATGCTTCCTGTACAGCCTGTGGAACTGTGAGACAGTTAAACCTCTTCTTTATAAGTTACTTAGTCTAAGGTATTTCTTTGCAGCAGTGCAAGAATGGACTAACACAGGGAACAACACTGTGTCTTCACATGGCAGAAGGACAAGATAACCCAACACTGCATAAGTCCTCTTTTATAAGGTCCCTAATCCCATTTATGAAGGAGGAGCCCTTATGCACTTATCACCTCTTAAAGGCTGCACCTTCTTAATGCTATCACATTGGCCATTAAGTTTCAACATCTGAATTTGAGGGAATTCATTCTTTTATAATAATGTAGTAGGTACATTTGTTTTGAATATTAGCCACTTATCAGAAGTGTGTTTGCAAATACTCTCAATCCATAGGTTGTCTCATTTCCTCTGCTGTAAGTTCATTTGATGTAATTTGTCTGTGCTTGCGTTTGTTGCCTGCATTTTTGGAATTCTATCCAAGAAATCATTTCCCAGACCAATGTCATGGAGCTTTTTCCTTATGTTTTCTTCTCATAGTTTTGTAGTTTCAGGTCTTACATTTAAGTCTGTAATCCATGTTAATTTTTGTACATGGTATAATAAGGGTATTATTTCATCCTTCTGCATGTGAATATCCAGTTGACAAACACCATTTCTTTTTTTTTTTTTTTGAGACGGAGTCTTGCTCTGTCGCCCGGGCTGGAGTGCAGTGACCAGATCTCGGCTCACTGGAAGCTCCGCCTCCCGGGTTTACGCCATTCTCCTGCCTCAGCCTCCCGAGTAGCTGGGACTACAGGCGCCCGCCACCTCGCCCGGCTAGTTTTTTGTGTTTTTAGTAGAGACGGGGTTTCACCGTGTTAGCCAGGATGGTCTCGATCTCCTGACCTCGTGATCCGCCCGTCTCGGCCTCCCAAAGTGCTGGGATTACAGGCTTGAGCCACCGCGCCCGGCCAACAAACACCATTTCTTAAAGCGATTGTCCTGTACCCATTTTATATTTGATACCTTTGTCAGAAATCAGTTGAATATAAATCTAATTTGAAAGCTTTTTCCGGGTTCTCTGGTTCTGTTCTATTCGTCTATGTGTCTGTTTTTAGGCCAGCACCATGCTGTCTTATCATACTACAAAACTATGATAATCAAGACAGGTAGTGTGAGGCCTCCAGCTTTGTTCTCTTTGCTCAGAATTGCTTTGGCTATGGTGGTGGTGGGAGACACTTCTATGGTTCCATACCTGTTTTAGGATTGTCTTATTTCTGTGAATAACATCATTGGAATTTTGAAGGGGATTATGTTGAATCCCTGGATTGCTTTGAGTGGTATAGACATTTTAATAGTATGAATTCTTCCAATATGAACTCAGGTCTCTTTTGTTTGTATCTAACTTCTTTCAATATCTTGTAGTTTTCAGCATACAGGTTCTTACTTGCTTAATTTTGAGTACATTCTTAGCTGTTGTAAGTGGGATGGTCTTCCTGATTTTTTGGATTGTGTTAGAAACATGTCTAATTTTTGTAAGTTCATTTTGTATCCTGCCACTTTCCTGAAGTCATTTATTGGTTCTAATACGTTTTTAGTGATGTATTCAGCATTTTCTACCTATGATATCAGATCATTTGCATACAGGGACAATTTAACTTCTTCTGTTCTAATTGAAATGTTTTACTTTCTTTTTACCTAGTTGTTCTGGCTAGGGCTTCTAGTACTATGTTTAATAGAGGTATCCAAAAGGCCATCCTTGTCTTTCTCCGGGATCTTAGAGGAAAGGCTTTCAGCTTTTCACCATAGAGTATGTCAGCTGTGGCTTTGTCACATGGCCTTTATCGTGTTGTGGTTCATTTCTTCTGTACCTAGTTTGAGATGCCTCATTACAAGGCAGTTTTGTCAAATGCTTTTTCTGCATCTACCGATATGGTCTTGCGGTTTTTGTCTGTTCTGTTAATGTGGTTTCACATTTATGAGTTTACACATACTGAACCACTCTTGCATCCCTGTGATAAGCCCCACTCGATTGTGAATGCTTTTAATGTGCTCTTGAATTTGATTGCTAGTATTTTGAGGATTTTTGCATTATGTTCTTCAGGGATGTTAGTCTAACGTGTCCTTGTCAGCTTTGGCATCAGGGTAATGCTGGCTTCATAAAGTGCGTTTGGAAGTATTACCTTCACTTGAATTTTTAGAAATGTTGGGGAAGGACTGGTAACCATTCTTTAAATGTTTGGTGGAATTCAGCAAATCCATCAGGTCCTGGGCTTTTCTTTGGTGGGAGACCTTACTACTGATTCAATCTTACTCATTATTGGTATGTTCGGATTTTTTATTTCTTTATGACTTAATCTGGGTAGGCAGTATGTGTCTAGGGGTTTATCTACTTTCTAGGTGATCCACTTGGTCCATAATTGTTCATAGTAGGCTCTTATGATTCTCTGAATTTGTCAGAAATTCAGAACTGATTTTTCAATCTGAGTCTTAGCTAATGGCTTATTTTTGAAAAAACTCTTATTGATATTCTTTTTCTAGTCTATTTTGTTTACTTCTGCTATGATCTTTATTTCATGTTGTTGCTAACTTTGGGCTAAGTTCGTTCTAGTCCCTTGTGTAATGTTAGGTTTTTTGACATCTTTGATAGAGGCATTTATTGCTATAAACACTCAGAATGGCTTTTTCTGCATCTGATAACTTTAGGAATGTTAGGTACCACTTTGTCTCAAGGCATTTAAATTTTAATTGCTTCATTGACCCATTGATTGCTCAGCAACATGTATAATTTGTATATATTTGTAAGTTTTCTGATTTTCTAATATTGTACTCAGAAAAGATACCTAACATGATTTTCAATCTTAAGGTTTTTCTTTTATAATTTCTGCAACCTGGGAACTTCAAGTTGCCTTGAGCATATACTCCCATCTTAAAGTTTCTAAAACTTGCTTTGTAACCTACCATATAATCTGTCTTTGAGAAAATTCTGTGCTTTTTTAAAAAATGCACTTTTGGATTAAGTGTTCTGTGTATGTCTTGCTAGGCTTAGTTCATCTAAAGTATAGTTGAAGTCTGACGTTTTCCGATTTTTCTCTCTGGATGATCAGTCTGTTGCTAAAAGTAGGGTAAAGTTCCCTACTATTTTATAGTCTATCTCTCCCTTCAATTCTATTAATATCTGCTTTATATGTTTATGTGCTCCTAGTTGGATTCATATGTATTTATACTTGTTATATCTTGATGAATTGACCCCTTTATTAATGAATGACTTGTGTAATTTTAAAGTTTCTGACTTTTAGCTTGCCTGGTAAGTACAGCTACTCCTGCTGTCTTTTGGTTTCCAGTTGCATGGTATATTAGTCTGTTCTCACACTGCTGTAAAGGAATACCTGAGACTAGGTAGTTTATAAAGAGGTGTCATTGTCTCACAATTCTACAGGTTGTACAGGAAGCATAGTGACATCATCTTCTGGGGAAGCCTCAGGAAACTTACAATCATGGCAGATGGTGATGAGAAAGCAAGCACATCTTACCTGGCTAGAGGAGGAGGAGGAGGAAGGGGCATGTGGGGTGGTGCCACACACTTTTAAACAACTAGATCTCACGAGATTTTACTATTACAACAACGGCACCAAGAGAGATAGTGTTAAACCATGAGAAACTGCCCCCATGATCCAATCACCTCCCACCAGGCCCCACCTCCAACATTACAATCCGACATGAGATTTGTGTGGGGACACAGATCCAAATCACATGGAGTATCTTTTTCCATTTCTTCACTTTTATGCTATGGGTGTTCTTACAGGTCAAGTGAGTTGAAGGCAGCATGGAGTGTTTTTAAAAGATCTATTCAGCCACTCTGCCTTTTAAATGGAGAATTTAGTCCTCTTATGTTCAAGGTAGTTATTAATAGGTAAGTACTGACATTTTCTGGTTGTTTCATAGATCTTTTGCTCCTTTCTTCCTCTTGCTGTCTTCCTTTGATTTTTCCATTAGTATTGTTTTTTTAAATACATTTTAATTGACAATGTTGTACGTATTTATGGGGTTCAGTGATGTTTCAGTACATATAATGTACAGTGACCAGATCAGGGTAATCATCTGAAACATCATTTGTGTTGGGAACATTCAATACCCTTTTAGTATCTTTATCTATAGTATCCTTGAAACTTATAGTTAACTATAGTCATTCTATAGTGGTATAGAATACTAGAATGTATTCCTCCTTTCAAGCTGTGATTGTGTATACTTTAATAGATCTTTCCCTATTTTTCCCTTTCCTATTCTTCTCAGCCTCAAAATATCATTGAGTTTCTACTTTTGACTTAAGAGGTCAACTTTAAGCTTCCATGTATCAGTCAGAACATGTGTTTTGCTTTCTGCTCATGGCTTATATCACTTAATATCCTCTAGTTCCATCCATGTTGCCATGAATGATAAGATTTTAATTTCTGAGTAATATTCCATTGTTCTTATCTACATTTTCCTTATCGTCTGTTGGACACCTAGTTTGACTATCTTGGCTATTGGGAATAGTGCTGCCATACATATAGGGGTGAAGATGTCTCTTTGATGTAATGATTTCAATTCCTTTGGGTAACTACCCAGTAGAATTACTGATCACAGGGTAGTTATATTTTCAAACTTTGAGGAACCTCCATACTGTTCCCTGTGGTGACTGTACTCGTTTACATTCCCACCAATGTGTACAATTCCCTTTTCTTCACATTCTTGCCAGCATTTTTGTGTTTTTGATAACCATCTGAACTATGGTAAGAAGATGCTTCATTGTGGTTTGTATTTACCTCAAGATCAGTGATGTTGAAATATATTGTTGGCCATTTATATCTTCTTGAGAAGATACCTGTTCAGATTGTCTTTAGATTTGTGCTGTTGAGTTTCTTGTATATTTTATTAATTCCCTGTTGGATGAATAGTTTGCAAATACTTTATTCCATTCTGTAGGTTACCTTGTCACTTTCTTTTGCTGTGCAGAAACACTTTAGTTCTATATAATTCCATTTGTGTATTTTTGATGCCTGTACATTATAGGTCTTCTGTTTTTCAGACAAGTGTCCTGAAGTGTTTTCCCTATGTTTTCTAGTAGCTTTATAGTTTGGGTCTTATATTTAGGTTTTTGATACATTTTGTGTTAAATTTTGTATATAGTGAGATAAAGGGTCTCATTTCTTTCTTCTGCAAATGTATCCATTTGTCCCAGTACTATTTATTGAAGAGACTGTCCTCTTCCCAGTGAGTGTTCTTTGTACTTTTGTCAAAATCAGTCGGCTGTAAATAAGTGAATTTCTGAGTTCTCTAATTCATTGGTATATGAGTCTGTTAATGCCAGTTCATGCTGTTTTGTTATAACTTTGTGGTATAATTTAAAGTCAGGTGTATTAGTCTGTTCTTATGCTGCTAAAAAAGATATACTCAAGATGAGGTAATTTATAAAGGAAAAAGTTTTAATGGACACACAGTTCCATATGACTGGGGAGGCCTCACAATCATGGCAGAAGGTGAATGAGGAGCAAAGTCATGTCTTACATGGTAGCAGGCAAGAGAGCCTGTATAGGGGAACTGCCCTTTATAAAAACCATCAGATGTCATGAGACTTATTCACTATCAATGAGAAAAGCATGGGGAAAACCCACCTCCATGATTCAATTGCCTCCCACCTAATCCCTCCCCCTCCCTTGACATATGGGGATAACAGGAGCTACAACTTAAGATGAGATTTGGGTGGGGAAATAGCCAAACCATGTAATTCCTCCCTGGTCCCTCCCAAATCTCAATGTCCTCACATTTCTAAATCAATCATGCCGTCTCAACAGTTCCCCAAAGTCTTAACTCATTTCAGCATTAACTCGGAAGTCCACAGCCCAAATTCTCATCTGAGACAAGGAAAGTCCCTCCCACCATGAGCCTATAAAATCAAAAGCAAGTTAGTTACTTTCTAGATACAATGTGGGTAAAGGCATTGGGTAAATGCATCCATTCCAAATGGGAGAGATTGATCAAAACAAAGGGGCTACAGGCCCCAGACTAGTCCAAAATCCAATGGGGCAGTCAAATCTTAAAGCTCCTAAGTGATCTGACTCTGTCTCACATCCAAGGTCATGCTGATGCAAGAGATGGGCTTCCCATGGTCTTAGGTAGCTCTGCTCCTGTGGTTTTTCAGGGTACAGCCCCACTCCTGGCTGCTTTCATGGACAGGGATTGAATGTCTGCAGCTTTTGAAGGTGCATGGTACAAGCTGTTGTTGAATCTACTATTCTGGGGTCTTGGGGATGGTGGCCTTCTCACAGCTCCACTAGGCAGTGCCTCAGTGGGGACCCTATGGGGTCTGACCCCACATTTCTCTTCTATACTGCCTTAACAGAAGTTATCCATGAGGGTTCTGCCTCTGCAGCAAACTTCTACCTGGATATCCATGTGTTTCCAGACATCCTCTGAAATCTAGGTGGAGGTTCTCAAACCTCAATTCTTGACTTCTGTGCACCCATAAGCCCAACACCACATGTAAGCCACCAAGACTTGGGGCTTATATGCTGTGAAGCAGTGGCCTGAGCTGTATGTTGGCACCTTTTAGCCATGGCCAGAGCTGAAGCAGCTGGGACACAGGGCACCATGTCCCAAGCCTGTATAGAGCAAGTCAGGCCCTGGGGCCAGCCCAGGAAACCAGATTTCCCTCTTAGGCCTCCAGGCCTGTGATGGGAGGGACTGCTGTGAAGTTCTCTGACATGCCCCAGAGACATATTCCCCACTGTCTTGGTAATTAACATTTGGCTCCTCATTACTTATGCAGATTTCTACAGCCTGCTTGAATTTCTCCCTAGAAAATGGAGTTCTCTTTTCTACAGCATCATCAGGCTGCAAATTTTCCAAACTTATGCTCTGCTGCCTCTTGAATGCTTTGCTGCTTCTAAATTTCTTCCAGATACCCTAATTTATCTCTCTCAAAGCTCCACAGATCTCTAGGGCAGGAACAAAATGCCACCAGTGTCTTTGCTAAAACACAGCAAGATTCACCTTCATTCCAGTTCCCAACAAGTTCCTCATCTCCATCTGAGAGGAGCAGCATTTGGTCAAAGCCATTCAACGAGCCTCTGGGAAGTTCCAAACTTTCCCACAACCTCATGTCTTCTGAGCCCTCTAAATCTCTAGGAAATTCCAAACTTTGCCACATTTTCCTGCCTTCTTCTGCACCCTCCAGACTGTTCCAACTTCTTCCTGTTACCCAGTTCCAAAGTCACTTCCACATTTTCAGGTATCTTTACAGCAGCACTCCCCACCCGGCCCTACCTAGTACCAATTTACTATATTAATCTGTTCTCATCCTGCTAATAAAGACACACTCGAGACTGGGTAATTTATAAAAGGAAAAGGTTTAATTTACTCACAGTTCCACATTGCTGGGGAAGCCTCACTGAGGAAAGAAAAAGACCCTCTCACATTGTTTTATGCTCAGTACCTGTTTTAAGAAAAAAACAAGGAAGTAAAATCAAAGACAGGCAGCCCAGCGCCAGGCCCGAAAGCAGGCCTGGCCTAAACCCAGTAATTAAAAATCAACTCATAACTTAGACTCCAGACGTTGTATGGAGAACATTGTGAAACTCCCTGCCCTGTTCTGTTTCTCTCTGACTACCAGTGCATGAAACCCCGTCACGTATCCCCTAGACTGCTCAATCAATCACGACCCTTTCATATGAAATCTTTAGGGTTGTGAGCCCTTAAAAGGGACAGAAATTGTGCACTTGGGGAGCTCAGATTTTAAGGCAGTAGCTTGCTGATACTCCCAGCTGAATAAAGCCCTTCCTTCTACAACTCCGTGTCTGAGGTTTTCTCTGCAGCTCGTCCTGCTACATCACAATCACGGAAGAAGGTGAATGAGCAGCAAAGTCATGTCTTACATAGCGGCAGGTAAGAGGAACTGCCCTTTATAAGACCATCAGATCTCATGAGAATATTCACTCTCATGAGAACAGTGTGGGAAGAACCCACACCCGTGATTCAATTACCTCCTACAACATACAGAGATTACGGGAGCTACAATTCAAAATGAGATTTGGGTGGGGACACAGACAAACCAGATTATTCAGTAATGTGTTGTCTCTTGCTTCGTTATTTTTGCCCAGCTTGCTTTGGCTATCTGAATCTTGTTGTTCCATGTAAATTTTAGAATTTTTGTATTTCTGTGAAAACTTCTGCACAAAGATTACAATAGAGTGAAGAGACAGCCTATAGAACATGTTCAGACTAATCAACTCAACAGATTAACCACCAGGATGTATTAGGAACTAAAGCAAAAGATCTGAATAGACATTTCTCAAGAGACATACAAATGACAAAAAGGAATATCAAGAATACTTGACAACACTAGTCAGAAATGCAAATCAAAACTGTCGCATAGCATCTCATTGTAGTTTAAAACGTCTTATTAAAAAAAGAGGTGCTGGTAAGAATGTGGAAAAAGGGAGAATATTTGTATACTGTTGGTGGGAATATAAATTGGTAGAGCCACTATAGAAACAAGATGCAGTTTCTTTCAAAAGCTACAAGTAGCACTACCAAATGCTTCAGCAATCCCATTGCTGGGTATATATTCAAAAGAAAAGAAATCTGTATTGTGAAGAGATAGCTGCCCTCTTATGTTTATTGCAGCACTATTCACAATAGCCAACATATGGGATCAACCTAGGTATCCAACAACGGATGAATAAGTATGGGATATATACACAGTGGAATACTACACAGCCATTAAATACTTAAATCCTGTAATTCAAGGCAATATGGATGGAACTGGATATTTTGTTAAAGTGAAATAAGCCAGGCAGGACTTGAAATCTCCCCACAACAGAAAATACATGAGGTGATGAATACCCTAAATGTTCTGACTTGATTACAGCCTATGCATGTAACGCAATTTCACATGTACTCCACAAGTATATATAAACACAAGGTATCCAGAATTTTTAAAGACAAATAGTTTATCACTCATGTTAGAGCTAAAAAATAGTTGGTCTTATGGAGATAGAGAGTAAAACAAAAGCGACTAGGGATTGGAAGGAGTAGTGGGGAGGTGGGCCTCAAGACGGCCTGATTAAATGGGTACAAAATGCAATTCAAATAGGATCTTGAGAGGAGAAAGGAAGAAATCAGTTAGGCAGGCAGTTAATGTGGGTGCTTGGTTGAATTCTTCCAAACAAAAGAACAGCCTACAGGCAGAGACAAGGGAATTTGCACAGGCGTGCTTGCCTGAGACATGCCCACAGCCACACGGATAAGAAAGCCTATACAGGTGACTTGTACAGACATGTCCACAACGGAAAATTCCATCCCCTGACACATGCTCAGTAAGGGGAACAAAGCAGAGTAACTCAAGCAAAGGGCCTGCATGCACATTAGGAGGATGGGGTGAAGCTACCAGAAATTCATGCCTCATGCAGATAAGATGTGCAGCCCTTATTGCTTTTTCATAAAAGCCTTTGCATTCAACTGTAAAACAGCGATGCTCTTCCATGTCCCATCTCTGCAGCAGAGAGCTTTCTTCTTTTGCTTATTAAAACGTTCACTCCAACTTCACCCTTGGTGTCCACGTTCCTTAACTTTCTTGGACCTGAGTCAAAGAACTTCAGGTGATACCTGGGGGTTACGAAAGACTGCTACATTGTAGTACATTGGTGAGATTAACCATCTAGCAGCACAATAGGGCAGCTATAGTCAGTTTATTCTATTTTTAAAAATGGAATAGTGGAATTGGAATGTTTCTAACACAAAGAAATATTTGAGGTGATGCCTTATTTGACCACTATTCATTGTATGTTGTATCAAAATCACATGTACCTTATTAATGTATACAACTATTGTATATACACACGAATTAAAAATTAAGTTTCTAGTTTGGGAGGCTGAAAATATTAAGGATATGTCATCCTGTGGCAAAAGTCAGAAGGGTGACAACATGAGAATAAGACTAAACTCATTTTCATAACAAACTTACTCTCAGTGACAAACCTACTCCCACAATTATGACATTCATTCATTCATGAGGGCAGAGCCCTCATAAACTAATATCCTCTTAAAGGTCCTACCTCTCACACTGAAGTTTGTTTCCAACACATGAATCTTGGGAAACACATTCAAACTTACTGGAAGGCTGTGAGTAGTATGAGTTGTCCAAGTCTCTTGGCATTTTGAACAAAGAATAGGACAAAACGCACAAAATAACAAAGGAGTGAGACACAGGAACAAAGCAGGAATTTATTAAAGGGAGAAAGCACTCCACAGGGTGGGAGAGGGCCTGAGGAAATGGCTCAAGGGCCTGGTTACAAAGTTTTCTGGGTTTTAAGTATTCTTTTTGAGATTCCTATCGATTACCCCCTTTTGTGAAGGATTTAGTCTGTGGCTGAAGGCTAAGGTGAATTTAATTCAAGGCTGAGGTGAATTGGCACTCTATGCAGAGGAAGGGCTGGTCCCTGCTTGGCCCAAGGCCACTCCAAGGCACTCTCCCTTTCCACCTGAGACATGGTGGAAGCGAGAGGGTTACAGAGAGAGATTACCCTTTGATCCTTTGTTCCTCCGCCCTGGGGAGATGGGGTTTCTCCTTTTGGTTTGGCTTTAGGAAGTTTGGGTTAATTGGCCTGAGGTTCCCTGCTTCCAGATCCAGGTGTCCTGTAACAGACTAACTTGTTTGCTTGTATATTATTGCTTTGCTTGAGTTTGTAGATTAAAAAGCAGCCTCAGGAAAATAGGATCTTCAGAGATAAAAGAATACACTGACCAAGAACCTGGGGAATGGGCTGATCAGCCTGAGAACAGCAGCCTGATGGCACCTGCAGAAGGCCACAAGACATTGACCAAGAAAGCAATGATTAACTGAAACTATTTCACTGAAATGCTTTGTTCATTGTTTGTCCTCCCTTAATTTCCCTTAAGAACTCCAGATCCAGATTTTACAGCATGGAGAGGTAGGTCTTTAAATGCAAGTTCACTGCCTCCTCTGGGTTGCTGGCATCTTGAATACAGCTAACTTTCCTTTTCAAAAGCTTGTCTCCTCAATTTTGGCTTTCAAGAGATGTGTGGCCTGTACCTTAGTTATACTTTCATGTTTTCGAGTATTTGTTAAAGCAACAAGCCCCACTCCTTGGTACTTGTCTTGTGTTTGTCTGTTTTGCGTTGCTGTAACAAAATACTACAGACTGGGTAGTTTAGGAAGAAAAATGTCAGTTTTGGAGACTGGAAAATTCAATATCAACATGCCACCACCTGGTAAGAGCCTTGTTGCATCAACTTAAGGCAAAAGGGCAAGAGACTGCAAGACAGAGCAAGAGAGGGACAAACTCATTCTTGCAATAACTAACCCATTCTCAAGATAATGACATTAATCCATTCACGATGGCAGAGCCATCCTAGCACCCTATTGTGATCCTATCACCTCTTGAAGATCCTACCTCAACACTGCTACATTAGGGATTAACAGGTGAACTTTGAGGGATGAAAACCATAGCAACATTGTTGATTTTATGGCTTCTCATGAGAACTTTTGTTTCTCTAAGTCATTCTTCCCAGTTTTTGTTTCAGTATCATTAAGGTTATCCTAACCTGCTCTCCTCTGGCCCCTTCCACCCTGGCTTCTGTCAATATTTCTTCTGTGTCACTGGTTTCTTGCAGTTGTAATATGATATGCCTGTATGTAGCTTTTAGGTGTGTATTTATTACATTTGGTGTTGAGTTTTCTGGTTTTGGTATTTTTTTGGAACTCTTTAAGCCATTTAAGTATTCCTTCTGTTCTAAATATTCTAAGTTACACACACATACACACACACACACACACACCCCACATCTTATGGAAGTTGTCCTACTGCTCTTGGATATAAATGTTCTATTTTTTCTCTTTGCATTTTAGTTTGTGAAGTTTTTAATGACCTATATTCAAGTTTATTGATTTTCCTGGCTGCATCAAGTCAACTGATGAGCTCAAAGGCATTCTCTGTTATTTTGATTTTGAACATTTCCTTCTGCTTCTTAGAATTTCCATTTCTCTGCTTACATTACCCATCTGTTCTTACATTTGTCTTTTTATTAGAGCCCATATTAGTCCCTATTAGTCTGCTTGAGCTTCCAGAACAAAATTCTGTAGATAGGATGGCTTGAACAATAGAAATTTACTCTCTCAGTTCTAGAGGCTGGAAAGTCCAAGACAGAAGTTCCAGACAACTTCTGGTGGAGGCTCTTCTTCCTAGCTTGTAGAGAGCTGCTTTGTCCTCATATGGCCTTTCTTCTGAGCCTTCTTGGGGAGAAAAGGAAAATGTAAACTCTTTAGTGTCTTTTCTCATGAGACACTAATCCCATTGACTCAGGATGCACCCTCATGACCGCATTTCATTGTAAGTTTAGGCCCTATCTCCACAGGTAGCCAATCTGAGGGCTATTCTAGCTTCAATGTGACTTTCAAGGAGATAAACTTTCAATTAGTAAAGCTCTTGACATATTCAACTATTTTAAGATTTGATAATTCTAACATTTGTGTCATAGGATTCAAATCTGGATCTGATGCTTGTTTTTTCTTTTCAGACTTGACCATTGGGCCTGGCTTATGTCTTTGTTATTGTTTAAAGCTATGGTATTTCAGGTCATAAGAACTAAGGTACATGGATCTCTAGTATGAGGACTTATGTTAATCTGGCTAGCATTTGACCTTTAGTATTTCATGTTGCTACAGGTGCCAGAGGCTTCAAATTCCCCTAATGTCCTTGTTTTTGTTCCTTGACTTTGGGTTTTCTTACTTATTCTTGCTCATGACAGCCTGTCTTGAAGCTCTTTCAGCTCTAATCCATTGTTACTTTACTGGGGCTCTGTTGATGTGGGGCTAAGATAAGGAAGAGGGAGAATGCTGTACCATCTTCCAATTAAATTTCAAGTTGTTTAGTGGGTTTCTTTAGCCTGTGACCTCCACAAGTTATTCTTCTTGTATAACCCTCAAACCTTGGGTGAGACAGGACAGATGGAGGAGCCTGGAGGAGAGGCATACCCTTCCCCAAGGCTCTGAAGACCTTTGTTATGGGGAAGGCTCTGGATTTATTTCACATGGATTACTCTTCCACCCCATTGCCAGAGCCAAGGAGGGAATCTTTCTTGGATCCTAAGAACCTGGTGGAGTTCCTGGAGGTGAAGCCCCCCAAAGTAAGGGGGCCCCTTAAAACTGTAGCTCCCCAGGAGTTTGTCCCTTATGCTAGTCCATACTCAGTTCCCAGCAGTTTATTAAAATTACCACTTAAGAACTCCTACCAGTTTTTGGCTGCAGCAGCTTCTACTTCAAGTAGAAAGGCTTTAGCTGAGACTCTGGATTTGTCTGTCTCTCCAGATTTCAGGGTGGCAGTTGCACTGCAAGCTTAGCTCTTAAAAAGGTATCAAAACACTTTCATTGGTTTTTAGCTTTTTCTTATAAAGATAAAAGCATGAAATTCAAGATCTTTACATTTTGGAGCTGAAAGCAGAAATCACAGATGTCCTTTGTAATTCAGATCCCCATGAAATCAGAGCCAAAGACAAGTCTTCTAGTACACATGGCTGATGTGGAAGATGATCTCAGGGAGCAGGGATAGTGAGTGAGACAGCAGAGACACTGCAAGTTTACAGCATCAATGCCACTGCCATAGGCAATAGGTGCTGGATACATCTACTGTGATAAACAATGCTGGAAAAGAAAAATCTCTATACATAGTTTTTCACATCCAGAGATTAATTGATCTAGTCATCCTTCCATAAGCACAAATATGTTTCTATTTCTATATTTGTCTTTGGTCTGAAAATGACAAATATTGATACTTGCTCTGTTGTAAGCATCTATCATATATGCTCTCTCATACTATTGAGTATGCAAGAGAATGTGTTATCTACCTCGAACGAATGAGGCTATGATTTCAGAGCAGCTGAGTGACTTGCTCAAAGCAACACAAGCAGTAAGAGAACAAAGCCAGGGTTTAGGCCTGTGCCATTCTCGCCATAGACTCCATAGGCTAAAGCGATGCTTCTCAGAGCTGTGTAAAACATTCTCTCCTGGTAGTTCCCAAAGCCAAGCTGTGGCATATGTTTGTTTAATCTAGTCACATATATCTCAGAAAATCCTAACTAGAATTGAGCTTCCCTGATCCCTCCCCTTTCCCCAAGACAGAAGTTTTCCTAATTCATCCACATAGTCATTTACAAATACCCATCCACAGGGGAGATATCTTTAATTCTCACAAAGATACATCATAGTCTCATTAAGTAGGGTTCCAAAAATTCTTCCCTCTAAAGCCAGAATGTGGCTTTCAGACATGGGTTTGAGTCATTCCAACATGAAATATGAACTATGATTATGTTGCTTAGACCTTGCTTTTGGAATGCGACATTGGTCTTGTTCTCTGAAATCCACTCAGTCATTAATAGATCAAACACTAGTTAGAAATGTCAGGCATGTTAAAGGGGCTGAGACAGAGCGATTACTATGTGTGTGACTGAGTACAATATGCTCAATTGGGGAGTTTGTGCAATAAAACGAAAATGCCTATAGTATCAATAAACTGATGGGAATTGAGACATACCTTTTAATGTCATTGGTACAGCCCATTGCGTAAGTTATGAGGAGGGGTCCTGAACCCACAAGGACATCTGGATCTGGCTTTTCATGAGAACTGTCTGTGGTTCTGAAGGGGGCCTATAGGCTAGAACTTCACTGCAGAATGAAATCTAGGATATGAATACACTTTATATATGGATATTTGAAGGAATTTTGTTTTCTAATGGGAATCCATTTTCAAACATCACCAAACTATCCATGAAATCTTGATATCAATGTGGACCATCTATCAGAAGGCACGGAACTAATGTTCTTTAGGACAGGAGCAATGTGTTTATCTTCAAACCCTTGGTACCTCACACATCCTGGAAATTCAGCACAGGCTTATGGGTTCATGGCTCCATTATGTGAAAAAGTCCCAGAAAGCATTACAGTGGACATAACTGTAGTGTTGAGCTCTTAAGAAGCATGAATGATGGAATGTACTTAAGGTTGAGAACTAGAGGTTCTGTGTTTGAGATCCAGTCACACCCACCAGAAAATGTCTTTGAACATAATACAGTTGACCCTTTTTGAACTATGCTGGTCTTGATTATATGCAGGTTTCCATCAATAAAATATGAATTGGAACTATATTAGGAGCTGGGCACAGTGGCTCATGCCTATAACCCCAGTGACTTGGGAGGCTGTTGCTTGAGGCCAGGAGTTTCAGAACAGCCTGGTCAAAATGGTGAGACCATATCCAGAAATAAAAATAAATAGCCAGGTATGGTGGTACATGCCTGTAGTCCTAGCTACTCAGGAGGCTGAGGCAGGAGGATTGCTTGAGCCCACAAGTTCAAGGCTGCAGTGAGCCATGGTTACACCACTGCACTCCAGCCTGGGTTACAAGAGGAGGCCCTGTCTCTTAAAAACACAAGACAGTATTTGCAGGATGCCAAGTCCATATATCCAGAGGGCTGGCTTTTATATATACGTGGGTTCTACAGGGTTATTTCCACACTTGAGCATATAAAGACTGAGATACCCAGATGTCCTGGAACCAATCTGCCACATATACTGAAGGACAACTGTATTTTGTTACCCTCATTTTTAACTTCAACACTGCAACCATTACTAATTACTACCCATTCAACTATTACTAATTACTACTCAGCATCATGACAATTGAATAATTACAATTATACAGCCACATATTATCTACTTTTGAGTGCCCTGCAATACCTAGTTCAGGTTCTTTCACAAAGTAGGAGCTCCCCAAGTATCTATTGGTTTGAATTGTCAAGTGCTGGTATCAGTTACCTCCGAGAATGAAACATTCTGATCTTGTATTTGGCAAACCCAGGAAGAAAAATGCAAACCATCCTCTTAATGGAAGCTTTGTGCAGCAGTCTGCATTAAGATTCTGGAGGAGAAGAGGAAGCCTGCATCTTTCATTCTGTACCCAGATTGAAACACTCCATTATAGGCAAGGGAGCCGCGGTGGTTTCATCAGCTGGAACATAATAAAGGAGGGCCAGCTGTGTGATCCAGCGTGAGGTGTCTCCTGATGCTCAAAGGAAGCTTGCTCATGCAAACTCTTCCCACATTGTGTCTTGAGCTCAACAGAACTCATTTTCATGGGGAGGAAGAAACTAAGCTTCATTCATGACTGTATAACATTTATTCAGTTGTTCTTGATGTTATGGAGAAAAAGTCCCATCCGATTTTAATTTCAATTCTGCCACTTCCTAGCTATGTGAACTTTGGAAGCGTATTTTACTTGTAAAGGCCTACTTGTCTATTCGTGTTTACCGGAAGCATTAGAGGTATTGTATGAGCAGCACCTTGTACAATGGTTGTCACATAGTAAGAAGTCAATTATTTAAACCAGCACCAAAACTCGAATTTCTTCATCTGTAATAACCATTAAAATCTTTCAAAAACTTAAGGATAAAGTCCATCGTTAGAGCCGTGGATTTTGTTAATCTACTTACATTCTCATGTGTTCAAGTGATTATAGTTTGGAATATTAGATCAGGCTGCTGTAAGTAGGTTCAGGCTGTATTTCAAGGATTTTTTATACTATCCTTAAAACCATTAGAAGCATGTTATCCCCCTCCCCCTTTACAGATTAGAGAGCTGAGGCTTAAGAGATAAGGCAAATTGCACAAATTTGCATAGCTCTTACATGGCCAGAGTAATTTTAATTAGGTCTGATGCTCAGTCCATACACCTGCAACTGCACTTTGTTTTCCTCTTGGGGCGAAGATTGCTTTAGCTGAAATTGATCTTCAGACAATTTATTGCATTTGAACAAACCATCAGACATGTAAATTTAAGCCATTTCTCAGCCAGTAAGCTATAGAGAAAGGGCATCAGGCTGAGAGTTAAAGACATCCAAAAATCAAGCTGATATTTATGTAAGCTTTATGCGAGATATATGTGTAAGCAGCCTACTTCTCAATGACCCTATGTGTAAAATGAGAACAATATCCATCTTGGATTTGAAAGGATCTAATTAGATCTAGCAGATGTGTTTTAACATAAGTGTTTCAAAGATGAAAAGAAAGGAGATGCTCTTCCTTTCCTTCCCCTCCCCTCCTTTTATGGATTCATTGTTAGTATATTGACTTGTTAGATTAAGGGTAAAATACATGGTTGATAACTGAAATCCTTTTTACCCTTCTCACCTTGCCAGTGTCTGCGGAGCCAGAAGGCAGGCATAGACCTCCTGGTTTGGAGAGTGTAGCTCTCTAAGTGTGTGTACTGTCTTTCCTTCCTGATGCTCCAACCAGCCCTAACTAGGCCCCATTTCAGAAGCTCATAGGAGATGGTTGTAGCCTCATGAGTCTGAAAGGAATGTTGGAAGCAGGAAGCAGGAAGAGGGTTTAAGTTCAGCAGACGTATTAAGGACCCTACTATTCTCATAAGAAAACCACAGTATAGCCTAGCTGACAGGCATGTAGGTAACTGTGGCAACTCAATGCCAAGGGATGTAGAATTCCTTAGAAGTGTTACTGTGGGCTTATGTAAACCAAAAAGGTTAGGACAGACATTTGATCGTGGCTCAGATACTCAGATACTCAAGATAAACTGGAACAACTGGTCTCCTACCTATCCTTAACTTCCGGTGAGCTTTATTCTTTAGTTCTCAGGATCTATTCTACCTCCTAAGGCCATCTTAAAGTTAAGAACAGATATGGAAGTCTGTTCTTTTGCCAGAATTCCATTTAGTATCCTGCTGAGGCATTGAACTAGTGGCCATTAGGTTCAAGATAATGTTTAATGGACACCCTTGTTAACTACGCAGAATATAGCTCCAAAACAATTGTTGATTCACAGTTACTCTTGGGTACCAGTTTAAGCTTGCTGACTCCAGCAAAAATGGTTTTATGACAGTCTTAGGAGGAGTCCACAGGCCCAGCAACTCTCCAGTCAGATGCCTTGTTCTTCTAGTCCTCTGAATATCTGCACCTGTTTTGGCTTTGTACAAATCCTTTACCCACAGTGTCCAATTAAGCGGCCCTTTAACTTTCAGGTTTCAACTGAAGAATCACCTTCCCCGATAAACCTTCCCTATGCCCCAATGCACCTTGCAGGTGGGTGGGTATTTGAAGGATTTCAGACTATACTGTGACTGTTCAGTTACTTGTGTGTCTGCTTCTCTTGTATAGACTGAACACCTTAAAGGAAGGTCATATTCATGTCCTCAGTCCTTATTCACAGCAGGGGCTCAATTGCTGCTTAATGAAAGATGAATGATCCTGAGAAACTGGTTTGAAGCGCTTTGATCTAGAGTCAAACTTATCCCAGCCTACTTCCCCAAAGGTTTGCAGCCTGAGTCACTCAATCCTGAGGCGTCACCAGCATCATTTTTATGCCTAGTGTGGGAGAGTGGAAAAAAACATCAAGGTGTCGGAAGACTTTGGTTCGGCTTGTGATTCACCAACAGGCTACTAAGAGCCATGGTTTTATCATTCCTGAATTTCATCCTCATCTGAGGAACATGCTACTGTGCATTGGAAAAAACTGATGTGAGTGTCAGAGTTGAGTATGAAGAATATTTAGGGTGGCTGGCACATAGCCTGTGACATAGAAGGCACTGCATAAACAGCTCAAATTTAAATTCAAAGACAGGCTAGGATCCCATTAGTAATGTTATAAGCTTTTTATATAGACATGAGGGTGTGTTTCTATTTTATTGTGAAAGGAATTAATTTTCATAATTAAGACATCTTTGGCAAAAATTTAATGGCATGATGTGTGCAGTGCTAAGAACTTACTAGATTGCAAAACAGCTTCTGTTAGATGCTTATCTTATGTTGGGGATTAACCCAAATATGCCACATGAATAATCTCTAAATTGTCACAGTATCATAAAGCAATTAGCCCATTTTTACAGGTCAGGTGTCAGATTCAGAAAGATTAAGGGTTTTGTTCCAGGCAACACAGCCAGTACATGAGAGGTGAGGCTGATGCTAATCATGTTTTTCCCAGAGCACTTTTTCTCCTCATCGATTCAGCACAAGTCCGTGGGTCACAAGAGCTTTGAAAGATACCTTTTAACTCTGTAGCTTGAAAAAGAACTACAGAAGCTATGAGTAAACAGCCCAAATTATTTTCCTAGGCAGGACAGGATCATCCTAGACCTTAGGATCTTAGGTAAGTCTTATACTGAGGAAACTAAGGATAAAGGCTCACATCCACACTGACCACTGACCTGTTCTAGGCAATGGGATGTCACTCTTATGTCCTCTCAAAGTTTTGTTGGCCTATCATATGCCATTTCAGCAAAGGAAGTGCCAAGTGCTGTCCCTCCCAACCCGAGCCTAATGTCAGAGCAATTGGTGCATGTTTCACTTCAGGCAGATGTGACCCCATCTGTCCCACTCCTTTCTAAACATTCCTTTTCTTCAAGTTGTCTGCAGTTCCCTCATCCTGGTCCCTATGTAGTCACGAAAGAGGCTCTATATTCATTTTTCCCATCACAAAGAAGTACATCCAGTTGACTTTAAAACTGGCCCCAAGGATCCCTGAGCCTAAAGACCTGACCATGTCGACCTGGGTGATTCCAAGAAGGGAAGTATAAGATTCAACCCTCCACTGCTAATTTTGCCACAGGAAACCAATATATCCAATTTGTCTGGATAAAGGATACTTTGGAAAATTTACATCAAAACAAAATTTTCAAAATCCACTGGATGTCAGCATTTTTACAAGCACTTTGTGTAAACATAGTTAGGAAATAGCTGTGCAAATCCTTCCTCTGCAACCAGAGTTTGTCTATGATGCAGTCAGTATAGAAAGAAGAGCCATTTTCATATCATGGGGTACACCTCCCTTCTTTCTCCCGAGTCTCAATTTTGGAAATAAACCAGGTTCTACCAACCTGTGCTGGTAATATATAAGAACCTTGACATAAAACTGAAAGCGTTTTTCCTCACATCTCTAAACATTTCCCCTTGGACACAAAACTGTGGTTCAGAAGGAGCAGGGTTGGTTTCTGCCTGTTTCATCCCTCATCTTTCACTTCAACACTGAGATATCAGGAAGCAAACATGAAGTAACATGGAGGACAGCCCTGGGTGCCATCTCTGGGCCACTTGTGGGGCTAGAAACAGCCATGGTGAGTATCCACAGAGGGGTGAATGCCTGCTGCCTGTCAAGATTTTAACATTCATAATGGATACTTGAGCTAGATCCACAGCCATCTTGATTTTCCCAGACTTGATCTCCATGAGAACATTCAACGGGTGACTACCCAAATCATTTCACGTCAGGAAAGATCATTTTTTCATCCTGTCACATCACTTATTTGGCTTGATAGAACTTAGGTGAGAACAAACCAATTCTTCAATTGGGTCAAAAAAATCTAAGCTTGTTAGATAGTCCTTGAATCCTGTCCTCTTTTCCCATCACCTTTATTACTTGGCTAAATAGGTCCTAGGTTAGAACAAACCATTTCTTCATAGGAGCTCTGGTTTTGTTGTAGGATTGAAGGAGACATTTTTAGTGTGTGTAACAGCTTTGAGAGTGAAACCTGGAGCAAATCTCATGGGCTTCTCCACAGGGCACATTCTAGAGCTCAGAAGTATAAAGAGAATTCCTTAAGATACCACTTAATACCAGTTACACCTGTGCTTGGAGTGCCTGCTGCACTGACTATAAATAAAAAGAAGCACATAGGAGTGTAAAGACTAGGCAACATGTGACATGCCTTGTGTACACTGCTTTGTGGCTATTAAGCCTTTAGAGAAACTATGGAATTTTTCTAGATACGGTATCTACACATACCTGTTGAAAGTCAGAAAATCCTTAGTGGTATCTCAGTTGATTCATCTTCCCATTGGTCTCATGGGATACACAAGGCCTTTCTCCAACATCCCCTTTCCTAATAGTTCTGTTTAAAGTTTCAGAAAATAGACCCAAGATGAGGAAAATTCTTACTTTCCCAACCTCAAGCCCTGGAATACTCTTCCTATCCAAGGCTCACTCTTGTTAATCCAGTTCAACTTATTTTTACAGTACTCCCTAAACACCTGTTTTCCATGACTCAGAGGCTTAATGTTCTACATGTTAATGGGGGAGGGAATTCTGGACCACTTCTATAAACAAAGTCATTTCTGTACTTCTAGTTTTTAAAGAAACTGGTTTGATCAAAGCACCCTGAGAACATTAGTGCCAACATTCAGATTCTATCAGAAGACTTCATTCATTCTGGGCATGCATTTTACCTGCCATGCACCTGAGCTCCTGCGTCTTTGAATTCAGAATGACTAGAATGTGTGAATATATACACACAGGCATTCCTGTAACTCTTCTAACTCCCCTTGTTATTAGCTCATACTTAGAAATCCCTAGATATATGATGTTCAGAGTCAAGGATATCCATTCCAGGGCATAGAAGGCCACACTAGAGGAAGCAGATGATATTGTCTAAAGTTCATGAAGGTTATAGATTTATACATTAAAGAGAAATGGGAACTTCACAGTTTATCTAAGATGAACGTAATCTGCTACTTCTAGAATGAAGGATTTCACAGAAAAAAATGTTTCTGGGAATCAGTAATTTTTTTCTAGGCCAGAGACTACTCATTCCTGTATTTCTACTTTTTGCCTTCAGGTCAACCTACCTGCATGTTAGTGTGCACAACACCTCAATCATGTAGTGATTTCATACAGCCAATGGAATTTTCCTTGTTGTCTTGAAAGTAGTGGGATTTTTCAACAGGTCACCCCATATACAACCTCTAACCAGAACTAGAAAAGGTGGTATCAGCTCAAGCTGGCTCTTGGCTTCACTTTATTTTAACCAAGAGGGTGCCATCAGGTCTCTGTAGGAATCATCCCATATTTATGTCTTAGTTCATTTAATGTTGCTATAAAGGACTACCTGAGGCCAGGTAATGTAGGAAAGAAAATAGATATGAAAAGAACAGAAATTGATTGCTGGCAAGATGGCCAAATAGGAAGGAATAGTCTGTCTATAGCTCCCAGCGAGATTGATTCAGAAAGCAGGTGATTTCTACATTTCCAATTGAGGTACCTGGTTCATCTCATTGGGACTGATTGGACAGTGGGTGCAGCTCATGGAGGGTGAGCCTAAGCAGGGTGGGGCATCATCTTACCCGGGAAGTGCAAGGGGTTGGGGAATTCCCTGCCCTAGCCAAGGGAAGTCAGGAGGGACCGTGAATGGTACACTCCAGCCCAGATACTGTGCTTTCCCCCATGGTCTTCACAACCCACACACCAGGAGATTCCCTCCAGTGCCTATACCACCAGGGTCCTGGGTTTTCAAGCACAAAACTGGGCAGCCATTTGGGCAGACACCGAGCTAGCTGCAGGAGTTTTTTTTGTTCCCCACCCCCATACCCCAGTAGTACCTGCAACACCAGTGAGACAGAATCGTTTACTCCCCTGGAAAAGGGGCTGAAGCCAGGGGGCCAAGTGGTCCAGCTCAGTGGGTCCCACCCTCACGGAGCCCAGCAAGTTAAGATCCACTGGCTTGAAATTCTGCCAGCACAGCAGTCTGAGGTCAACCTGGGATGCTCGAGCTTGGTGGAGGGAGGGGCATCCACCATTACTGAGGCTTGAGTAGGTGGTTTCACCCTCACAGTGTAAGCAAAGCCACCAGGAAGTTCGAACTGGGTGGAGCTCACCACGGCTCAGCAAGGCCGCCATGGCCAGACTGCCTCTCTAGATTCCTCCTCTCTGGGCCGGGCATCTCTGAAACACAAGGCAGCAGCCCCAGTCAGGGGCTTATAGATAAAACCCCCCATATCTCCCTGGGACAGAGCACCTGGGTGAAGGGACGGCTGTGGGTGCAGCTTCAGCAGACTTCAACATCCCTGTCTGATGGCTCTGAAGAGAGAAGCAGATCTCCCAGCACAGCATTCAGCTCTGCTAAGGGTCATGCTGTCTCCTCAAGTGGGTCCCTGACACCCATGTCTCCTGACTGGGAGATACCTCCCAGTAGGGGCTGACAGACACCTCATACAGGAGAGCTCTGACTGGCATCTAGTGGGTGCCACTCTGGGATGAAGCTTCCAGAGGAAGGAACAGGCAGCAATCTTTGCTGTTCTGCAGCCTCTGCTGGTCATACCTAGGCAAACAGGGTCTAGTGTGAACCTCCAGCAAACTCCAGCAGACCTGCAGCAGAGGGTCCTGACTGTTAGAAGGAAAACTAAAAGAGAAAGGAATAGCATCAACATCAATAAAAAGGATGTCCACTCAGAGGCCCCATCAGATCACCACCAACATCAAACACCAAAGGTAGATAAATCCACGAAGATGGGGAGAAACCAGGGCAAAAAGTCTGAAAATTCCAAAAACCAGAATGCCACTTCTCCTCCAAAGGATCACAACTGCTTGCTAGCAAGGGAACAAAACTGGATGGAGAATGAATTTGATGAAATGACAGAAGTAGTCTTCAGAAAGTGGGTAATAACAAACTACTAAGCTAAAGGAACATGTCCTAACCTAATGCAAGGAAGCTAAGAACCTTGAAAAAAGGTTAGATGAATTGCTAACTAGAATAACCAGTTTGGAAAAGAACATAACCTGATGGAGCTGAAAAACACAGCATGGGAACTTGTGAAGCATACACAAGTATCAACAGCCAAATCGATCAAGCAGAAGAAAGGATATCAGGACTGAAGATCAACTTAACGAAATAAAGCATGAAGACAAGATTAGAGAAAAAAGAATGAAAAGGAACAAACAAAAGTCCAAGAAATATGGGACTATATGAAAAGACCAAACCTACATTTGATTGGTGTACCTGAAAGTGACAGGGAGAATGGAACCAAGTTGGAAAACACTCTTCAGGATATTAAGGAGAACTTCCCCAGCCTAGCAAGACAGGCCAACATTCAAATTCAGGAAATACAGAGACCACCACAAAGATACTCCTTGAGAAGAGCAACCCCAAGACACAATCATCAGATTCACCAAGGCTGATATGAAGAAAAAAATGTTAAGGGCAGCCAGAGAGAAAGTCGGGTTACTCACAAAGGGAAGCCCATCAGAATAACAGTGGATCTCTGCAGAAACCCTACAAGCTGGAAGAGAGTGGGGGCCAATATTCAACATTCTTAAAGAATTTTCAACAGAATTTCATATCCAACCAAACTAAGCTTCATAAGCGAAGGAGAAATAAAATCCTTTAGACAAACAAATGCTGAGAGATTTTGTCACTACCAGGCCTGCCTTGCAAGAGCTCCTAAAGGAAGCACTAAACATGGAAAGGAAAAAGTGGTACCAGCCACTGCAAAAACATACCAAATTGTAAAGGCCATTGACATTATGAAGGTTAAACTGCATCGACTAACAGGCAAAAAAGCCAGCTAACATCATAATGACAGGATCAAATTCACACATAACAATATTAACCTTAAATGTAAACTGGCTAAATGCCCCAATTAAAACACACAGACTGGCAAATTGGATGGAGTCAAGACCCATCAGTGTGCTGTGTTGAGGAGACTCACCTCATGTGCAAAGACACACATTGGCTCAAAATAAAGGGATGGAGGAATATTTACCAAGTAAATGGAAAAAAAAAAAAAAAAAAGGCAGGGGTTGCAATCCTAGTCTGATAAAACAGTCTTCAAACCAACAAAAATCAAGAGACAAAGGCATTACATAATGGTAAAGGAATCAATGCAACAAGAACAACTCACTTTGGGAGGCCAAGGCAGGGGGATCATGAGGCCAGGAGATAGATACCATCCTGGCTAACACGGTGAAACCCCATCTCTACTAAAAATACCATGCTGGGCATGGCGGCAGGTACCTGTAGTCCCAGTTACTTGGGAGGCTTAGGCAGGAGAATGGCGTGAACCCGGGAGGCAGAGCTTGAAGTGAGCTGAGATCTCACCATTGCACTCCAGCCTGAGTAACAGAACAAGACTCCATCTCAAAAAAATAAAATTTTAAAAATATATAAACAAACACAAACAAGAGCTAACTATCCTAAATATATATGCATCTAACACAGGAGCACCCAGATTCATAAAGTTCTTAAACACCTACAAAGATACTTAGACTCCCATACAATAATAGTGTGAGACTTTAATAGCCCACTGTCAATATTAGATCAACGGAGACAGAAAATTAACAAACCTACTCAGGACTTGAACTCAGCTCTGGACCAAGCAGACCTAATAGACATCTACAGAACTCTCCACCCCAAATCAACAGAATATACATTCTTCTCACAGCACCACATTGCACTTATTCTAAAATTGACCACATAATTGGAAGTAAGACATTCTTCAGCAAATGCAAAAGAACACAAATCATGACAAACCACAGTGCAATCAAATTAGAACTCAGGATTAAGAAACTCACTCAAAACGGCACAACTGCATGGAAACTGAACAACCTGTTCCTGAATGACTACTGGGTACATAACAAAATTAAGGCAGAAATAAATAAGTTCTTTGAAACCAATGAGAACAAAGACACAACGTACCAGAATCTCTGGGACACATTTAAAGCAGTGAATAGAGGGAAATTTATAGCACTAAATGCCCACAAGAGAAAGCAGGAAAGATCTAAAATTGACACTAACATCAAAATTGAAAGAACTAAAGAAGCAAGAGCAAACAAATTCAAAAGCCAGCAGAAGATAAGAAATAAACAAGATCAGAGAAGAACTGAAGGAGATAGAGACACGAAAATCCCTTTAAAAAAAAATAAATCCAGGAGCGAGTTTTTTGAAAAGAACAAAATAGACTGCTAGCCAGACTAAAAAAGAAGAATCAAATAGATGCAATAAAAAATGATAAAGGAGATATCACCACTGATCCCACAGACATACAAGTTATCATCAGAAAATACTATAAACACCTCTATGCAAATAAACTAGAAAATCTAGAAGAAATGGATAAATTCCTGGACACATACACCCTCCCAATAGTAAACCAGGAAGAAGTCGAATCCCTGAATAGATCAATAACAAGCTCCAAAACTGAGGCAATAATAGCCTGCCAACCAGAAAAAGTCCAGGACCAAACATTCACAGCCGAATTCTAGCAGAGGTTCAAGGAGGAGCTGGTACCATTCCTTCTGAAACTATTCCAATCGATAGAAAAAGAGGGAATCCCTCCCTAACTCATTTTATGAGGCCAGCATCATCCTGATACCAAAACCTGGCAGAGGCACAACAAAAAAAGAAAATTTCAGGCTAATATCCCTGATAAACATCAATGCAAAAATCCTCAATAAAATACTGGCAAACCAAATCCAGCAGCACATCAAAAAGCTAATCCACCACGATCAAGTTGGCTTCGTCCCTGGGATGCAAGGCTGTTTCTACATACACAAATCGATAAACATAATCTATCACATAAAAAGAACCAATGACAAAAACCGCATGATTAGCTCAATAGATGCAGAAAAGGCCTTTGACAAAATTCAACAGCCCTTCATGCTAAAAACTCTCACTCTAGATATTGATGGAATGTATCTCAAAATAAGAGCTATTTATGATAAACCCACAGCCAGTATCATACTGAATGGGCAAAAACTGGAAGCATTCCCTTTGAAAACCAGCACAACACAAGGATGCCCTCTCTCACCACTCCTATTCAACATAGTACTGGAAGTTCTGGCCAGGGCAATCAGGCAGAAGAAAGAAATAAAGGGTATTAAAATAGGAAAAGAGGAAGTCAAATTGTCTGTCTGTAGATGACATGATTGTATCCTTAGAAAACTCCATCATCTCGGCCCAAAATCTCCTTAAGCTGATAAGCAACTTCAGCAAAGTCTCAGGATACAAAATCAATGTACAAAAATCACAAACATTCCTATACACCATTAACAGACAAATAGAGCCAAATCATGAGTGAATTCCCATTCACAACTGCTACAAAGAATTAAATACCTATGAATACAACTTACAAGGTATGTGAAGGACCTCTTCAAGGAGAGCAACAAACCACTTCTCAAGGAAATAAGAACACAAATGGAAGAACTTTCCATGCTCATGGATAGGAAGAATCAGCATCATGAAAATGGCCATACTGCCCAAAGTAATTTATAGATTCAGTGCTATCCCCATCAAGCTACCATTGACTTTCTTCACAGAATTAGAAAAAAACTACTTTAAATTTCATATGGAACCAAAAATAGCCCGCATAGCCAAGACAATCCTAAGTTAAAAGAACAAAGCTGGAGGTATCACCCTACCTGACTTCAAACTATACCACAAGGCTACAGTAACCAAAACAGCATGGTACTGGGTACCAAAACAGATATAGACCAATGGAACAGAATAGAGGCCTTGGAAATACCACATATCTACAACCATCTGATCTTTGACAAACCTGAAAAAAACAAGCAATGGTAAAAGGATTCCCTATTTAATAAATGGTGTTGGGAAAACTGGCTGGCCATATGCACAAAACAAACTGTACCCCTTCCTCACACCTTATATAAAAATTAACTCAAGATAGATTAAAGGCTTAAACATAAGACCTAAAACCTAAAAATCCTACAAGAAAACCTAGGCAATACCATTCAGGTTATAGGCATGGGCAAAGATTTCATGACTAACACACCAAAAGCAATGGCAACAAAAGCCAAAATTGACAAATGGGATCTAATTAAACTAAAGAGTTTCTGCACAGCAAAAGAAACTGTCATCAGAGTGAACAGGCAACCTACAGAGTGGGAGAAAACCTTTGCAATCTATCCATTTGACAAAGGGCTAATATCCAGAATCTACAAAGAACTTAAATTTACAAGAAAAAAGCAAACAACCCCATCAAAAACTGGGTGAAGGATATGAACAGGCACTTCTCAAAAGATGACATTTATGCAGCCAACAAACATGAAAAAAAGATCATCACTGGTCATCAGAGAAATGCAAATCAAAACCACAATGAGATACCATTTCACACCAGTTAGAATGGTGATCATTAGAAAGTCAGGAAACAACAGATGCTGGAAAGGATGTGGAGAAATAGGAATGATTTTAACACTGTTGGTGAAAGTGTAAATTAATTCAATCATTGTGAACCAGTGTGACAATTCCTCAAGGATCTAGAATTAGAAATGCCATTTGACCCAGCAATCCCATTACTGGGTATATACCCAAAGGATTATAAATCATTCTACTATAAAGACACATGCACATGTATGTTTATTGTGGCACTATTCACAATAGCAGACTTGCAACCAACCCAAATGCCTATCAATGATATATTGAATAAAGAAAATGTGGCACATATATACCACAGAATACTATGCAGCCATAAAAAAGGATGCATTCATGTCCTTTTCAGGGACATGGATGAAGCTGAAAACCATCCTTCTAAGCAAACCAACACAAAAACAGAAAAGCAAACACTGCATGTTCTCACTCATAAGTGGGAATTGAGCAATGCGAACACATGGAAACAGGGAGGGGAACATCACACACTGGGGCCTGTCGGGGGGCAGGGGAGTAGAGGAGGATAGCATTAGAAGAAATACCTAATGTAGATGACGGGTTGATGGGTACAGCAAACCACCATGGCATGTGTATACCTATGTAACAAATCTGTACAGTATACACCTGTACCACAGAACTTTCTCTCTGTATATCTGTATCTGTATCTATATATAGATATAGATATAGATATAGAGAGCATGCTTTTTCTTTCTCCCTTTATCCATAAGTAAATATGCTCACATATGTAAAAGCATAAAGATATTTTTGAAAATGTAAAAAAAAATTGTGGGCATACTCTAGCCTAAAAGATGCACTATTGGAGTATCTGAAGAGAGAAGAGGCAGGAAACACTGAAATATTGGCCAGTTTTCCCATATTTGAAGATAACTGAAAGTCAACACACAAAGAATTAACCTCAGAAGCACCAAATATGCATCTTAAGCACACAGGAATAAGTTAACTGAATCAATAAAATGAATCGTATTTAGAGACTTAAAGTCCTTCTTACCCAATAGTCAAATAACTAGTTTAGTGTATTAATTGAACATCCCATGGCAGATGATATTTTGGTTCTATTAACCAGCAAGACCAAGCAGACAATCCTGCTATTTCCCTGGCAAGTAGCAAAGATAAACCCACCACTTATGAGCACCACAGGTTTATAAGCTTTCTGTGGAAGGTAAGTTGTCTTTCCAGGGACTAAGAGCGTATGTCTTCCTTCAACCTTCAACATCACTCCACAGCCTTCAGTTTTATAAATCCCTTCCTTTAACGGAATCTGTAGGTTGCAGAACTATCTTATTAACCCTTTGGTTGAAGTGAGTCACAATATGGGGTTTTAAACTGCTTGTTGTCTGGCTAGAAGTCTTAGACCACTGTCCACACAGCTACCCTTCTCTGCCTCAAATCTCTGGCTTTAGCTGAGAACAGGGCTTATCAGCATAAAGCAACTTTCATGCTTCCCAGGCTGACCCAAGGACACTTACCACACAGCCTGCCATTAAGCTACAAAACAACATTCTTGGCAACATCAGATGACACAGATCCCTACATTTTTTTTAAGGATAATTATGCCCTGCCTGGAAACTGTCGAACACACAGTTTAACAGTTGGGTAAATATTCTGTCGGGTAATATTCTGTCAGGTAAATATTCTTTCCAGTATGGCAAGAAGTCTTTTCTCAGAGGAATCTCAAGCTTGGGGGTACCTTTTCTTCCCTAGATGAACTCCAGCCTAACACTTCCTTAATCTCTACTGGTTCCTCTAACTGCTGTGTCTTGTCTTTTCCATTCATCATCCAGGTACTTGTTAAGTGCTAAGTAAGCTTCAGACAAACTAACTTCAGAATAACTGGTTGTCAAGCACAAGGAAAAAGGGTACCAAGTGAAATATATGGTTCTTTTCTTTACAACCCATTAGGAGGCACTTGGTTATGCCATCTTGCTCTCAAAAGTGGCACATTTGAAGACAACTAAAGCTATTTTGAGAATGTGTCCAGAAAGCAAGGATTGACCAGATCATGGAGGACTCCCATTAGCTTCTGGTCATATCTTGTGTGAGATCTAAGACGGTTTAAGAAGGGTTTTAAAAATTACATTAACATTTTTGTTACGGTAAACTATGTATGTCATAAAATTCACCACCTCAACCATTCAAGTGTACAACTCAGTGGCATACTTAATGTTATACAACCATCACCACTATCCATTTCCAAAAGTTTTATCACCCTGATGGAAACTCTTTGCCCATTAAACACCTTATTCTCAGCTTCAGAGGATATTGTACTATAAAGAAACATGCCCCTCTGGCTTCAGGAATAAGAGCCCAGATGGAACAGAGACAGGCAAATCTCTCCTACCCATAGGTATTCGAAGTGAAGAGATGTTGCCAACACAGTCTTAGCTTCTGCAGCTAGTTGAGGCAAAGAAAACAGTTACTTCAAGAGCCCAGCACTCAGACAGTTGAGATAACTTCTACTGCCACTCTCCATTCTGGGATGAGCATCACATACATGCTCAACTGTAGTGGTGGGGTTAGATGTGGCAACTCAAAAGACACTCTTGGCTTTAGCCAAATATAAATCTAGGACAGGAAGGACATCATCTCCATTATCTTCATCTTATTAGAAGAACCAAAAGCTTTTCCAATTCACAGCTTCCTTTGACCTCTCACACAGGCCAGGTATGACATTCACATATGAATTAAATACACGTGGGTCACTTTGAAACTAAAGTTCTGGGCTCCAGGTCTCACTGATCTTTTATTGTTTTCTATCCATTTAGTCACAATATCACAATACCTGCCTATTACCTTTTAACGAACTCCCTCAGTCAATGGAGAGTCTCACACATAAATGCTATTCTATAACAATATTTCACCTTTATCTTGACTTTGTAGCTTGGCAAAGACACAGAAAGTGAGGAGACAGTGCAGGTTGTCTTCCTAGACAGGCTTGGGTCAGCCCATACCCGATGAGGGTCTTTTGTAATGAGGAAACTCCAAGGTTAAAACAAAACAAAAAAAACAATCGCATCTGTACTGATCTGTCCTGGACAATGGAATGACACTGTCTTTTGTCACATATCAAGTCTTAATGACCTGGTGTATCTTATGTCAACAAAAGTTGCCAAGTTCTACCCCTCCCTATCTATGTCCAGTGGCAGAGCAGTTAGTGCATATTTTGGAATAGGTAGCTATGACCCTGCCACCCTTCCATTCCTTCTTAAGTTTTACCTCTTCCAATTTGTTTTCCTTTCTTCATCCTGGCCCCAATGTAGTCGTTAAGTCCCTGCTCTGAGACTTCATTCATCTCATTACACAACAGTACATCCAAGCTCAGGGTTGAGCTGCTCCTGAGGAGCCCTGAGCCTGCAGGCCTGACCATGCAAACCTGGGTACACCCAGAAAGCGAACTGCAGGATTCAATCCTGACCTGCTAATGTTGCCATAGGAGATAAACATATCCAATTTGTCTAAAGGATATTTTTTAAGAAATTGTGGTTTAGTGTACCAAGGTGTTAAATGGGATATCAGCATTTTTGCAAGCACTGTCATGGGAACATAATTAGGCAAGTACTTACTTATGAGAATCCTTCCTTTGCAACCAAAAATTCAGTAGATACAATGTCTTTCAGGGTGCCTGCTTTATCTCTCCTGAATGTCTGGTTTTAGAAGGATGAAGTCTATTGACCTGTGCTGGTAGTCTGCATTTATGTGAACCTTGATATAAAACTGACTGTACCTTCTCATCTACATAAGAAGACTATCCTCCCAGATATAGAACTGCAATTTTGAAAGAGCAAGATTGGTTTATTTTCACCAAGAAGGTGCCATCCTGTCTGCCCAGTACTGAGATCTCAGGAAATAAAGCAGCATGGAAGACAGGCCTGGCGTCTTCTCTGACACCTTCATGGGGACAATCACAGAAGGGGGAGCTCTTGTTACTGGCTGGGATTTTGTTTTCATAATGGATGTTTAAACTCCACCCAGAGCCATCTTAGTTGTCCCTGCCTTAATTGAGAAAAACCCATCCCCCATCACAGCAATATCCAGTGGTGACTCTTCAACATCTGGAGAAGTCAAACCCCCTCCTTGACTCCTATCCCATCACTTTATTGTTGTGGCTCAACAGAACCTAGGTCAGGACAAGCCAGTGCAATTCAACAAAATCAGGACTCAGGCGAGTAAAAAAACATTCTTGTGTATATAAACCGCTTTTGAAGAGTGAAATCAAGAATGAAAGCTCCACCTTCAATGGGGGTAAGTTCTATACTCAGAAGCTGAGAAGAGTGATAGTTTAAGACATCACCATTAGTGCCAGTCACTTTTGCTTACTCATGGACAGTGCCCACTGCTATAAGTATACCAGTCAAATTGCACAGGATTGAAAGGTTTAGGTAATATGTGACATTACTTATGCACACTACTGGTTGCCCTTAAAGCCTGTAGAACATGTTTTGTACTCTGCAGTGAGGACACCGGTGAATCTTTGGAACCTTTGCAAATTGTAACCATGGTGTCTACACATATTTGCTAAGTCTAACATAGGAAAGTCTCAATCCCATCCCAGCTCACTTGTTTTCCTATCAGACTCCCAGGTATCACAAGGCACGAATCAGTGAGTGATGACTATATTAACTACCTGCAGCTAGATGTGGCTACTTATGTATCCAAAATGCCAGGATATAGTTGGGGTCATTCAACCTTCATCAGAATCCTGCATACCAAAGATGGAGGAATTGGTCAACTGTTCATGGTTCAAGTTCATCTTGAGAGAGAATCACAGATGACCATGTTGATTGCTTTCAATTTTCTTCAAGATTTTGATTTTGCATTGATTCTCATCTCTGGAGTGATTGATGAGACACCAGAATTTAGGAATGCATGGAAGCCTGTCAAATGCAATGAGGCCTGAGAGGTTCCCTTATGTAAAAGCATCTTGTCACCCCAATGCCAAGATAACAGCAATAGCATTTCCATGCCTGGCCTCTGCAACATTGTATCATGTAGCAGAAACTAGTTCAACTATGCAAAATTACAAGGAAAATCCATACCAGAAGGCATTCAAGAAACATGAAAGCTGAAAGGCTTACAGAAGGAAACTAAAGTGCTCTGGCCAACCCACATTTACTGACTAGTGGGAAATTCAAGTCATGTGGAATAACACATAAGATGATTCAGGCAACTATGGGATCCAAGAAGAGAAGCAGGTCTTGCACATCAATCAATGAGACATTACTCATTAGAAAGGACTAATCAGAGTCCTTCAGTAACGAGAA
Source organism: Chlorocebus sabaeus (assembly GCF_047675955.1). Classification (NCBI taxonomy): domain Eukaryota; kingdom Metazoa; phylum Chordata; class Mammalia; order Primates; family Cercopithecidae; genus Chlorocebus; species Chlorocebus sabaeus. The sequence goes on along the minus strand of NC_132911.1, from coordinate 142,789,460 downwards.
AAATAAGACACCAATGGACATTGGAATAGTGGCCGTTTGGTCTTAGGTAATGGCATTTTATAGGGACCTTTTCTATGACATAGCTCCCCATAGTTGACTCAGTCATGCTTGGGTGTCAGCTTTACCTTGTGGTTGACAGGAGCAGAACAGCTTCCTATTTACACAGCTGTGAATAGTCTGATCATGAAACCCTCCAATCAGGTGCTTTGATCTAATTCCTGAGCATTTGCAAATATTCTCACCATGTGTAAACCCTTCATTTTGACTGTCCAACTGGGAACTTCATTTATAAGATTTTAAATCAAGCAAAATATTCGAGAATTCATAAGTCCCATTTGTTACATGGCCTTCTGTGAAATAATTGACTACTGTGATCATGCAGTCACTTGAATGTCTGTGCCTATAGGCTATGAACTTCAAGATCAAATTTGTGTCCACAGTCCTTGTTCACAGTAGGGGCTCCAACACTGTTTAATGAAATGAATGACCAAGAGAAATCAGAATTGCTCTGATCTAGAGTCAGAGACCCAACCTGGCCTACTTTGCCAAAGGTTTGCACCCTAAGTCAACCAGATAGGTCAGCATCATTTATTATATATAGCGTGAGAGTGGGGAAAAATGTCAAGTTATCAGACCTTGGTTCAGATTGTGACTCACCCATAGGATACTAAGCCATGTTTATCATTCTTTGAATCTCATGATCCTCATCTAAAAAGCATGCTACTGCCCACTGGATGAACTGAGTACATGAAGTTGAGAGGCTAGGGTAGCTGGCACATAGCCTGTGAAATAGAAGGCATTCCATAAATGCTTTCCTTCAGCTCATATAAACTTAAATTTAAAGACAGGGTAGGGTTTAATTGGTAAAGTTGTAAGCTTTTATATAGGTAAGAGGATATGTTTTCTATTACCCTGTGAAAAGAATTCTAATGGTCAGTAATGCAAATATCTGGCAAAGAATTGACAACATAATGGTTTGGAATGTTGAATACAATTGTATTGAATGGAAAAATAGCTTCTATTTATTGAATGCTTATTCTCTGCTGGGTATTGACCTAAGAGGCCACATGAATCATTTTTTAGCACTCACAGAATCATAAAGAGACCATTAGTCCATTTTTACAGGTGAGATGTCAGATTCAGAATAAGAATTTTATACCAGGCAACACAGCCAGTGAATTACAGAGATGTCTGATGCTGAATTATGCTCTTTCCACAGCACTCTGCTTTACCCTCAGCATTGATTCAGGGCTAGTAATCCCATGAGACATGCTACCTCAGCAAGACAGTTACAGGTTTGTCTTCAGGTTTATTATCTGAATGAGACACTTGGCTTAGATCCTGGCTTTAGAACCTGCTTGGCTGAAACACAAAAGTCTCTTTGAATTTAGAATATTGTCAAAGTGTTGTCACTACTCAAAACAGCTTTAATGCAATCGAAATTGTAATTGAAGTGAAAAAAAAAATTATCCAGGGCTCTTCTACAAGAAGGCTAACACCATTCTTAACCCTGTAGCTTGGCCGAGTAAGCTACAAAAAGTATAAGGAGACAGTCTCCAAGTCATTTTCCTAGGCAGGCCTGTGTCATTCCTGACCTGATGAGGATGTTATCAAAATCTCATATGGAGGAAAGTCCAACATTAAAGGCTCACATCTACACTGACCTGTTCTGGACAATGGGGTGTTATACTTTGTGTCTTCTCAAATATCAAGCCTTACAGGCCTAATAAAATGTCAAAGGTTGCCACGTGCTACCACACCTCCCAATGCATGTCCAGTGGCAGAGCACTTGGCATATTTTGGTTTAGGCTGTGACCCATTCGTCCCATCCCTTGAAAAACATTACCTTCTCCCTAAGTGTCTGCAGTTCGTCTGCAGTTCTCACATCCTGCTGCCTCTGTAAGCATAAAGAGCCTCTGGCTCCCCAATCTCAGCCTTCTTATTACACAAAAGCACATCTCAGCTGAGGATAGAGTTGGCTCCTGAGCCCGAAGACCTGACTGTGCGAGCCTGGGAGTAACCATAAAGAGAAGTATAAGATTCAGCCCTGCACAGCTGAATGTTGCCATAGAAGACAAATATCCAATTTGTTTTAATAACTTTAAATTTTTGGTTTGTATTAAATCTAAAATGCCTTCTCGTGTCACCATTTTTGTAAGCTCTTTCCAAATTCTGATCACATGGCAAGATTTATGAGAGTCCTCCTTCCTTTGCAACCAGAAGTTCAGTCAATGGCAGTCTCCTCCAGGGGTACCTGCTCTTTCCTGCAAAGTGTTTCAGTTCTGGAATAAAACCAGATTCTGCAGAGCTGTGCTGGTGGTCTGTAGTTATGTGAACCTTGATATAAAACTGATTAACATTACCTTCTCATGCTTATCAAGAGATGGACTTTTTGGAACTTCAGTTCTATTTCTGGCTCTGCAATCCCTTGTTTTTCTGCCTAGCTCTGAGGTCCCTAGAAAAAATATGAGGCACCATCAAGGTCAGGCACGGCTACCTTCTCTGGTCCACGTTGGGGATACAACTGGCCATGATGACCATTCAAGATAGGAATGTGGATACTAGCCAGTAGATGTAATAAAAGGAAACAAGGAACAAAACTCATGGGCTTCTACAAGTGACCACTCCTAGATATAGCAGAAGTTTATGAAGCTGAGAAGGGAAACAGCAATAGTGTGAGACACCTCCATAGGGATGGAAGCCGAATTGAGCCGATTTTCCTGCTGCTGCTAGGAGAAGACTAACGGGAGGGAGTTGGGGGTAGGATTTAAAATAAATGCTTTGAAGCTCTCATGTCTGATTATAAAGATTTAAGTATTATGAAGCCAGTCACCAGTGCTAAGCCAGAGTACCTGCTGCTTTGAATCTAAGCACAGAAGCAGCAGCAGCAGCAGCAGCAGCAGCAGCAGAGGGGTGGGAGTAGTATGCACAGCTCACATACACTACACTTCCTGCCCACTGAGCCCTGAAGATCATCATTGGCACCCAACAGTTTAAGGAACTAGTGACTCTGACCTTCAATGGAGTGTGAAGATTCCTTAGATTTCCATCAAAGTCCAAACACAGGAAAACCTCTATCACACCTCAGCTGACTCTTTCACCCCTTCTCCAACATGCCCCCTCCAATTTTTTTATTAACATAATCCAGTTTGATTTTCCCAAGTAGATCAAGATGGGACAGTTCTTTTCTTGCCTTTCAGCCCCCAGATTCTGAAACATTCTCCTATCCAAGACTCACTCCTGCTGAACCCAAGTCTCATCTAGTTATACAAAACCTCAAGGAAATCATGGGTTTTTTTATGATCCTTGAGAAGTTAGTTATTAACGGGGAGGAGTTTTGGATTACTCCTTCAAGCAGGGCGATTTCCATATTTTCAGTTTCAGCTTTTGAAGATGGTTTGATCAAAACACCCTGCAAACACTGGAACCCAACATTCATATCCTGACAAGATCTCATTCATCCTGGGCATGATTCTTACCCTCCACGGCACCCAGGTCCTGCATCTTTGAATTCAGAGCCACCATAGTGGGTATATGTAAGCACATTCATGCATTCCTTCCATAACTCCTTTCTCCCGTAGTTCTTAGCTCATACTAAAAAATCCCCAGACATTTGACACTGAAGCTAAGATTACACATACCAGTGCAGAGGTGGCTACATTAAAAGATGACACTACCTAAAGGTTATCAACAGTCCAGATTTTAATTCACACATAAAGACTCCCATGAAAAACCAGGGAAATAGGACTACCACTCAGCTGGACTAAGATGAATGGGATCACCTACTATTTCTAAGTGAGGATTTCACAGAAAATTGTTTCCTAGGAAGGAACCAAGTCTTTTTCTAGGATGAGACTCCTCATCCCTGTATTTCTATGTTTTGCTGCAGGCCAACTTACATGCACTTATGTGCACCAAACCTCAGAGTTATGCCCTATCCTCATACAGCAAAAATGAAACTTTCCTGGCTTTACCAGTTAGCACAGGGTCACCCTGTACCCAACCCAAGTGGAACCAGAAGAAATGCTCTCTCCACCTCACAATCTGGCTCTTGGCTTCATAGTTTATATTAAGATGCCAGACTCCTCTGCAACAATCATTCCATTGTTTAAAAAGGAATGGGTAAATTGCTGAACAGTGGTATTTTATTTTCTGAGGATGCCCTAAAGATTAAGGTGTCTAAAAAGGCAAAGTCAGCTTTAGGTCATAAGATGTCTCTGCAGAAAGTCCCACCTAGTATTGAGATCTGTATCTCCTACAGCCATTTGTTTAGGGAGAAGAGCGGACGCTGGAATGATGGCCGCTTGGTCCCATGTAACAGCATCTAACAGGAACTCTTGTTTTCCATGGATGACATAGTCCCAAGTAACAACATCTAACAAGAACTCTCGTCCTCTGTGGATGACGTAGTCCCATGTAACAGTGTCTAACAGGAGCTCTCGTCCTCTGTGGATGACCTAGTCCCATGTAACAGCGTCTAACAGGAGCTCTCGTCCTCTGTGGATGACCTAGTCCCATGTAACAGCGTCTAACAGGAGCTCTCGTCCTCTGTGGATGACCTAGTCCCATGTAACAGCGTCTAACAGGAGCTCTCGTCCTCTGTGGATGACCTAGTCCCATGTAACAGCGTCTAACAGGAGCTCTCGTTCTCTATGGATGACACAGTCCCAAGTAGGCATTGGTTCTGAGACTCATCCTTGGGCACTGACTTCAGCTTGCTGACTGGATCAGAACCGCTTCACATCTGAGTATCTGGGGACAGTCGCAGGCCCTGCAACCCTCTAACCAGGGAAGAGGAGGAAGATCAATATTTAGGCAGAGATAGGGTAAATGCAAAGAACATCAAGCTTTGAATATGGAGAATTTCCCAGAGCAACATCCTGCTTGGAAGTGACTTCAAGCCACATCTAGGTTCTTTCACTGAGTCCTCAGTTCTGTGCCAGTTAAAACCCTAAAGGCTAGGGACACACATCCTTATAGGGCACCTCGTAACTCCTTTTCGGTGGTTTGGCAGAGCCAGTGTGCTCCCTCTGACTCTAGCCAAAGACGAATATCCCTAACATAAAAAACATGCTCGACTCAGACCCCAGTGGCAGACAGCTGCTTCATTCTCAGCCAGTACTGTCTTCAAATTTGACAGGCAACTCTATCTTCTGTGGAAGTCTCTCACAGCACATTGTCTTTCATATACTCAATGGGTCTGTGTTGGATAGGACGCTTGCCTCTCCAGTTAAAAAGAGAAACTGCTCTGGGTTTGTCATTCCTAATTTTCCTTAAAGCTATGCTTTCTTAGTAGGTCACCAGTAGCCACTGTTTGTCCACAAACTTTCCCCATGAAAGGGGTAAAAAGGTAGTTGAGAACAGCATGACTTCAGTGACCTTCCTGGTGCTTCCCAGCTGCAGCTTTCCCCGCAGGGCCCTCCTCACTATTCTTCCTGGAAACTGGCCTTGCAGAAGGTATTTATAAAGCCAATTTCCTGCCATACTAGAGGCTATTGAAAGCCCCAAGACTTATTGTAAGAACAAAAACGGGAAGGAGACTGGGATGTGGCCTTCCTGACCCACCAGAAACCTTGAGCTAAAGAGCTTCTTTGCCCACACTGGCCCCAGGAAGCATTAGGTTTCTGACTTATAGTTTGTGTCAGATTTAATTTCTCATTAAACCAGATAGAAAAAAAGTCAATTGGATCAATATATACATGTCTATTTTTCTAATTCCTCATAGCACTGGCCAACCTTATAACCTGCAAAAGATATACCACTTTCTACACTAGTTCATCTGCAGCCTTGCTGGGAGAAGTCACTACAAGAAGTTAGGTTTCCAAACCTAGACCTCATACCCATCGCTTTGTCAAGAGCAAAGTGCTCTTGCATGATTGTTCTAGTCACAATAATTCAAAGAGGCACTTGGCTACACTGCCTCCTCTCAAGTAGCTCATTTAGGACAAATAAAGTTGAAACTATGGCTAGAAAAACCAAGATGAGCAATGTCAAGCAGCACGTAGAGTTTCACATGAGATCTGCAAGACAGTTTTGAACAATGTTGTATAACAAATGCCCAACTAGCTTCAGGAACGCACCTAGAAGGAGAAGAGCTAAGCCAGCCTCTCCTACCCTTAGTTATCTGGAGGGAGAGATAATGCTGACCTTAGTCTTAGTTTGTGCATCTAATGGAGCAAAAGCAAAACTTGGAGAGGTTGGTATCTCAGACACAGGCAATAGGAGTAGCTTCCACCACTACTTACCATCTTGAGATGGGCATTGTATACACACACAACTGGCAACAGTGTCAGATACACCAACTTGGAAGCAGAACAGACATTATTCCAATGGTTTATATACTAGGTTTGAAAAATCTAAGTATATCTACCATGTTTTTATCTCACTTGGGAACCTAGAAACTTCTCAAGTGCATAGCTTCCTTTGGCTTTCCACTATACCAGACACACAAAGTGGCCACAGACAATAGCCATGTGCATGTGAGTCTCTTTGAAACAAAAGTTTTGAACTCCATATGCCACTACTTAAAAACACACACACACACACACAAATCCAGCCATGTAGGCTCAAGACCTGGCTGTTAACTTATCACTCCCCAGTCAAGGGAGAGTCACACACAGCATCATCTGTTGTAGAATGACACCATATTCAACATTATCTTAACTCTACAGCTTTGCAAAAGCAGCCACAGGAACTGTGAAGACAACCTGCAAGTGAATTTTCCTAGACAGGCCTGGGCCAGCCCAGACCTAATGATCTTAAAATATTTTATATAATGAAGAGACTCCAATGCTGCAAGTTCAAACATGCACTGACCAGTCTTGGATAAAGGATATAACAACTTTCCTTGCATCATTTCTCATATAGAATTTGTGTTTTTCTCAGTAATGGTTGCCAGGTCCTGCTGTTCCCACCCTACCTCCAATGGCAAGGCTGTTGGTGCCCATTTTGGCTTAGGCAGTAGTGACTCATTAATCCCATCCTTTAAGTATTATCTCTAAGTTGTCTGTATTCCCTCATTTGGTACCCATGTAGTTGTGACAGGACCTCTGCCCTCATTCTTCCATTAATAAGATACACATCTAAGCCAAGGGCTGAACTGGCCCAGAGGAGCCCGAGACTGCAGACTTGACTGTGCAAACCTGGACAAGTCCAGAAGGGGAAGAGCAAGATTTGGCCCTGCACTGCTCTTGTACCCTCCCCATGGCCAATGTTACCACAGTGGACAAATGTTATCAAGTTTGCCAGACCAAAGGAGGTTTTAAAAGTTATAAATGCACCAGCAATTCCTGGGTTGTCAGAATTTTTGCAAGCACTTTCTCACTTCTATTTACATAAAGAAGGTATTTTTGGAAATCCTTATTCCTCTGCAACTGTGGTATCAATCTGTAACACATTGTCTTGCAGAGGTATGGCTCCTCCCTCCTGTCAGTTTTGGGAAAGTTTTGTGGACCTACGTTGTTTGTCTGCAACGTCAACCTTGACATGTGAGATTGATAGCACCCTTAGTCCTATAAAGAAATTGCTTCTTCCTAGCCACAGTTCTGTTTCTGCCTGTATTGTCTCGGATCTTTCTCTGCCCACCACACTGAAATCCAGTGCTAGGCTAAAGGATGAGAGTTTCCATTCTATGAAGGTTCTGGAGTCCAATTCACACAGGAGATGCCCAGGAGAACCAGGGAAGTGGGATCTTTGCACAGCTTAACTGAGATTAAAGCATCATCTCCTCTTTCTAGTGTGACCAGGAAAGAGTTGACAGTAATTTTTTCCTACAAAGGAGCCAGATGTTCTTATGAGAGAGACGATTTATTCTTCAGCTGTTTTTTGCCTTCAGACCTTATGCATGCTATTGCACACATAGAAACTCAGATACGCTTTGGCTGCATAGAGTCAGAGGATCTTATCTCGTGATCTTGCAATTGGGACCTGCTGCCTATGACAGGTCATCTGGCATCCAACCAAGAAGTGGAATCAAAAGAGGTCCTATCACCCCCAGTCAGTCTGGTTCTTGGCTTCAACATAGTTCATTTTCACCAAGAGAATGCGATTAAGTGTCTGTAGTAATCCTTACATGCTATTATGTGTTTTGAAATGGGATATTGAAATGCTAAAACGTGGCATTTCAGTCTGTACTGAAGATGCCACAAAAGGTTTTTAGGAGGTCCAAGGAGGCAAAATTAGTCAATTTGGGATCATGAAGTACTTCCACAGAAAGCTCATTCAGTATGGAGATCAGAGTCTCTAACAGTGACCTCTCCCTCCATTTATAGACTTCAGTGGGCATTACAATGCTGTTTGGTTCTAGGTAATTTTATGGAGACCCCTGTTCTCTGTGGACAATACAGCTCCAACCAGAATTAACTCAGTCATACCTGGGCGTCAGTTTTTTGGGTTTTTTTTTGGACACAGTCTTGCTCTGTTGCTCGGTCTGGAGTCCAGTGGCACAATCTCAGCTCACTTCAACCTCTGCCTCCCCGGTTCAAGCAATTCTCCCGCCTCAGCCTCCTGAGTAGCTGGGACAACAGGTACCTGCCGCCATGCCCAGCTTTTTTTAAGTAGAGACGGGGCTTCACCATGTTGCCGAGGCTGGTCTCAAACTCCTGAGCTCAGGCAATCTGCCTGCCTCGGCCTCCCAAAGTGCCAGGATTATAGGTGTGAGCCACTGTGCCTGGCCTGGCATCAGCTTTAGCTTGCTGACTGGAGGAGGACAGCTCCCACCTGAGCAGCTGTGAATAGTCTCCCGGCCATGCAACCCTCCAATTAGATGTCTTTTTCTTCTAGTCCTCTGAACATCTGCACATGTTCTTCTCACTTCATATAAATCCTTTACTTGAAGTGTTCAACTGGTAAGCTTCTCATCTTTTAGATTTTAAGTCAAGCATCACCTTACCTGATAAGGCTTTCCTAAGTGTCAATGCACCTTAATAAAACCTTCATTGGAAAGATATGCAATTATGATTGTTCAGTATCCTGCTTGTTGGCCCTATGAAGTATAAAATCCTTAAAGAAAAATCACATAAGAGTAAGTCCTTGGTTTACAGGACTTCAAATACCGTTAACAAAGTGAATGACCCTGAGAAAGTGATTTGGAGAGCTCTTAAAGTTAGACTTAGCCCAGCCTACTTCCCCCAAAGGTTTGCATCCTAACCAACTTAATTTGCTGGGTCAGCAGCATCATTTTCACAACTAGTGTGAGTGGAAAAAACAAGGTATCAGAGACTTTAGTTCAGGCTGTGACTCACCAAATGTCTAAAGCCATGTTTGTTTTCCTGAATCTCATGACCCTCATCTGAAAAAAAAAACCATTCTAATGCCCACCTGGATGAACTGAATATTAGAGTATATAAAGTTGAATATGTAGAGTACCTATCACATAACTCATGACATAGGCTATGTTCCATAAACCTTAACAGCTCACAAATCAAATGCAAAGGTAAGGCAGAATTTAGTAAGATTATAAATCTCTATACAGATATGACAATGTTTTAATTTCCTGAAAAGAACAAATTCTCATGATTCGGAATGCAAATCTTTGGCAAGAGACAGCTGAAAAGAATTGCTATTTTGCTATTAAACATTTCTATTTATTGAATGTTTACCCTATTCCTGATTAAACATGCCACATGAATCATCTTTCAGTATTCACAGTATCATAAAGACTTTTTGGCAAATGAAATGGCAGATTCTGATGGATTAAGATTTTTGGGTGGCACCTAAGATGGCCGAATAGGAAACAGCTTCAGCCTTCAGCTCCTAGCATGAGTGACACAGAAGATGGGTGATTTCTGCATTTTCAACTGAGGTACCAGGTTCATCTCACTGGGGTGTGTCGGACAGTTGATGCTGGTCCACAGGTGTAGCCCAACCAGCGAGAGCTGAAGCAGGGCGAGGTATCGCCTCATCTGGGAAGTGCAAGGGGGAAGGGAATTCCTTTTCCTAGACAAAGGAAAGTGAGACACACAACACTTGGAAAATCAGGTAACTCCCACCCTAATACTGCACTTTACCAAGGGTCTTAGCAAATGGCACACCAGATTATATCCCACACCTGGCCCAGAGGGTCCCAGGCCCACGGAGCCTCCCTCATTGTTAGCACAGCAGTCAGAGATCTAACTGCAAGGTGGCAGCGAGGCTAGGGGAGGGGCACCTGCCATTACTGAGGCTTAAGTAGATAAACAAAGCTGCTGGGAAGCTCGAATTGGGTGGAGCCCACTGCAGCTCAAGGAGGCCTGCCTGCCTCTGTAGACTCCACCTCTGGGGACAGGGCATAGCTAAACAAAAGCAACAGAAACCTCTGCAGATATAAAAGTCCCTGTCTGACAGCTTTGAAGAGAGCAGTTGTTCTCCCAGCATGGAGGTTGAGATCTGAGAATGAACAGACTGCCTGCTCAAGTGGTCCCTGACCCCTGAGTAGTCTAACTGGAAGACATCCCCCACTAGGTGCAGACCGACACATCACACCTCACACGGCTGGGTACACCAAGACAAAGCTTCCAGAGCAAGGATCAGACAGCAACACTCGCTGTTCAGCAATATTCTATCTTGTGCAGCCTCTGCTGCTGATACCCAGGCAAACAGGGTCTGGAGTGGACCTCAAGCAAACTCCAACAGACCTGCAGCTGAGGATCCTGACTGTTAGAAGGAAAACTAACAGAAAGGTCACCCACACCAAGACCCCATCAGTACGTCACCAAAGACCAAAGGCAGATAAAACCACAAAGACAGGGAAAAAGCAGTGCAGAAAAGCTGGAAATTAAAAAAATCAGAGCGCATCTCCCCCTCCAAAGGAACACAGCTCATTGCCAGCAACAGAACAAAACTGGATGGAAAATGACTTTAACGAGTTGAGAGAAGAAGGCTTTGGTCTATCAAACTTCTCAGAGCTAAAGGAGGAACTACGTAACCAGCACAAAGAAACTAAAAACCTTGAAAAAAGAATGGATGAATGGGTAACTAGAATAATCAATGCAGAGAAGACCTTAAAAGAACTGATAGAGGTGAAAACCATGACACGAGAACTATGTGACAAATGCACAAGCTTCAGTAACCAACTTGATCAACTGGAAGAAAGATTATCAGTGATTGAAGATCAAATGAATGAAATGAAGCTAGAAGAGAAATGTAGAGAAAAAAGAGTAAAAAGAAATGAACAAAGCCTCCAAGAAATATGGCATTATGTGAAGAGACCAAATCTACCTCTGATTGGTGTGCCTGAAAGTGACGGGAAAAATGGAACCAAGTTGGAAAACACTCTGCAGGATATCATCCAGAACTTCCCCAACCTAGTAAGGCAGGCCAACATTCAAATTCAGGAAATACAGAGAATGCCACAAAGATACTCCTCAAGAGCAACTCCCACACACATAATTGTCAGATTTACCAAAGTTGAAATGAAGGAAAAAATGTTAAGGGCAGCCAGAGAGAAAGGTCGGGTTACCCACAAAGGGAAACCCATCACAATAGCAGATCTCTCAGCAGAAACTCTACAAGCCAGAAGAGAGTGGGGGCCAATATTCAACATTCTTAAAAGAATTTTCAACCCAGAATTTCATATCCAGCCAAACTAAGTTTCATAAGTGAAGGAGAAATAAAATCCTTTACAGACAAACAAATGCTTAGAGATTTTGTCACCACCAGGCCTAACATTTAAGTCTCTAATCAGGAAACAACAGGTGCTGGAGAGGATGTGGAGAAATAGGAACACTTTTACACTGTTAGTGGGACTGTAAACTAGTTCAACCATTGTGGAAAACAGTGTCGCAATTCTTCAAGGATCTAGTACTAGAAAAACCATTTGACTCAGCCATCTCATTACTGGGTATATACCCAAAGGATTATAAATCATGCTGCTATAAAGACACATGCACACGTATGTTTATTGTGGCACTATTCACAATAGCAAAGACTTGGAATCAACCCAAATGTCCATCAGTGACAGACTGGATTAAGAAAATGTGGCACATATGCACCATGGAATACTATGCAGCCATAAAAAAGGATGAATTTGTGTTCTTTGTAGGGACATGGATGCAGCTGGAAACCATCATTCTCAGCAAACTATCACAAGAACAGAAAACCAAACACTGCATGTTCTCACTCATTAGGTGGGAATTGAACAATGAGATCACTTGGACACAGGAAGGGGAACATCACAAACCAGGGCCTGTTGTGGGGAGGGGATGGGGGAAGGGATAACATTAGGAGATATACCTAATGTAAATGACAAGTTAATGGGTGCAGCACACCAACATGCACATGTATACATATGTAACAAACCTGCACATTGTGCACATGTACCCTAGAACTTAAAGTGTATTAAAAAAAAAAAAAAAGATTTTTGTTCTAGGCAACACAGCCAGTAAGTGACAGGTCTCCCTGATACTGAATCATGCTGACTCATGCTTTTCCCACAGTAGTCTGTGTTATCTTCAGCATGGATTCAGTACAGGTAAGCCCATGAGTCAGGAGAGCTCAACAACCCTTGCTGGGTTTCAGAGTTACTAGTAATAAAGACATTTGGCTTAATGATTTCAGGAACTGGCCAAAACACTTATCTCCTTGAATTTTTAGATTTAGTATTGTCCAAATGTCCATACTGCCAACAACAATCTAAAGGGTCATTGCCATCCTTATCAAAATCCCAATGATATTTCACAGAAATGGAAATATCTTGACGTTTACATGGATTCACAGGAGACTCCAAATAGCTAAAGCAATGTTAAGAAAAAGTTGAAGTGATCACACTTTCTAACTTCAAACTATATTAACAAAGCCATAGGTATAAGACAATATCCTACTGGCAGTAAGAATAGACATATAGGCCAATGAAACAGAATAAAGAACCTAGAAATGAAATCAAGTTTTTCATAAGGGCAATAAAAATATGAAGAATGGCACAGTGACAGGCACCTGTAGTCCCAGCTACTTGAGAGGCTAAAGCAGGAGGATTACTTGGGGCTAGTTTGGTTCTAGCCTGTGCAACATAGTGAGAAACAAAACAAAAATACACAAAGGGGAAAGGGCAGAATCATCAATAAATGGTATTGGGAAACCTGGGCATTCACATGCAAAATAAGAAAATTGGGCCCTTCTCTTGCAACATGCACAGAAAAAAAAAATCAAAGTGAACATAAGACTTGTAAACCATAATTTTTTGTGTGTGTCAGTCTCGCTCTGTTGCCAGGCTGGAGTACGATGGTACAACCTTGGCTCACTGCAACCTTGGCCTCCTGGGTTCAAGTGATTCTTGTGCCTCAGCCTCCCAAATAGCTGGGACTACAGGCATGTGCCACCACATCCAGCTAATTTTTGTATTTTTAGTAGAGATGGGCCAGGATGGTCTTGATCTCTTGACCTCGTGATCTGCCTGCCTTGGCCTCCCAAAGTGCTGGGATTACAGGCGTGAGCCACCACGCCCAGCCTAAACCATAAAATTCTTAAGAAAACATGGGAAAATCTTAATCTTAGCAACGATTTTGATTTTACATCAAAAGTATAGACAACAAGAATAGACAAGGAATACAAACTAAAAATCTGCTTTATAGCAAAGGAAACGATCAGCAAAATGACAAGGCACCCCACGGGAAAAAAAATACTTGAGCCATATGTCCAATAGAGGGGTTAATTTCCAAAAACATTTTAAAAACTCATGACACAATGGCAAAAAAAGTAACTCCATAAAAAAGAGCAAAGGACCTGAATAGGTATTTTTCCAAAGAAAACATACAAAATGGCTGTTACATGAAACGATGCTCAACCTCACTAATCAGGGAAATGCAAACAAAAACCACAATGAGATGTCACCTCACACCTGATAGAATGGTTGTTATCAAAAAGATGAAATAACTTCAAGCAGTAGAAGAACTCATACATTATTGGTGGGAATGGAAATTGGCACAGCTATTATGGCAGACAATATGGAGGTCTCCCCAAAATTAGAAACAAAACTACCATGTGATCCAACAATCCCACTTCTGGGTGTATAACTAAGGAAATACAATTGTCTTGAAACATCTGTATTCCATGTCCATTGCAGCCTTATTCATAAGAGCTAATATGGAAACAACCTAAGTTCTGGCCAACATGAAGAAAGTGGTACATACAGAAAAGAATATTATTTCACTTTAAGATATCCTGCCATTTGCAAGGTGGATGAACCTGGAAGATATTATACCAGGTGATATAAGCCAAGCACAGTAAGATAAAACTGCATGATCACTTATGTAGGAAATCAAAATAGTCTTAGTAACAGACTATTGATTACCAGGGGCTGAGGTGGTAGGAGAGAAGAGATTGGTCCAAGTGTGTAAATATTCAATTTTTAGATAATTTCTGGAGATCACATATGCAGCATGGTGGCTTCAAGTATAGTTATTAACTGTAATTAGCTAAGAGGCCTCAAGTATACTCAGATGGAACTGCATGAGGTATGTTAATGAGCTTGATTATGGTAACTATTTCACATTGTATACCTATATTACCTCGTACATCTTAAATACATGAAATTTTTATTAATCATACCTCTATAATGCTGGAAAATAGCCATCTCCTAGGTCAGGTCATTAATACAACTAGACAGGCTGACCTCAGATTTCAACCTTGCTCAGTTCAGTCCCTACAAAGAGGCAGTTAGACCATTGATTATATTGACCTGGAAGGGATGAAGAGACTGCAGGAACACCAATGCAGCATTTGGAGGAATTTTTGCAATACGGAGTCCAAGTTTGAGGGTTTCATACAACTAGAAAGTAGAAATTTTGCAGTCTGGAAGCACTTGGAAGAAACTGAGGGGGAAAAAAAAATCAGACTGCTTCAAGCTGAGTAACTCAGAAAGCAGACTTCTCCAGATCCCATAGGGCTCAGTTTGATAAGGCTTTGGATCATCTGCACAGTGACAAAGTCTTGGTAGAATGTTCTTTAATTTCTTAACATGGAAATCTTTCTCAAGTACTGTTCCTGAATTCAGCCCAGTTATGCCAACCTTGTGGCTCAACACAATAGCCCAGAAACTCAGGAACGCCTGGGAAGAAAACAGACTTCAGACCTTTCCAAACCCCAGATCCCCTGGTCCTATTGTACTTGCTAAGTAGAGTCAATAGTCCTGGTTAGTCATCTGCTGCCAGGGCCCAAGTACTTCCAGCTTGGAAAGCCAGAAGTTTCCTTAGGTCACTTTGAGATGCAAGCATGCGGTTAAGCTGCTGCATTGTCACCCAAAGCTGCAGCTGGGCCCAGGATTCTGTTTCTTTAGCATCAGGACTCCTAGTGTTCTCCAAGAACTGTTCCAGCTACAGAAGTCCCTTCAAGAGGCACAGCGAAAGGCTTCAGGGATTGCAAAGGCATCCGAAGGGATGTAAAAATGGAAGTCTCCTCGTGTTGGACATCTACACCGAGCTCTGTCTTTCCCTGTCTCAGGCAAGTAGGGCAGTCACACAGGCAACAGGGGAGGCTACTAACACCAGTGGACATCTTGGGTGAGGATTTTACACCAGCACAACTGATGAATGGGTCAGATATGCCAACTCAAAACAAAGATAGGCTTGAACCAAATGCCACATTTACTTGGTTTCATGAAGAGGATCCAGACCAAGAAATCTTTTATCTGCAATATCTTCATCTCATTGGGAGATTCAGCAGCTTTCCAAGTACACAGCTCCCTTTGGCCTTGCACTCACACAGGGTATGGACAGTGGTCCTACACAAGAGACAAGTGCATATGGGTCACCTTAAAACAGAAGCTCTGGGCTCCATGTGTATTAATCCTTTAAGTTCTATCCAGATAGGCAACCAGATCTGCCTGTTAAGGTATCACCCCTGTAAGACCAGAATCTCAGTTTGTGATGCAGTCTCTTTCTGGTGTACCTGCTCTGAGCGTTTAGAAAGAAACCAGGTTCTATACATCTGGTAGTTTCTACTTATGTGAACCTTACCACATTAAACTAATTGAAAGCACCTTCTACTTATGTCTATAAACAAACATTTTCCTCCTGATATAGAATTGTTTCAGAAGGAGCAGGATTGTTCCCTGCCTGTGTCATACTTCCTCTAACACAGATAACAGGAAACATGAGACAACATGGAGAACAGCCTGGCTGCCTTTCTGGACTACTCAGGGGCTAAAGCTGGCCATGATATGGCCCATACATCACAGAAGGGAGTACCTGAAACCAGCCAAGACTTTCAAATTCCTCATGAGTATCTGAGCTCCATCTAGTCAGATTGTTCCTCCCCTAGAAATTAGAACAGGAGAATTTATCTCCAGCAGATCAAACACTGGCTGAGTCAAAGCCCTTCCATTTATGAAAAGGGGAAAAAATTCCAAGCCTGTTAGACCCTCCTTGAAACCTGTCTTCTCTTCCCATCACTTTTATAATGTGGTTAACTAGGTCCTAAGTTAGGAAAAACATTTATTCAATCCTCCAACAAAACTAGGGCTCATATGAAAAAACACATTTCTAGTATATGTAATAGCTCTGAAAATGAAACTAGATACAAATCTCAGGTTTCTCCATAGGACGAGTTCTAGCACTCAGTCCAAGATAGAAAAAATAGGTTAAAACATCACCATCAATGCCAGTCACCCGTCCTTAGCCATGGAGTGTGCCTGGCTGCTGTGGGTATTGAAGTCAATGGACATAGGAGTGGAAGTTTCAGGGAAACCTGTGACATGGCTCATGCACACTACCACGTGACTGCAGAGCCTGTAGAACCAATTTTACACCTAGCAGCAATAAGGACCTCGGTGACTATTTGTAGTTACATTAGTTAGGGAGACTCTGTAGATTTGGTGGCAGTCCAGCCCAAGGGAAATTTCAGTCTCAACTCAGCCGATTCATCATCTGATTGGACTCATGCCTCTCCAATATGCCCATTTCCCACCCAAATTTAGTTGACTGTTCCCAGAGAAAAATGAAGGGGTAAGAAAGTTCTCTGGCTTTATAGCTTCCAGCCCTTCAAACATTTTCCTACCCTTTGAGTTCTAATAAAACTCACAGCTACGGAAATCTTTATGACCTAAGCAAAAGTTGTGTTAAGTAGGGGATGGGGAGTCCTAGGACCAGTCCTCCAAACAAAATAACTTGTTTCTAGGTTTGGAGGTGGTCTGGTCAAACCATGCTGAAACACTTTGAAGACAATATTCAGAACCCTGAGCACAGGAATTCATTCATTGAGGGCATAGATTTAACCTTCCATAGCACCCAGGATCCTGTGACATTGAGGTCAGAATGATCAGTCTGTTTGCATACATAACAGAGGCCCTCCTGTAACCCCTCGGTCTCTCCCATAGTCCTGGTCCCATGCTTAGACACCCTCCAAACAATTGAAAGTTCAAGGGAAAAAAGTATGCTAGTACTGAGAAGGTCATGCTAGAAGATGAAGAGACCTGAAGTCCAGAAGGTTTCTAGAATCCAACTCACATGAGACTCCCATGAGAACCAGGGAAGTGGGCCCCTCACACCACTTGACTAAGAGGAAAGCATCACCTGCTATTTCTAGAATGAAGAGGAGGGATTTGCCATAGAAATTGTTTCTCTAAGAACCTGACCCTCCTAGGATCAGAGGCTACTTATTCCTAGATTGTTACTTTTGCCTTAAGATCTCCCTACATGCATGTGTGTGTGTACACAATTTCAGAGAAATGTTGTGTCTGTGGTAGGGCCAATTGAACGTTTCTTGGCTTTGGTATTAGCACTCAATGTCTACAGCCACAGGTCACCCTATATTTAATCCCCGGTAGACCAAGAACTAGGTGCTATCCCCAGATCTGTTGGCTCTTGTTTTCAACAGTTTAATGTTGAGAACATACCATAAGGCTTCCTTGCAAAAAATCATTCTACATTTCAAAACGGAGTAGATAAATGACAGCGATATTTCAGTCTCCACTGAGGATGCCACAAAGATTAGGGTGTCCAAGGAAGCAAAAGAGTCAATTTTAGGTTATGTCTCCATAGCAAGCCCCCTCCAGTGTGAGAATCTGTCTCCTACAGTGGCCATTTTACTCATAG
Source organism: Chlorocebus sabaeus (assembly GCF_047675955.1). Taxonomy (NCBI): domain Eukaryota; kingdom Metazoa; phylum Chordata; class Mammalia; order Primates; family Cercopithecidae; genus Chlorocebus; species Chlorocebus sabaeus. The sequence goes on along the minus strand of NC_132911.1, from coordinate 142,771,458 downwards.
TCAGTGGGAAGGTACATAATGGCCATTTGGCCTAGGTAGTGGCATTCTGGGGGAAACTTGTTCTCTACAGACAACATAGCTCCAAGCAGGCATGCATTTAAGAGTCATGCTCGGGCACCCACTTCAGCTTGCTGAATGAAGCAGAACAGCTTCATACCTGAGCAGCTGCAGCCTGCAGGCCCAGCAACCCACTAATAAGGTAACAGAGTAGCGATCAAAATTCAGGCACAGAGAGAAATAAGTGCAAAGACAATCAAGCATTGATTATGGAGAATCTCCCAGGGCAACGTTCAGCAGCTTTAAAGTGGTTCCAAGGAACATCCAGGGTTTTTTTTTTTTTTTTTTTTTTTTTTTTTTTTTTTTAAGTCCTCAGTTCCATGCTTAAGGCCCGTGCTAAATCCTAGTGATACATCCCCATGTAGAATACACCTGTCATGTGAAGTACATGTCTGCTGTTGAATTATGAAAATATTTTTGCAGAAAAGCCATATGGTAATGTTACCTAGAGTCTTCCAGGATTAGGGAATTGCCTGCTAGGTTCTCTGACTTTAGCCAGTGATGAATACCCTGAAGATGCGGGGGAGAAAAAAAAAAAAGGTAATGGCAGATTCGGTGCTTGCTGAGCCAAGTATCAACTAGAGGCATACCTAGCGTTGTTAAATCTGATTAGTTGGTAAATTTTAGCTATGGTGCCAAAGGAAAGGGGTTGGGGGCCCTCTGGGCACATGTTCCATCTTTCAATAGACAGGTGCTTCATTCCCAGAAGTGTCTTGATCTGACATACTCACACTTTTACCCTTCCTGTAAAGAGTCATCGCTTCTTACATTCTCTATAAGGTTAATAATGGGTGTTGGAAGGAACTATTGACTGCCCAGCCACAAAGCCACACTGCTCTGGGTTTGGCATACTAGGCTGTTTATACCTATGGTTTCCTGTTTCCTGGTCACTAATAGCCACCTTGTATCTGTGAAATCTACCTTCAAGTGAACAAGGGTAAAGCGGGAAGTCTCAGACAGTACCAAATCAATGATTCATTGATCTTGCCTGGTGCGCTCCTCAGCAGGAATGTGTCCCCAGAGGGTCCCCGGCCCATTCTTTTTTACAACCAGCCTTACAGAGAGGCTCCATCCTCAAAACCCCTTCCCTACCCAAATCCAAGGCTACTTAAGGTCCTAAGACCTTGCATAATGATGAACTATGGAAAGGAAACTGTCTCTGGTCCTTGATTCAGGAAGTCTAGTTCCCACGGTACAAAATAGCTGCCACATGAGCCACTAGAATGTTTCCAACTTTTAGTTTGTATGAGCAACTTAATTTCTTATTAAAACAAACGAAGATCAGCTTCATCTACATACCTGTTCTTTGAAGTCTTCATAACACTTGTTAGTCCTGTACCTACAAGAAATGCATACACTGCTTTTTATGCTGAGGTTTGCCTGTAGCCTTGCGGGTGGGAACAGGGGAGTCATTACAGTAACTTGGATTCCTGAATCTAGACACTACAACTCAATAGTTCCCTGGTTGAGGGAACTATTGACAACTGACTATTAGCCCAGTAAAACAAAGGGGTAAGAAAACAGATGGTGGCCTAGACCATTTCATTGAACACAGCATCCCAAGTGGTGAGACAGGGAGTGCACTGTGATTTAACAGTATTCTGAGTCAGGCTTTTCTAGTCAGGAATGGACCCCACCTGAGCTAAAAAGCCTTTTCCATCTGCTGTTCCCATTGCTGCCCGTCTTAGACTGTCCTAATGAACAAAGTCAGGCTCAAGGACAAGAGTGAGTGGAGAATTCAGTCTATTTCCCATTAGTGAGAAACACTAGGTCTGGAATTTACATTGGGAAGTGACACTACCTGGCCTTCAGGACCTCTTGAATCATCAGTAAGAATTTACAACATGATCCAAGCTCAAGCCTTCATTGGGCCTTTCATTTGATGGGCAAGCCATCTCACAGGCTACAATGTGTGTATGGCACCTAGTATCGCCTACAGCCTTCCAAGTATTAGGAAGTTCTCTAGAGTTGTCTGGAGAGAAACAAGCTTAGAATCCTAAGTTTTCTAATGAGACACTGTAGTGCTAACATTGGAGTCTCTACGACACTGGAGCAAGATATTTTGTAAATATTCAATATATTTCATAGTCTCACAGAAAAAAAAAACGTTGTTAAACTGGAAACTATTTTCTTGATTCTCTATCTTACACAGATGGTGGCCCTGCCACGTGGAATTCCAAACTAATTTCACATGACCAAGTAAAGGGAAGCTGAACACTCCTTCCCCAGTCCTGATTAAAGAGATGGAGTATCTATGGCACTCAAGGCCAAGAGGTCATAGGGATGCAAAACATGGCACCTACCCTCCAAAACAGGACTCACCTGTGACCACTCCCAGGCTAAATGGGTAATTGGCTTAGCTGGTGGTTTTGGAGCTCAAGAGTAGAGTCTTCCACTGGAAATGGACACCATAGTTCTCCTGTTTGAACTTGGACACGTGGAGCAGACTCAAAATGAGGCCTGAGGAGGCCTGAGGCAATGAGGACGTGAAACATTTTGGACCCTTCCCTTGCTACCATCCAGTCTCCTGCCAGCTTCTCTCATTGGTGAGGCCTGGGTGGAAGAAAGCTGGTACTGTATTTGGGAAACAGACTCAAAGGTCATGTTCCCTGTGGTTGAGGGAGGGAATAAAATGAATTGAAGTCAGACAGGACTAATAGCCACATAATTAAGTACAGATGAGCTGCTCAGACTCCGGAGTTCCGCTGCATGCCATTTAGGTGGACATTTACGTACTAGGGTGCTGTTTCAACACAAGGTTGGTGATGGGAGGAAAAAAGCATCTTTGCTTCTTTGGATTATCTTAGTTTGAATCTGGATCAGATCATTATAAGGGGCCAGTATTAGGGAACTGCTTATTGGGGACTCAGGCTCTAGACCAAGATGGATGCCTCCAAGATTAAAAAATACATACTTGGCTCATCCAGCCCTGGACCTGCCATTTAATCAGGAGAATCTCTCCCAAATGCATTGGGACCAGTCCTCTACACACAAGGTGAAGGAACAACAAAAATCAATCATAACCTACACTAAGAGGCAGACAATTATGTATTAGTTGCTGTAACTATGCTCTATGCTGAAAAAGTTATGTGGCTATACAACTCTTGTATGTTCAGACAGTTGTCTCAGATGTCCAGTAGGAAACATGTGACAAAAAGTTGAACTTTGGAGAGGCCATCATAATGCACAGTATGAAAACAGTGGATGGAATTAACAGCAAGTTAGGTGTTATACAAGTACTTAGAGTATGTCCAAAATGACAAAATTTGAAGAATACATGAAAAAGTGAATTGTATACGAACTAAGTAGGCCAAAGAGATGTATGAACAGATTACCTGAAAAGGAAGAAATATTGATCAGGTTTTCCACATTTGAAGACAACCATAAATCAACATGCAAAAAAAAAATGTCACCCAGAGTGCAGAATGTACCTTTTAAGCACACACAGAACAAATTAAGTGAATCAAAATTAACAGACTTGCTAGTTAGAAGATGCCAGTTTACTGTGTCAAATTGAGTGTCCCATTGTAAGTGATATTTTTGCTCTGATTAATAACCAGACAATCCTGTTATTAAGTACAGAACAAGGAAAGAACAATTCTTTACACCACTGGTTTATAAGCTTCTTATGGAAGGCAAGTTGACTGAGGGAAGAATGGCTTATTCCTCTAACCCTCACATCTCTCCAGAGCCTTCACACTTTCATTCTCAGAGGCGGCGATTATGAATCTACAGGCTGGAGGACTATCTTATTAGCTCCTGGATTATGATGAATCACAATATGGGGCTACTTAGTGTCACTTGCCTGGCTGGAAACCACAGCCCCCTATCCAAGCAGCTGCCTGATGGAAACCAGTCTCCAATATGGGGAGAGACCATGGCTCAAGGGCAGACAGACATGCTTCCCAGTCTGATTCAAGAGCTGTAATTAGGTTGGTACAAGAGTAATTGTGGGTTTTGCCATTAAGAGCAATGGCAAGAACCACAATTACTTTTGCACCCACCTAATACCTAGCCTACCATATTAAGCCACAAAACAGTGTCCCTGGCAACATCAGAATATCCAGATCCTCACCCTCCTTAATAAGCCCTATCTGAGAACTGTCAAATGGTGTCTCGCTGAGCAGAGGTCCTCTGCATCACAACGAGGATCCTCTTTTGAGAAAAGAGTCTTAAATGATCCAACTTCTTCCCCCATACTAACTCTGATCTAGTATTTTGGTCTCTACTGGTTCTAATTACTGGGCCTTGTCTTCATCTGCATACTTTCAGGTGCGGGTAATCTTCATACAGGTCAACTTCAAGACAACTGGGTGTCAAGAGCAAGGAAGAGGGCCTATGAAGTGAATTTAACATACAGTGATTCAAGGAAGTGCTCCACTCTGCCACCTCCTACAAGTAGCACGTTGAAGACAGCTAAAGTCATTCAAAAACCTGAAAAGAATTACTAAGATCCATAAGAGTTGACAACAACGTGGAAGACTCCCATAACCACCTAACCGCATCCTGTGTGAGCCCCATAAGATGGTTTCTGGAGCTACTGTACAAACTGGTGCTGCTCCTGCTTCAGGAATACCAACCTAGATAGAGCAGCTACAAGTCAGCCTCTCTTTAGGTTTCTGGAAGAGATGTTGCTGACCTAGTCCCAGCCTCTGTGTCTAGTCAGGGGAAAGGACAGTCACTTTGAGAGGCCAGCAATTCAGACACAGGCACTGGGAATAATTCCTACTGCCCCCCCAATCCTGGGATGAGCATTGTGCACACGTGTAACTGTGGGGATAGGGTCAGGCGGCAACTTGGAATACACACTTGGCATTAACCAAGTACTATTGTTTACTAGGTTGTATAAAAGGATCTAAGAAATTTATCTACATTGTATTCATCTCTTTGGGGGACGCAAACTTTGTACATAGCTTCCTTTGGCCTCTCACTCCCACAGGGCAGGTACAATGTCCACTCACGAGAGTTAAATGCATGTGGGTCACTTAGAGCCCAACGTACAGCTCTATGTATCCAGAAACAGTTTTGTACCTTTTAGGGCTCACTAATCTGTTATACGGTAGCCTGTCAATGCATCACTCCCCACTGCAGTTAAGGGAGAGTGCCACACATTAGGGGCTTTGACAACAATCTCCCCATTTATCTTAACTCTAGCTTGGCAAAAACCAACCATAGAAGCTATGAGAAGACAGACTTCAAGTCATTTTTATAGGCAGAACTGGATCAACACAGCCTGAGAAGTAGAACTTATCAAAGCTCTTAGATGAAAGAAACTTAGATGGCCACACCTGCACTGACCTGTCCTGGATGAAACGATGTCACTTTCCTTGTCTCTTCTCTCACAAAGTCTCATTGACCTGGTATATTTCATTTCAAAGTATGCCAACCGCTGTCCTTCCCACCTCATATGCCCAATAGAGCTTTTGGTGCATTTTGCCGTAGTCAATTTTCTGAATACTTCCAAGTTGTCTTCAGTCCCCTCATCTTGGTCCCAGCTGCACTCATGAGGGATCATCTGCCTTCTGACTTCATTCTTCCTGTTACAAAGAAGCACATCTGAGTAGAGGAGAGCACCAACCCCCAGGAGCCCCAAGCCTGCAAACCTGGGTGAGCCCTGAATGGGAAGTGCAAGACTCAGCAACCCTTCACAGCTAGTTTTGCCACTATGGATATATTGTAGACAAACATCCAATTTTTCTGGATAAATTATACGTTGTCTTAAATGTACTAGCAAGACCTTTGGCTTGACATTTTCACAAGTACTTTCTCAGTTTTGTTTACACAGAAGATTTGTCAAAAACCTTCCTCCTCTGCAGCCGAGACAATGACACAGTCTCTTTTCGGAGCATTTGTTCCTCCTTTGAGTGTCATAGTTGTAGTTAGAAACCAGATTCTATGGACACACGTTGGCAGCCTGCAGTTATGTGAACCTGAACACAAACATGGTTGAAGCACTTTCATGTCTATAGAGATGGCTCCTTTCAAACCCACAGACCTGTTTCTGCCTCGTCTTCCCTGATCTGTGTGCCTAGCACCAAAATGCCAAGAAACAAACCTGAGGTGGTTTGGTATGGACAGGCCTGGATGTTCTCCCTGGCCCACTTGGGTGCTACAATTAGCCACAAGCTCTCTACCAAAGAATAAATGTCTGGATTTGGCCAGTATATACAATCGCTTTTGAAAAGGAAACCGGCTTCATCCATGTCTCTGCATTCTCAGCAAACTAACACAAGAACAGAAAACCAAACACACATGTTCTCATAAGGGGGAGCTGAACAATGAGAACACATAGACACAGGGAAGGGAACATCACACACTGGGGCCTGTCAGGGGGTGGGGGGCTAGCGGAGGGATAGCGTTAGGAGAAATACCTAATGTAGATGACAGGTTGGTGGGTACAGCAAACCACCATGGCACATGTATGCCTATGTAACTAAACCTGTACATTCTGTATGCACATGTAATCCCAGAACTTAAAGTACAATAAATAGAAAAAGAAAAGGAAACTGGGAGCAAAAGCTCATGGGCTTCTACAAGTGACAACTCCTAGATATCAGTTTATGAAGCTGAGAAAAGCACGAGCCACAGTTTGAGATCTCACCCTTAGAGCCAGTCACTTGTAATTGGCCAGAGTGCCTGCTGCTCTGAATATAAAGCACAGAAGCAGCAGCACATAGGGGTGGAAGGCATTAGATGATGTGCGACGTAGATCATGTACACTACTTTGTGCCCATTAAGCCTGTAGAAAAATTTTGTACCCAGTAGTTTCAGGAACTGGTGACTCTACTTCAATGGATGTGACAGATTTTCATGAGAATCCAAACACAGGAAAACCTCTACCACCCCTCAGCTGACTCTTCCAGCTCTTCTCCAACACGCCCATTTTGTAACACAATCCAGTTTAATTTTTCCAGATAATAGATCAAGATGAGGGAGCTCTCTTGCCTTTCGGCCCCTAGGTTTTCATTCTCCAAGATTCACTCCCGCCGAACCCAATTCAACTGGTTATATGAAAGTTCAAGGAAATCATTTTTTATGACCTAAAAGAAAGTCGTTATTAATGAAGTGTTCCACATTATTCCTTTAAATAGGGTGATTTCCATATTTTCAGTTTCAGCTTTTGGAACATGGTTTGATCAAGATACCCTGAGAACATTGAAGCCCAACACTCACATCCTGATAAGATCTCATTCACCCTGGGCATGATTCTTACCCTGAGCCACTCAATCTGATGTATTAGCAGCATTGTTTTGTATACCTAGTGTGAGGGTGGGGAAAAACTCCAAGGTGTCAGACTTTCAGATTTTGACTCAGGTTACTAAGAGGCATGTTATTCCTGTGAATCTTATAATCCTCACCTAAATAAGTGATTTTAGTATTGACCCGGATGAGCTAATGAGTATTAGAGCATATGAAGTTAAATATATAGGGTAACTAACAGCCTGTGACAGATGGTCTTCCATAAACATTCACATTAACTTATAGAAATCCTGAGACAGGATGAGATTTAACTAGTATGATTAGCAGCTATCTGTGATAGATATGAGGGTGTATTTTTTGAAGAATAACTTACGATCAGTCACGCAAATCTTTTGCAAAGGATTAATGGTATGATGGTGCATGGTGAAGGGAGTTCTACTGAATAGTAGACAGCTATCAGTTATTGAAACATTCTGTGCTGGACATTCATCTAAACATTCCACATGAATTACATCTTTTAGTTCTTAGTTTTATGAGGGGATTAGCAGCCCATTTTACCAGTGAGGTATAATGGATTTGGAAGGTTTATGAACTTTATTTCAGACAACCCAGTCAGTGAATTACAGAGGGGTATCTGACGCCGAGTTCTTCTCTTACCCCAGCCATCTTGACCCTCGTATTGGATTCAGCACAGGTAAGTGCCTGTAGCCGGAGAGCCTGGCAAGGCACCTCCCTTTTGAGCTTCAGTTTCATTATCTGAAGATGAAACATGACTTGGATCATGAATTCAGGAACCCCTAGGCCTAAACACAACTATCTTCTGAAGTTTTAGAATCAGCGTTGAAATGTTTATACTACCCAAAGCAATTTGGAGACTTAATGTCTGTCAAAATACCACTCTGGGGCTGTTCCACAATGAGGCTATAATTGTGTTTCACACGTATCTTAACTCTGCAAAGAGCCACAGGAGCCTGGGAAGATAGACTCCAAGTTTCTTAGGCAGGCCTGTGTTAGCCCAGACCTGACAAGGATACCTAAGTCTCACATGGAGGAAACTCCAATGTTAGAAGGCTCAAACATGCACTGACCCAATCCTAGACAATGGGGTGTCATACTTTGTCCATCCTCGTGTCAAATTTTATTGACCTATGTATTTTATTTCAGCAAAGGTTGCTGAGTGCTGCCTCTCCTACCTCCAAGCTCAATAGCAGAGCAGTTGGTGTCAATTTTGACCTAAGTAGATGTGACGCCACCACCCTATTCCTTCCTAAATGGGATTACTTCTTAAGTTGTCTGCAGTTCTTTAATCCTTGTGCCTATGTGGTCATGACAGAGCCTCTGCCCTCTGACCTTGTTCTTCCCATTACAAAAGAAGCATCTCTCAGCTGATAAGCCTGGCCCCTAAGGAATCCTTAACCTGCAGACCTGACCATGCAAAACCTGGCTGAGACGAGAAAGTTCAAGTTTTAACCCTCTACTGCTAACGTTACAAGAGACAAACATTCAATTTGTCTGGATGAAGACTTAGTTTTATTTTGATGTAAATACTCCCAAGTATCCATTGGGATGTCAGCATTTTTGCAAGTACTTTGTTTTGTAAACCAGTCAGGGAATAATAAAGTTTCAAGAATCCCCTGCAACAAGAAATTTAGCCTATAAATAATCTCTTTCAGAAGTATCTGCTCCCCCATCCTGAGGGTTTTTGGAAAACCTGGTTTATTTCCAGAGTCTTCTGGTGTACTTACGTGAATCTCGACCCATAGGACTGATTGAAGACCTGTCTCTATATATGTCTATATATAAACGCTTCCCTCCTGCGTGTAGGGTGGTGTTTCAAAAACAGCAGAATTGGTTTCCACATATGTCATGCCTCTCTCTACCACTAAGATCCTAGGAAACAAGCAAGGCAGCATGAAGGACAGGCTGGGCTGACTCCAGGCCACTTGGGGAAAACTGGTCATTACAACTATCATAGAAGGAGGAGCGACTGCTACCCAGCCAGGATTTTAGAGTTATCATAGACACCTGAGCTCCATCCACAGCTACCTTGGTTGACCTTAAACTAAAAATTCATCCCTATCAAATCAGCATCCAACTGTGAATCATTCAAAGCTTTCCACATCAAGAACTCCTATGATTCCTGTCTTGTCCTATCCCTTTTATGTTGTGGCTCAAATAGAACTGAGGGGAGGACAAATCAATTCTTTAATCCTACAGCAAAATCAGGGCTCATGTGGAAAACACTTCTAGTGTATACAGTAGCTTTTGAAAATGAAGCCAGGAGCAAAAGGCTCATGGGATCCTCCATCAAGCAAGTTCTAGATTTCAGAAGTGTAAAAAGCTGAGAGCAATGGTTTGACATCAGGAATGTCAGTCACCTGTGCTTAGATACAAGGCCCTTCTGCAGTAAGAACAAGTAAAGGCACGTGGAAGGTTTAGCTAGTGTGGAATATCACTCAATTTACACTACTTTGTGCCCCAGAGCCTGTAGAATAAAATTCGCACCCAGCATTTTAGGGAATTCAGCAACTCTGTAGATATATTGGCTGGAAAGATTCTACATTCACTGATAATCCCACAGAGGAAGTCCATCTCTCATGAGACCAGTTGGAAGATGAGTCAGCCGAGATTCACAAGGCTCTTCTCCAACATGCCTATTTCCAACATTTCAGCTTAGTTTTCAGAGAAGAGGAAGAGATTAGAGAAAATTCTATCATCCTCCAGCCACCAGGCCCTTAAATACTCCATCCAAGACTCACTCCTGCTGGCACAACTCTAATTATGCAGCTCTCCATCGAGACCTGTTACCTAGCAGAAGCTGAGTGTTAATAGAGGGATATTCTGGACTACCCTCTGTACAGGCCTGTGCTGGTTAATGGTTGTTGACTGGATTAAGGAATACCTAGGGAATGGGTAAGGCACTATTTTGGGGTGTGTCTATGAGGGTGTTTTCAGAGAATATTGAAGTACGAGTTAGTGGACTGAGCAGGAATGATCTGCCCTCAATGTGGGCATGCACCATTCAATCAGCTGGGACCCTGAACAAGAAAACAAACTGATCTGAGCTGGAATTACTGTTTTTCCTGCCCTTGAACGTCAGAATTCCAGGCTCTTCCACCTTTGGACTCCAGAACTTACACTAGTGACAACCCCCTGAGTGTTTAGGCCTTCCAATGTGGACTGAGCCTCAACTACCAACTTCCCAAGGCCTCCAGCTTATAGACAGCCTGGCATGGGACTTTTCAACCTTCACAGCTGTAGGATCCAATTCCCCTATTAAGTTTCCTTTCATGTATCTACATAACTTACTGGTTCTACATCTAGAGAGCCTTTATATTGATACCAGGAGTAGAGAGGAACATTTACATATGGATTTTCTTAAGTATCTGGAGTTGGCTCTCTTATAAGATCCCCAAATTCTAAGGATTCTAGTAGTATAGAGAACATTGATAGCCCATGGCATGAACTAGAGAGAGGAACAAAGTATTTGTAAGTAATTCACCACTTATGAGGCAAGGAACTTGGTGACTCTGCATATTGGTGGCTGCATATATTTTCAAACATTTGTAGAAAACCAATGATTATGAATATTGGTTGATCCTAACATCGCTGGACAAAGTGATGAGCTCAGGAATTCAATTTCCCAGCTCCAGCTCCAAATAAATAGCCTAAGTGGTTGAGCATCTAAGTGTGACCCAAGTTGATCTCTCCAGTAGCCGGGGCTGAATGAAATTCCTAAGAAGTGAAACAAAAACCCTCAGGTGAGTGGCTGAATTATAATAGAAGTTAAACTCTCAGCCTCGCAGGGTATCAAAGTGAGGGCATTGGTTGGGAAATAATGGAATCCCGTAAGTTGGGATGGGGACAGCTGGGACCATCCTGATGAAGCTGGGAATATAGAGCGCCTAAAAATCCTGATAAGCCTTGTTTGTCAGGGACAATGACATCTTTCCCTCACCCAGTGGTAGCCAGCTTTTTACCTGAGGCTAATTCTACATTGCCTGAGAAAAGAGTAATGGCCTCCCGGAAGAGGTTGCCAGGAAAGAATGCCAGTTCTCCTCAGGATTCACCCTCTACTCCTCTTTGCTTCTAGACCTGTAACTAGACTCATGCCCCAGCAGGCCCCCAAAAGATGAGACACAAAGTGACTCGAAGTGGTATGCTACCCAAAAGAACTGAGTTTTCTTATTATACAAACATATCTGGGGAACATATAGAGGGAATGGATATTGAGGGTGTGGGATAGTCATGAAAAGAAAAAGTTGGATCAGGCTAGATGTACTCATATAAGCAGAGACTTTGCATTTAATGTTGCAGCTTGGAGAGTTAGAAAAGGCACTGGTTGGCCAAAACATGAATGGATGACCCACTGAGCTAGCTGGAGATGCCTGGTCTTCCTTGGGTTAAGGTGAGGAATTAATTAAAAGGCTTAGGGAGGTTGGAATACTAGGAAGTGTTTGTCACTTAAAACCTACTGACTCATACTGAGGGTCTGGAAGACATACCTTTTGCTAATACTCTAACAGATTTGAGGGAAGTCCTAGCATCCCTGAAGAGCTTCATATTTGTTCTTTGTGGACCAGATCTTATAGTGAGAACCACTGCCACTGAACTGGACAACTTAAATGTGATGGAAATAATTAGATCTCGGGGCGGTAGGGGCCAAGTGGTGGTATGCAAAGGCAAACTGGACAGTCATCACAATTGTCAGAGACCAACAATCTGAATTAATGTAGATCCATGGTCTTGGCTACATGTTTCTGGAAGAAAAACAAAGCCTACTCACAATTTTTAGTTGCTCTATATAACCAGGAGACGTCCAGGTCAAACAAGCAGTCTGACAGAAACAGAATCAAAATGGAATCATAGCCCCTCATTAGATTCCCAGACTTGAGCCACTTTATGAACCTAGAACCTCTTGAATAAAGGGAAAGCCAGATTCCCTCCAGGAAGGACCCCAGTCCAGCACCAGAAATTTATATATTAACTTGTCTCCCATTCTTCCCCCAAAGGGACCTATAGCCTTTATCCAGGGTAACTGTATCAGGGAAAAGCAAAGAATCAGAACTTTCAGGGGCTGCTGGACCCTGGATCTGAACTGACATTAATTGCAGGAGATCCAAAACATCACTGTGGCTCTCCAGTCAGAACAGGAGCTTATGGAGGTCAGGCAATAAATGGAATTTTAGCTCAGATCTGAGCCCATTCTGTAGTCATTTTCCCAGTTCTAGAATTCATAACAAGCAAATATTTAGCTGGCAGAATCCCCACATTCATCCCCTAACCTGTGGGGTCAAGCGTATTGTGGTAGGAAAGGTAAGATGAACACCACTGGACCTGTGTCTACCTAGGAAAATGGTCAATAGTATCAAACCCCTGGAAGGATTGTAGGGCTTAGTGACACCGTCAGGGACTTGGGATGCAGGGGTAGCGATTCCTACTACACTCCTGTTTAGCTTTATTTGGCCTGTGTAGAAAACACATGAATCCTAAAAAGTGACAGTGAGTGACTAAGCTTAACCAAGAGAATTTGGGAATGGAAATTATAGCTTCTGTACCAGATATGCTTGAGCAGATTAACACATCTCCTAGTACCTGGTATGCAGCTATTTATCTGGCAAATGTCTTTTTCTGTTTCTGTCTGTAAGGCTAACCAGAAGTAATATTTTTCACCTTCTTGGTCTTATCTTATGGGTGTATCAACTCTCTAACCCTAATGTTGTAATTTAGTTCAAGGGACCTTGATGATCACCTTTTCTTCCCAGAAGATATCACACTAGTCCATTACATTGAACTTATACTAATTGGACCTGGTGAGCATGAAATACTAACTAATGTGCACTTATTGGTAAGATTTGTATGTCAGGGGCAGGAAACGAATCTAAGATTCGAGGGCCTTCAACCTCCGTGAAATTTCTAGGGATTCAAGTGGCATGCAGCCTGTTTAGATATCCACTCTCAGGTGATGGGCAAGTTGTTACATCTGTCCCTTCTCATAACCTAGAAAGAAGCCTATTTGGATTTTGGAGGTAACACATTCCTCATTTGAGTGTTACTCTGCCCCTGAGTGACCCCCAAAAGCTGCTAGTTTTAAGTGGGGCCCAGGACAGAAGAGAATTCTGCAACACATCCTGGCTTTTATACTAGCTGCTCCGCCACTTGGAACATATGATCCAACAGATCCAGTGGCAATTGAGGCATCCAGGGTAGATAGGATGCTGTTTGAACCCCTTGGCAAGGCTTCGTAGGTGAACTGCAGTGGAGGCCTTTAGGATTTTGGAGCAAGGGTCTGCCATGATCTGCAGGTAACTTTTGAGACAGCTCTTAGCCTGCTACTATATGCCTTTCTAGAAACTGAACACTTGACCATGGGCCACCAAGTTACCATGAGACCTGAGCTACCTATCAAAACTGATCAGTATCTGACCCACCAAGCTATAAAGTTTGGGTGTGCACAGCAGCACTCCAGCAAATGAAAGGGGTATGTGTGACTGGACCCAAGCAGGTCCTGAAGGCACAAGTTACATGAAAAATTGGCCCAATTACCCATGGCTTCTCTCCATGAATACCAGCCATAAATATGGAGAATGTCCCAAGCAACATCCTTCTTTGAAGTGGTTGAGCCATATACATACTCTTGTACTGAATGTTCAGAGCCATGCTTCAGCTGATGACATCTTTAAAGCCTCATGAACCATTTCTACATGAAGTACCTTGTTTCTAGTTAACATGCCTAGTTATACTGCCTTCTCACTCTCTGCACCTATGGCCTCATGAATATCCTACGATCAGTTGACAGGAGACAAAGGCCTGGTCTACAAATAGTTCTGCACGATATGAAGGCACCACCCATAAGTGGATAACTATAGCCCCTTTCTGGGACATCCTTGAAGGACAATGGTGAAGGAAGTTTTCCTGATGGGCAGAATCACTTGGTTGTGCACTTTGGAAGGAGAAATGGACAGATGTGCTGCAGCCCGTGGTTTGGCTAGATGATCAATTGGAAAATTGACAAACTTAGGGAAATGGTACATGGAGAGATCTGCATAAGCAAAGGATATAAAGATACTTGTGTCCCATGTGGATGCTCACCGAGGAGTGATCTTGGCAGAGAAAAACTTTAACAATCAGGTGGATAGAAAGGACCCATTCTGTGGATACTAGTTAGCCTCTTCTCCCAGCCACCACTAATTGCTCAATGAACTAAGAGTGGCCATGGTGGCAAAGATCGAGGTTGTACGTGGGCTCAACTGACTTCTTCCACTGAGAGCCCAATCTGACAGCAGCAGAGACCAACACTGAGCCCCCAGTATGGAGCCATTCCGCAGGGTGATCAGCCAGCTCCCTGACAGCAGGTTGATTTCATTGAACCACTTCTGTCATAGAAGGGGCCGCATCTTGTTCTTGCTGGCATAGACAGTTACTCTGGATGTGGACTTGCTTTCCCTGCATACAATGCTTCTTCCAAAAAATACTATCCATGGAATCACAGAACGCCTTGTCTGCCATCATGGCCTTTCACATGGCAGTGCTTCTGACCAAGGGATCAGTTCACAGCCAAAGCAGTGCAGCAACGGGCCCGTGTTTATGGAAGTCACTGGTGTTACCATGTTCCCCACCATCCTAAAACAGCTGGCTTAATAGCAGAAAAACCTTTTCAAAACATTTCCAGTTCCAGCTAGGTGACAGTACTTCATAGGGGTAGGGCAAGGTTCTTCAGAAGACTGTATATGCTCTGAACCAGCATCCAATATAATAGCATATTGAAATGGAACTCTGATAGCCAGGATTCACAGGGTTCAGGAATCAAGGAGTGGACATGGGGAACGGTACTGCTTCACCATTACCCATGGTGACCACTCAACTGCAAAGCTTTTGCTTCCTGTTCCTACAAATTTATGCTCTGTTAGCCTAGAGGTCCTTAGTTTCAGAGGGAGGAATGCTTCCACCAGGAGACAATGATTTCACTGAACTATAAGACAAGACTGCCACCCCACCATCTGGGCTTCTCATACCTCAGTCAACAGGCTAAGACAGGAGTTAGCATTGGCTGGGGGAACTAATCCAAACTGCCAAGGGGACATCAAAATGCTATTCCACAATGGAATTAAGGAAGAGTATGTCTGGAATACCGGAAAGCCCTTAGAACATCTTAGTGTTACCATGCCCTGTGATTAATGTCATTGGAAAATTACAGCAACCCTATCCAGGAAAGACTAGGAATGGTCCAGACTGAGAATAAAAATTTGGGTTGCCCCATCAGGTAAAGAACCATGACCAATTGAGATACATCTGGGAGGTAAAGAAAATACAGAATGGGAAGTAAAATAACCTGGTTATAAATGTCAGCTATGAACACCCGACCAATTACAGGAAGACTAGCTGTCATGCATATCTTCTTCCTTATTCTGTGTATATATATGCATAAAGCAAATACCTTTGTTTTCATTCCTCTTATTCCTTTATCTTGGAAGATTTGACTTTATGTTGTGTTTGCATATTAATTATTCATCATAGTATTTAAGTTATGGGGTATCATAAAAATCATCCAAGAACTCTACCTTCTCTAAGGCATTAGTGCATTTTTAGTTTTATGCATGACACTTGTATCATATTAAGTGAAACAATTACCTTATTGTCTTTATTCAGAAGTTAGATATCTTAAAGAGAGGTTTACAGGTGCTAATTTGATAAGGGTAGACTTTTGATGGTTAGTTTTAGGTGTCAATCTGACTGGGTTAAGGGATACTTCAATAACTGGTAAAGCATTCTTTTTAGGTATCTCTGTAGGTGTTTCCAGAGGAGATTGACATGTGAGTCTGACTGTGCAAAGTCTGTCCCTCAATGTAAGTGGGTACCATCCAACCAGCTGGGGTCTGGATAGAATTGAGAGAAGGCAAATTCACTCTCTCCCTGGAACTGGGATACACTATTGTGAAATAATTTCAGTTTCTTTAGCCTTTGGACTCTAGCACTTAGTCCAGTAGATCCCCTGGTTCTCAGGCCTTCAGATGTGGACTGAGCCATGCTATCAGCATCCCATGTCTCCAGCTTGCAGAAATCCTGTCATAGAACTTCAGACTCTAGTTACATGAACCGTGTAAACCTGGGCACGTCCAGAAGTACCAGATTCAACCGTGCATTGCTAATGTTGCCATAGGGGAAAAACATATCCAACTTTTCTGAATAGGGGATTTAAGAAATACTCATTTAAAAAAATGCAAAGCACCGCTGTTTTGTAGCACTTGCTCGTGTCAAGAGAATGGGGAAAGGCCGTATCTGTTGGAATCCTTTCCTCTGTACCAGAATTTTAGTCTGCTAGTCTCTTTCAGGGCGGCTTGTTCCTACCTACTTGTCTTAAATCTGTAGAGAAACCCGATTATGTAGTCGCCATGTCAGATAGTCTGTATTTGTGTGAACCTTAACATGTGAAACTAAAAGCATTCTTCCCATCGATAGAGGATTCCTTGTGAGCCATAGTTTCACATTCGCCCATGTCATCCCTGATGTCTGCCCAGCACTGGAATCCCAGGAAAAAAATCAGAGGTGGCATCAAGGACAAGCCTGGCTGCCTTTGGGGTCTGCTTGGGCATGACAACTAGTCACAATGACTGTCATAGAAGTGATGGTGTCTGCAACTGGCTAGAACATTCTTATTCATGATACTGGAGGTTCATTCATAGTCAGCTTGATCATCCCTGTCCTACATAATGGAGAAAAAGGTATCTCCAGAGAAGACATCTAATTGGAGACTCTCCGATATCATTTAGAGTCCTGAAGAGTCAGACCCTGTTAGATGACCCTGCTTAATTCCCATTCTCCCTTTCCATCAGTTATATAGCTAAGTCGGTCATAGGTGACAGTGTATTTCTTCAACAATGCAACAAGATCAGGGCTCATGCAAAACATTTCTAGTACAGCCTTGGAAAAATAAAGCCAGGAACAAAATCAAGCTTTAAAAAGAAAAAAAAGACAACAAAAAAATCCCACAGGGTAATTCATAGAAGCAATGGTGTCTGCAACTGGCAGAAGTCTATGAAGCTAGAAGGGACAAAGCAGTAGTTGAAGACATCATGCTTTGCAGCAACACGGATGCAGCTGGAGGCTGTCATCCTAAGCAAATTATACAGGAACAGGAAACCAAATACCACATGTTCACTTGTAAACAGGAGCTAACCACTGGGTACAACATGGACATAAAGACAGGAATGATAAACACTGGGGACTACTAGGAGAGGGGGCAAGGGCTGAAAAGCTACCTATTGGGTACTAGGTTCAGTAATTGGGTGATAGGGTCATTTACACTCTAGACTCCAGCATCATGCAATATGCCTATGTGACAAACTATACATGTATCCCTGAATCTAGAAAGTTGAAGTGATCTAGTTTTTACTATGTATTTAAGTATACATTTCTCATACAGTAGACATGTTTACAGGGAGATTAAAATGACTTGTATTTTTAATGTTTTTCATAGCATGCTCCAACCCTTGATCTCTGCAGGAATTAAGAGTTTCTACACTGGTTTGCCAGTAACTTTGCTGAAGGAAATTACAAGAACATAAATTCCTGAATCTGGACCCTATACCCAATCGTAAATAACCAACCAAAGACCTGTGAATCTAGTAACAAAGTGGAGGGAAAGACCAGGACAGTAGACCACACAGTTTCATTGAGCACAACATCAAGTGGTCACACAGGCTGTTTTTGTTCAACCATCTTCTGAACCAGGCTTGCCTGAGAGAAATGGACAACATTGCCCCTCTTCAGTTTAAAGCCTTCTCTATCTCCTTTTCCCACTGCTGCCCATCTGAGACTGTCCTACTAATGAACAAAGTCAATGTCAAGGACAAAGACAAGTGGCAAGTTTAGTCTATTTCATATTAATAAGAACTAAACCTGGAATTCACTGCAGGAAGTGACACTACCTGGACTTCAGAACCTCCTGAATCAGCAATCTAGAATATGCTCCTGAAAAGCCCAGGGAAGGCTGAGCTTATTTGATAGGCAAGCCATCTCATAGGCTACAACATGTGCATGGCCCCAAATGTCCACTAGTCTTTTAGTATTAGGAAATTGCTTAGTATTTCTGGGGAGAGGTACAAACCAAATCCTCTTTGAAGTACAGTCCCATGATGAAACTACAAAACATCCTTGTTAAGACTTATAGGTCTAATTCAGAGGTTCACAGAGGCAAGGTATATGTTTTTAAACTATAAGACATTTTTCCTTATTTTACCTACATGGAGGAAACATAAGAGCTAGCCCTGAATATGGATAAGGTATGTGCAATTCCAGACATCTAGAATAGTTTGATATTAAACAATTAGAGGAAAGCTGAATGTTCCCTCACCTATTCCTGAGGAGATATTGTAGTTACTTATAATACTATGAATCAAAATTCTATGCAAAATAATGTGCCTGGTCTCCAGGAAAGACTACTCATTTGCAGCCACTCCCAGGCTGATTGAACACTTGAGGATTTGAAGCCCAAAGGTAGAGCTTCGCCCTGGAACATGACACCATTATTGTCCTGTTTCATGAAGCTGGAGACAGATTCTAAAGTGGGGCCTGAAACAATGAGGCTGTGAAGCACCTTGACACTTCCTTTCCTCCCATACTCAGTCTTCTACCAAGTTCTCCCATTGACTGGACGCAGAAGACAGCAAGTTAGTACTGTACCTGGGAAATGCATGCTCAAAGGTAATGTGCCCCATGATTGACTAGTCCATTACTTCTCTTCTGTGAGACAGGACCAATAGCCGCATGAGTAGATACAGGTAAGCTGCTCAAATTCTGAAGCTCTACCGCATACCATTTCAATAGACATTTCCTCATAAAGATGCAGTTCCAAATGAGCCTAAAATGAGGGACGAGAAGCAGCATTTGCTTCCTTAGACTATCTTAGTTTGAATCTAGATTTCAGATGGGTATAAGAAATGGGCCAACCCAGTACTCAACCTTGAGAATATATTAGGAACCAGTCTTCCTTGTATATAAGGTGAATGAACAAAACTCAATTATAAGCAGAGATAGATAACATTAAGTTATGTAACTTGTTATAACTGTGTTCCAGGTATTGAAAAGTTATATCTAGGACATGCGTGGCAAGAATGATCTAGAACTTTTAAAGATTAAGTCTTCACATATTTTATGTGCACATAGAAATCACAGTGGATGTAAAGATGAGATTGTAGAGGAAGATTGCTGAACTTAAGGACAAATAGAAAATATCCAAAATGGCGGGCAGATAAATGTAAATATACATGAACAGAACAGTAAGTTGTAGGCAAAAGTGGCCTGATACATTTGTAAATGGATTACCTGAAGGAGAGAGGGAGACGTCTTAAAAGACAGTGGCTAAGATTTGATATTAGAAGACAACTGTAAGTCAATATATATTAAGTCAAACCCCCAAAGCACAAAAATGTGTATCTTAACACACACGAGACAAATTAACTGAATCAGTGAAGTGAATCATGGCAATAGCAAATACCCTTTAGAGTCCTCAATATCTGTTAGTCAGAAAGTGCCAGTTGCAAGTGTCAATTAGGTGTCCTATAGGAGGTGATGATTTTGACTGATTAATAACCAAGACCAGGCAATCCTGCTAGAGCCTAGGTGAGGAGTAGGGATGACCACCAGCAAGCAACATTAGCACCTCCTGGTTTATAAGATTCCCACAGAAGGTAAGTTGTCCTTCCAGGGATCAACAGCTTCTATCTCCTTCCAACCCTCATATCACTCCACAGCCTTCAGTTTCATAATCACCAGCTTTGATAATGGAATCTGTGGGCTGGGAACTATCTTGTTAACCCCTTTTGTTGAAAAGAATCACAATAAGAGGCTACTTTATAGTGTCATTTGCCTGGCCAGTAAACTGCAGGCCCCATCCATGCAAATCCCTCATGGAAACAAGTGCTTCCTCTGCTACAAGGAAAGAACACAGCTTAGGAGTAGACAGAAAGCCTTCACACTTCCCAGGCTCCTGATCCAAGGACTCTTACTACCGAGACCACCATTAAACTAAAAACACAATGTTATGGGAAACAGATGATCTCTGGATCCCTCCATCCCTCCATTCCTTATTAATCCTTGTTTGGAAATTGCCAAGTAGCATCTGGACAGACGTTCTTCGCACCATGGCAAGAAGTCTCTTCCCAAAAAGTCTCCAGAAACTTAGTCTTTCCCTATATGAATTCTCATCTTTTAGCCTTTACTGGTTGCCTAACTACTGAGTCTTGACATTGTCCCATCATCTAGGTACTTGAGTTGAATCAGCTTCATGTGAACCAACTTCAGAACTGACAAGGTACCAGCTGAAATGCTTTTGTATTCACAATGATTCAAGGAGTTTTTCTGCCTGCGCTGCCACCCTCTCAGAGGCACACTTGAGTTTTGAAAGGGGTCCAAAAATAAGATCAACAATTCTTGACCAGGACATAGAGGATTTTCATGAGTTTGACCATATCCTGGAGTAGGGTCATGAGATAGTTTGAAGACAGATTGTACGATAAAGAAAGGCCCCATCGGCTTCAGGAATATGAGCCCAGATGGAAAACAGGCAAGCAAAATCTTACTTTTATGTATCTGGAAGAAGAGGAAGCTGACCCAGTGCCAGCCTCCACATGTAGCCAAGGGAAAGAATCACTAAGAAGCCAGCATCTCAGACACAGGCACTGGGGATAACTCCCACCAACAACCCCTATCCTGGTGTGAGCTTTGTACATATGTGCAGCTGTAGCAACAAGTCAGGTGCTAAGTGAGGTGACACTCAGCTTTCGTTGAATATATGTTTTATAAATGGATCTAGGACAGAAGATCTTTAATGTCTTCATCTCACAGGGAAAGCCAGGAACTACTCAAACACAGCTCCGTCTGTCCTGTCTCCTACATGAGGCACACACAGTGGCCCCGGACAAGAGCCAAGTGCACATAGGTCATCTTGAAATGAGTTCTGGGCTCCATGTCTCACTGATGTCTTACTACTTTCTAGCCACATAAGCACCAGAACTGTCGGACACTATCCCACATTTATCTTAACTCTGTAGCCTGGTAACAGCCACAAAAGATGTGTGAAGGCGGACTCCAAGTTATTTTCCTAGGCAGGCCCAGATCAGCCCAGACCTGACGAAGAATATCTTAACAGCTCACATAGAGAGAACGCTGTTAAAAGGCTCAAATCTGTATAGTCTGTCCTGGGCAATGGGATGTCACACTTTGCTTGTGTCCTCTGACATCAAGACTTACAGACCTGATGTATTTCTAGCAGAAACTGCTAAGCACCGCTGCTTCTGGCCAGTTCCCAATCACAGAGCATTTGGTGCACATGTGGACTTAGGTTTACATGACCCTTTTCGTTGTATCTCTTCCGAAATTGCTTCTCCAGGTTGTCTGCAGTTCCCTCATGCTGGCTCCGATGTAATCATGAAGGAACCTCTTAAGTCTGACTTCATTCTTCCTACTATATGAAGTACATCTGAGCTGAGGAAGCTGACCCTCAAACCCGAGCCTGCACACCTAGCCAAGTAATCCTAGATAAGTTCAGGAAGGAAAGTGCAAGATTCAACCCTCCACTGTTGGTTTTGCCACAAAAGACAGACATCTAATGTGATAAATGACAAAGTTTTTTTTGTTTTTTTGGGGGTTTTTTTGCTTTGTTTTCAGAGCATCAGAGTATTATTCCATGGGTGTCAGCTTCTCTGAAGGAAGGTACTTTCCTAATCTTTACACAATAAAGAACAGGGTAAAAACACTTCTATTAAAGTAACTAGAGCTGTGTCACAGAGTACCTGATGCTCCTAGTCTAAGCACAGAAGTAGTGGCACGCAGGAGTGAAAGTCTTTAGATTGCATGTGGCATGGCTCACATATTACTTTGTGCCCATTGAGCCTATAGACCAAGCTTTGCACCTTGTAGTTTAAGCAACTGTTGACTGTACCCCATTGGAAAGATTCCCTAGGTTCCCATGAAAGTCCAGCATAGGAAAACCTCCATCATATCTCAGCTGACTCTTTTGGGTGGTTTCACGGGATTGGCAGGGCCCTTCTCCAACCTCCCCATTTCCCTACGCATTTCAGTCTCCTCAGAAAATAAACCAAGGTGAGACAGTTATCTTGCTTTCTTCTAGGGTAACCTTCTCTGCACTAGCATGGGTGCCCTTCACCTGGATGTCAAATGTTTGATTTCTGAATAGGAAACAATTATGAGAGCAGAAGAGTTACAAGGAGGCATCATGAATATATACACATGCTGGTAGCCTGGGCCACAGACCCTTGAATACTTTTCTCTAAGACTCATACCTGCTGACACAAGTCAATCAGACTTTCAGGAAAGCCTGCTTTTTATGACCCAATAAGAAATAAATGTGGAAGAGGGGTATTCTGGATCACAAATTTAGACAGCCACTTCCATATTTCTATTATTCAGTTTTTAAAGGTGGTTTGATTACAGCACCCTGGGGAAATTAGAGTCAATACTAAGACCCTAAAGCTTAAAAGTTCATTCTAGGCATGAGTTTTCCTCCACAACACTTAGGCTTCTGTGTCTTAACTCAATCACCAGAATATGTACCTATGTTCATGATGCCTTCCTACAACTCTTCGGCGTTAGTTGTTTCATACTTAAATGCCAACATTTGACCATCCAGGAGAAGGATGCCCATGCCAATGCAGAAGAGGCCACAGTAGAGGGTAGACATTTCCTGAAGTCCACGAAGGCTCCCGAGTTCGATTCACACAGGAGACTCGCATGAGAATGAACCAGGGGGAATGGGACCTCCACACAGGTTGACTAAAATGAAAACATCACCTGTTATTTCTAGAACTACGAGGGACTTTATAGAAATGTGCTTTTGTTATGCAAAGAGCGAAGCCTTTTTTCTAGGATCAGAGACTATTTATTCCTGTGGTTTGTAATTTCCTGCCTTCAGGTCAATTTAACTGAATGTGTGCACACAAAACCTGAGTTATGCCCTGTCCATGCAGTCAATAGAACGCAGTCCTTCCAATTGGCAGTCTACAACAGATCACCCCATATCCAACTCCCACATTGAATCAGGAGTTGCTACCCTCTATCTGTCTGGCTTCGGCTTTAACAGTTTATTTTATTTAAGAAAGTGCCATCAGGCCTCTCCCATACTTTAAAGTTGTACGTAAAATGTCAAATAGTCATTTTCTGATCTTCACCGAGGACACGCCCCAAGTCTTTTAGGGCACTCAAAGGAAACAAAAAAAAGTAGTCCTAGGTCATGAAGCATCTCCATAGACAGCACATCCAGTGTGGATATCTGCATCTTTTACAGTGGTCTTTCTATCTGTAGACATCAGTGGGCATTGTCATAAGGGCCACTTGGTCCTAGGTAGTGGCATTTTATAAGCATCCTTATTCTCTGGAGAACACAAATCCAAACAGCTACTGAATGTGAGGCATGTGTGTGCATCAGCCTCGATCTGTCAACAGCTTCACATCTGGGCAGCTGGGGACAGTCCATAGGCCCAGCAATCCTCAAACTGGAGAAATAGAGATACTCGGGCAGAGGAAACACTGAGTAGATGCAAGAACACCAAGCCATGGGCACAGAAGAATTTGTCAGAGCAACACCCAGCTCAGATGTGGTTCTCCAAGCCACATGCAGGCTCTTCCACCAAATCCTCAGTTTCATGCTTCCTTTAAAAACGCTAGTGACATCTCCATGCGAGTTACCTGCTCCTCACTGAAGCTTATGAGCTCAGACTTACCAACTTTGGCTATGTCCCTAGTTGGTGGATTGGCAGATCTAGTGCTGGCTAAGCATGTTGACTTCATCTTGGGGGCAGTCATCTTTGACTAGGGTCAAAGACCCAGTAGCAATACGTCCTTCATTTTCAGGCAGTGCGGTCTAATTTGACAGATCACCATGAATCCAACCCAACTTTCTTGTGGAAAGGTCATTCTACATTTGTTTTTGTTCCATATCCTCATTGAGTAATAGGTCAGTGTTAGAAAGGACTATTGGGTCCAGTCATGAAAAGCCACACTGCAATGGGTTTGTCACACCAGGCTTTCCTTATACCTATATACTGTCCTATTAGGTCACCTTTAGCCACCTTGTGTCTGAACTCCATCCCTTCCTGAAGGAACAAAGGTAAAGGAAGTAGTCTAGGAAAGCAGTACTTCATTGACATTCCCTGGCACCCCTTAGCATGGAGTCCCTTCCCACAGGAGCCTTGGTGGAGTCAGCTCTTCAGAAGGGCTCCCTCCAGAAAACCCATGTCCTGCCAGACAGGTTGGAAAGGCCAAAGGCTCAATTCTAAGGGAGAAATAAGGAAACTGGGATCTGGCCTTTCAGAATCAGACACCAGGGACTGTTTCAGAGAGCCTTGTCACCCACAATGCCATGAGGCGTTAGAATGGTTTTTGATGTTTACTCTGTGTATAAGAAGTTTACATTTCACATGAAAAAAAGTTAAGTTTGTATGTATTTGTAACTCTTCAGAATTTATCAGAACTGTTCTTGTAGAAACTGGAAATACTTCCTACACTGGGGTTAGCCAGTAGCCTTGCTAGGGGGTAAGTCATTACAAAAGATGGGATTCCTGAATTTAGACCCCACATTCATTAAACAGTTCTTTGGTTGGCCATTTACTATCAGTCCAGGTAACAAAGCTGAGACACCCCAGAATGATAGACTACATGTCATAGAATATATAACATACCAAGGTGTTGGACAGGGTGTGTGCTGTGATTTGAGGAGTCCAAATCAGATTCATCTAGTCAGACATGAGCACAAGACTAAGCATTGATTGCCCCATTCAGTTTAAAGCCTTCCCCATCCCCTGTTCTCATTGCTATCCGTTTTGGACTATCCTAACGGGCAAAGTCAGGCTCAAGGAAAAGTAGAGAACTCAGTCTAATTCCTGTTAATGATGAAAATTAGACCTGGAATCTACTTTGAAAAGTGACACTACATGGTATTCAGAACTTCCTGTATCAAATTCAGCATATGCAGCTGAAAGAGGCACAGTGTAGCCAGAATAGGTTTTATAGAAAATCCATTTAATAGGGGACAAGATATATGGCCCCAAATGTAACCCAGAATATCCCACTTGTGGATAATTGGCTGATATTTTGGAGACACGTTTGTGATGGTTAATGCCGAGTGTCAACTTGATTGAAGGATACAAAGTATTGATGCTGGGTGTGTCTGTGAGGGTGTTGCCGAAAGAGATTAACATTTGAGTCAGTGGGCCTGGGAAGGCAGATCCACCTTTAATCTGGTGGGCACAATCTAATCGGCTGCCAGCAAATATAAAGCAGTTAGAAAAATGTGAGAAGGCGATACTGGCCTAGCCTCCCAGCCTACATCTTTCTCTCATGCTGGACACTGCCTGCCCCTGAACATCAAACTCCAAGTTCTTCAGTTTTGAGATTAAGACTGGTTCTCCTTGTTCATCAAGCTTGAAGACAGCCTATTGTGGGACCTTGTGATCATATAATAAACTTCCCTTTATATATGTATCACTATTGATTCTGTCCTTCTAGAGAGCCCTAATGCAAAGTTCAAGCCTGGAACCCTATGTTCTATAATGGTATAGGTAAAATCCTGAACAAAAAGCAAACCTGGAGGCATACCACCTGACTTCAAGATGTACAATACAAAGCTATTGTAGCCAAAACAAAGATACTGGCATAAAGATACACAAAGACCAATGGAACAGGATAATCCAGAGATAAATTCACATGTTTATAGTCTTATTTTTGACAAAGTTGCCAGGAACATTGGGACAAACGTCTGAGTAGTGCTGGGAAAACTCGATATCCATATAATGCTAGATCTCTATTGATCACCATATGCAAACACCAAGGCAAAATATGAAAACTTAAATCTAAGACCTGAGACTATGAAATATTGAGGAAATGCTTCTGAACATTGGTTTGGGCAGGGCAGACTCTTTGGGTAAAACCTCAGAAGCACAGGTAATAAAAGCAAACAGGATTACAGCATGCTAAAGCTTCTGCACAGATCAGTGAAAAGTCAACACACAGAAGATTCCACCCAGCACTGTGAGTGTTGCCACAGAAGACGATTATGTGGATAAGCCACTGAGGGTTGCCACAGAAGACAAAATTATGTGGATAAGTTACTTTTAAAATAGTTTAAGTGTACCAGATTCTCTCCCAGTTTGTCAGAATTTTGTCATGTAAGAATTGGGAGAGAGAAAATTGAAGGTCCTTCTGAAACCACAACTTAGTCTATGACAGTCCTCTTCAGGATCTCTGCTCCTCTCTCCTGAGTTAGTTCGAGAGAGAAAGCAGGTTCTATAAACTGGTATCGATAGTCTGTCTTTACATGAACTCAACATATAAAACTAGTTGAAGCCCTTTCTATATCTATGAAGCCTTCTCCAGAGTTTCAGTCCTGCTCCTTCTCTACCACAGATCTTGTCCTGTGAGTTTAGTGTTGAAAAATCCAAGTAATATGAGGCTGCTTCAAGGTCAGACCTGGTTGCCCTTTCTGAACCACATGGGGAACTTACAACTGGCTCTGACAACTCCCAGATGGGAGACTGCTACTGGCCAAGACTTTCATATATGTAATGGATACTTATGACATTTATATCCGTCTTGAGTGTCCCTGCTTAAACTTAAAATTCATCTCCAGAGCAGATATTACATGGGTGACACCTAAAGCCTTCCACTTCTGTTTAAAGTCAGATCCTGAATTTCCTAGCACTCCTTCATAGTTAAGACCTAGGTGAGAACAAATCATTTTTCTCGATTCGTAATGACAGGAGAGCTCAGGTAAACAGGATGTTCTAGCATATGCAATAGCTTTTGAAAACATGGAGCAAAACCTCAGCCTTCTCCACAGAGGTCATAGCACTCAGATCTAAGCTGGGAAGAGAAAAGCAGTAGTTTAGACCTCACCATTAATGCTGGCCACCTGTACTTAGCCAGAGTATCCATTGATACTTAGTAGGGAACAAGTAGATGCACACGAATGGAAGGCTTTAGGTAATATGTGACATTGCTCATGCATACGACCTGCTGCCCGCCGAGCCCATAGAACAAACTTAGCACCCAACAGTGAAACTCAGTAACCCTTCATAGTTTCAATGGCTGGAATGATTTTGTATATTTGAAAGTGTTCAACATCCAGGAAAATCTCAGTGGTGTCGCATCTGACTTGTCTTCCAGTTTGACTCATGGGGCCAGGCATGGTGGCTTACGCCTATAATCCCAGTACTTTGGGAGGCTGAGGCAGGTGGATCACCTGTTGTCAGGAGTTGAAGACCAGCCTGGCCAACATGGTGAAACCCCATCTCTACTCAAAACAGAAAAGTTAGCCAGGTGTGTTGGTGCACACTTGTAATCCCAGCTACTCAAGGAGAATCGTTTGAACCCAGGAGGTGTAGGTTGCCGTAAGCTGAGATTGTGCCACTGAACTCCAGCCTGGACAACAGAGCAAGACTCCATCTAATTAAACACACACACACACACACACACACACACACACACTTGGTCCCATGAATATCACAAATCCTCTTTAACATGCCCATTTCCTAAAAACTCAGATTTCAGGAGATAAAGGTTTAAGAACTTTCTTTTGCCTTCTGGCCTGCAGGCTCCTTGAATATTCCATCAGAGACTTAATATGGTGATACAACTCAGTTATACAAACGCACACAGAAGAATGTCATAACAGAAGCTGGATTTTTTGAGGGTGGGGTGTTCTGAACTATAACTCCAGCTGTGAACTTCGAGAAAGTTATTTGTATGACCACCCTGAGAACAAAAGAGCCACCATTCAGATTCTGAGCACAAGAATTCATTGAGAGCATGAGTTTTACCTTCCATAGCACCCAGGCTCCTGTGACATTGGAGTCAGAAGGATCAGACGATATATAAAGTGAGGCTTTCCTATAACCACTTCTGTGTCATCTTGTTTCATATGTTTAGACATCCCCCGCTAATTGGGAGCAAGTTCAAAGGAATCAGGCATGCCAGTGGAGAAGAGGTCACAAATAGAAGTTGACATTTCTGAAGTCTGAACTCTGCAGAGTTCAATTCACATGAGACCAAGAACCAGAAAAATAACCTTTATACAGCTTGATGAAACAAGTGCATCACCTGCTGTTTCTAGAATGACAGGAACTTGATAAATGGTTTCGTTTCTAGGAAGGAACAAATTCTTCTAGATCAGGGACTACCATTACTGGTATGTGTTCATCCTAAGATCTTCTACTTGTACACGTGTGTATATGATCAGAGATACCCTGTCCCCGTAGAGCCATTGGAAATCTCTTGGCCTTGCAGTTAGTACAGGGCATCTATAACAGCTTATCCCATATTCCCCACATTCAACACCAACTTGAACCAGAAGAGGTACTATCAAGCCTATCACAATCAATCTGGCTTAAACAGTTCATTTTAAACAGGACACCATTAGGTCTTTTTGCTGGAGTCATTCCATGTTTAATTATAAGGAACAGGTAAAATGTGAACCAGTGATATGTGAACTTCACATAGTTCACATAACTTCAATGTGAACTTCACTGAGGATGCCCCCAAAGTTTAGGGGATCCAAAGCAGTCAATTTCAGGACATGAAGTATCTCAAATGAAAGCCCATTCAGTACTAATTATCTACAGGCGTTTCCATTTATAGATGTCAACGGATATTGGAATAGTGGACTCATCCTAGATAATGACATCAATTCTTGCTCTCCGTTGTACAAAATAGCTCCAAAATAGTCAATTCTGAGGACCAGGCTTGGATTTCAGCTTTAGTCCATTGATTTGAGCAGAACATCTTCATATCTAGGTGGCCGGAGAAAGTATGTCTAGCAACCCCCAAATCAGTGAAGAGATTGACAATATTCAGGCACAGAGGAAATCAGTAGGTGCAGAGCACACCAAGCCATGGGTATGGACAAGAGTTTCTCAATTTTGAAGTTAGTAAGAGAGCATGAATGTGGCTTTGAATAAGTCCTGTTTCACCCTGTAGTTAAGGCCAGCTTTAACTTCCAGGGTCCCATCTGTGTGATGATCCTTGTTCTTAGCAAGAATTCAATCAACCGAAATTTTCATTCTGAGTATGCCCTTAGTGGGCAATTTAGCAGATCTAGTGCTTTCAGAGCCAAGTATGTCAATTTCATCTTGGGGGTGCCCGTCATTGCCTAGAGTCATGAAGAGCTTAGCAGAAAGAACCCTCATTCTCAGGCAGTGTTACTGTCTTCTCATTTGACAGAGTGACTACACATTGTCCTTATCCTGGTAAAGTATTTTTTCTGGGTGTGCCTCAGGATGTTTCCAGAGGAAATTATCGTTTGAGCCAGTGGACTGGGAGAGGAAGACCCACCCTCAATGTGGGTGGGCACCATCCAATCAGCTGCCAGCATGGCTAAAACAAAGCAGGTGGAAGAAGGTGGGATAAGCTGTCTTGCTGAGTCTTCCAGCTTTTGTCGTCTTCCCGTGCTGGATGTTTCCTGCTCTTGGACATCAGACTCCAGGTTCTTAAGCTTTTACACTCTTGGACTTATACCAGTGGTTTGCCGGGGGCTCTCAGGCCTTCAGTAACAGTGAATGCTGCACTGGTGTCTTCCCTTCTTTTGAGGCTTTTGGACTTGGAAACCAGTAGTGGGCTCAGTCCTTCAGCTGGCAGACAGCCCATCATAGGATTTTGCCTTGTGATCGTGAGTCAATTCTCCTTAAGCTTCATTATAGACATATCCTATTATTTCTGTCCCTCTGGAGAACCCTAGTACAGTATGTATTAGAAATTTAATTTTTATCAGTTAGGAAGCAAGTTTTAAATCTACATACATTTTTGCAACTATTCCTACCATTTGCCAGCCTGTACCCATGAGTGTAAGAAGTGCTACTTTCTACACTGAAGTTTGCCCGTAACTGTGTTGAAGGCAAAGTCATTGCAAGAACTTAGATTTCTGAGTCTAGACCTCCACACCACCCAATTTACCTATTAGGGTTATTTCCTATGAGCCCAGGTAACAACGCTGAAAGACCAGGACAGCAGAAGACATGACTTAATTAAACACGGTGTCCCACATGGTCAGACAGGTTATGTACTATGGTTTTATTAAACACCTTTTGAGCCGGCTTGTCTACTCTAGAGACACGGACACAAGACTAAGCACTGTCCCCGTTCTGTTTGAAGGTTTCTTCCTACCCCATTCTCATTGCCACCCATTGTAGTTTGTCCTAACCAACAAAGTCAGGCTCAAGAACAAGGATAAATAATCTTTTTCTATTAATGATTGAAACTAAACCTGGAGCTTACTTTGGGAGGGGACACTACCTAGTCTGCAGAATCTTCTGAGTGAACAGCAGCAATCTAGAACAGGCTTTTGAGAAGCCCAGTGCAGCCCAAGTTCATTTGAATAGGAAGCTATTTTATATGGTTCAGTGTTAATGGCACCAAATGTCAACTAGAGTCTTCCAGGGTTAGGAAGTTACCTAATGTTTCTGGGGAGAAGTTCAGGCCTAGAACCCTATTTTTATAGTTCCATAGGTAAAAGCACTCTCTGAAACTGATAGAACACTGCCTGTTCTGTGAACTTAAGGATATTGAGTATTGACAATGAGTTGTGTTTGTAAACTAAAAACCATTGTCCTGTAATTATACTCAGGGGATATGAGTTGGCCATGAAGATGGAAAAGCTACGTGAATTCTAAGTGTCAAGAAGAATTTCATTTAAACAAGTAACGGGAAGCTGAACACACCCTCACCCATCCCTGAGGAAAGATGTAACAACCTGACAGCAGAGGCCATGGAAATGTAAAGTAGCATCCTTGGTTTCCAAGAGGAAAGACACTTGTGGCCATGCCCATGCTGACTGGAAAATTACGTTAGCTGGTGTCTTTGAAACACCTGGATGGTCTCCCATTGGAGAGTGACACTGTGGTTGCCTGGTCTGATAAAGCTGGGCCCATGGAGCAGACTCAGAATGAGGTCTGAGGCAGTGAGGAGGGGAAGTATGTTATTATTTCCATCCCTCCATCTCCTGCAAGCTTCTCCCACTGGCTAGGCCCAGATGAAAGCAAGCTGGTACTGTACCTGGGAAACAATATGCCGAAAGGTAAGTGTGCCCCATGATTGGCATAAAAGGAAAGGAATTGAAGTCAGACAAGACAGCTGCATCATCAATAAACAGAGGCAAACACAACTCAAAGTTTTACTGCACACCATTTAAGTAGACATTTACCCATAAAATGTAGTTCCAAATGAGGCCATGATCACCACATTTGATGTAGATTCTCGGGCTGTGTGATGATTAATATTGAGTGTCAACGTGATTGGATTGAGGGATGCAAAGTAGTGTTTCTGGATGTGTCTGAGGGTGTTGCCAAAGGAGATTAACATTTCAGTCAGTGGACTGGGAGAAGCAGACCCACCCTCAACCTGGGTACCATTTGATCAGCTGCTCTCACAACTAAAGTTGGCAGAAGATGGAAGAACAGACTTGCTGAGTTTTCTGGCCTTCATCTTTCTCCCTTGCTGGATGCTTCCTACCCCCAGACAGACTCCAAAGTTCTTAAACTTTGGACCCTTGGACCTAACACCCGCGGTTTTGTCAGGGGCTCTTAGAGCCTTCAGTCACATACTGAATGTTGCACTGTTGGTTTCCCTACTTTTGAGGTTTTGGGACTCGGACTGATCCATCATTGGCTTCCTTGTTCAACTTGCAGAGAGCCTATTGTGAACTTTACCTTGTGATCACGTGAGTTAGTCCCCTTTAATGAACTCTCTCATATACATATATTCTATTAGTTATCTCCTTGTAGAGAATCCTAATAAAGCCTCTCAATCCTGTGTCCAGTCAATTTGACCTGCCCAAAGCTTCTGTTTGGAGGCCATGTAAGTTCTAGCTTCTGTTTAACCATTTTTCCCAGTCACCCTGTTTTCTTCCTCCTCTAGTCACAATCTTGATTGTTTCAGCCACCCTTACCACTATTCTTCAGCTATCCATCTCCATGGTTTGATAATGCATTTAATTTTGGGACCTAGAGAACATTCTCTTGAACTTGGATCTGCACATTTGAGATACTAGTATCTAGGCAGGTCATAGTAAACCCACAATTCCCTAATGATCTAGTGCCAGCTGATTCTGTAAAGACCTCAGACACTGGACCAGCATAGCAACTTTGTAACAGACATCCGGATTAGCTGGTCTTTTTTAAAAAAGGTAAGATACTTGAAGAGTTATAAAGGCTGATTGCGTAGCGAGACCCTAAGTCCACTCAAAAGGGTTTTCAGCTTTACACAAAAACAAGCAAGCTCCTGGAGCCAGGGCATTACGTTCATTCCAGGGTGGTCTGAGAAGTCTTACAACAACCTTTGAGTTTACTTCCAGAGATCCAGAGAAGAATTAGAACAGTTATTGCTTTTTTTTGGTAAAGAAGCTCTCCCATGTTTCTCCTGCTCCTGACTCATTAGGCAGGCACCAGCTCGGTGGCAGGTAGACATCTCAAAGTCCCTCAGTCTCAACCTTTGGAGTCTGAGATGGTTTGGCTCGGTGTCCCCACCCAGATCTCATCTTGTAGGTCCCCATAATTCCCACATGTCGTGGGAGGGACCCCATGGGAGATGATTGAATCATGGGGGCAGGTCTTTCTCATGCTGTTATGATAGTGGACAGGTCTCAGGATCTGATGGTTTTAAGAACAGGAGTCTCCCTGCACAGGCTTTTTGCCTCCTGCCATCCATATAAGCTATAATTTGCTCCATCTTCTTGCCTTCTGCCATGATTGTGAGGCATCCCAAGCCATGTGGAACTAAGTCCGATTAAACCTTTCTTTCGTAAATTGCCCAGTCTCAAGTTATGTCTTTATCTGCAGCATGAAAATGGACTAATACAGGGTCTATTATCATTTAGGTAAAGCAAATGCTTAACCTTCTGAGAGTTATCTAGCTTTTAAGATTCATTATCAAAGAATGAATCAGGCATTCACTTCACTCTAGCTTTACTACTTCACATGTGTATTTTAGATGTTTGAAGAGATTTTTGGACATTCAAAATGCAACTGCCACATATTTTCAAGTGATTTAATAGGCTTTCAATGGTTCTACAGATCCCTGCAGATTTACCTGGAGAAGACAGTTGGAGAACTTCCCAGTTCCTTCAGATTTCACACCTTTGGACAAGAGGGTAATGGTTACCATGGCAAGTCTCTCTCATACCAACCTCACTAGTCCTGCCTCTTCCTAAGGCTACATTGTTCCTTCTTTCACCATCCATTTATACCTTCTCATTCAGAGTGGCCTTAAGTTATATCAATAGGAAAAGTTATCCAGACTAACCTAGGACGTCCTGGTTTTGTGGGAGTCATAACTATTGCCTGTCTCACTCTGGGCATGAAATTCAATGGGCCTGTATTCAAGGTGGGTCAAGACACATCTGAAGTTGACCTGCTGACTCTGTTCTAGAGGTCTGAGCTCCACCTGAGCCCCACTCAGCACAGCTTCCCCCGTGATTTCTGCTTTTAGGTCTCTTATCTAAGTATTGGCCTGGTACTTTTGTGTTCCAAATTTTTGTACTCCAGATGTTGGCCTATTTTTGTACTCCAGATTTGGACTTAGTTTAACTCATTACCCTAGATTCCTCTCATCTTCCAAATCACTAAGTCATATACCTGTACCCACATAATTATACCAACTCATTTTATGAAGTTCATACTACTATTTCCACTTTGTACAGTGTGGAAATAGTACGTGGTTGAGGATTTGTATGTAGATCCAATCCAATTGCTTGGGCTCCAAAAGTTATCTTTTGGCTCCTGGCAACACCACCGTCCTCACAGACAGGCTAAAATGTTGTTAGCCAGTATCCAAAGATCATCCTACCCTCCTCTTGAAGATTAACTCAATGAATGAGATCAAAGTAGAAGAGGTATCTTGGGAGATGAAATTGGTGATGTAGAAGTAAAAAGCAAATAAAAAGCAAGTGCTTCATGGTCTGTTCCCGTGTTGCCGTGAATATACAAGATCTTCCTTATGGCAAAGTCTTACTTGTTCTATGTCTGGAGGCATTTAGATCCCTGGTCCTGCCAGAAGTTCCTGAGAATATGCAAGCTGAGCATGTCTGCTTTGGGTGATGCACCCCTGCGCTTTGAGATTAGGGTTAGCTCTCTCACACCTCTGAGTTCTAGCAGTTGTGTTCCCACAGCTAGAACAGTCAATATTAGCAACGCCAACAATAGTTCCCACCAACTATGGATTTAAGAGATCTGAGGCTCAGGAGAGCATCATCCCTTTTAAGTCATGGTGACAAGGGGGTGGGGCTAGCAATAAAAATATATTAACTTGAGATTATCTTCAGAAATGTACTCCAACAGGCTTGAGTTATCACCAATGTTCTCAGACTTTAGAATATGCAACAGTCCAGGACGATGATGGTATATGGGTTCTGTTTTGTGTAAAGCTTCTCAGCTCACAGGACAGTCTACAAGAACTTCTGTAAGATCCCCAGAGGACGCTAGGATTATAATCCAGGTTTCCCTACTATACACAAATCCTTAGCTAATTGGCTGAGTGCTTTAAGCTGGAGTCAAAGATTATACACATTCAAAAAAAAGTTACTCCAAAGTTATCCCTAAAGCTATTTGTCTATTTCTCCTACCCAATAGGGTATGGTCTATTGGATGATAACAGTTGCTCTATAATGCTGATGTCTCAGTGGGACACATGCATGGAGATCAAGAATGTTGGAATTAAGGCCAGCAATTAGTTTTGTCTTTTACTTACTCATATGAATTGCTGGAGTTACAACATATTCAAGATCATTCTGCAAGGAGACTAATCTACATTTTGTATCAAAAGCTATCTAGTTTCTCCTGAAGCAGTTTCATGGGGACCCTTATTCAAGACATGGAAGCAGAGATGACAAATCCTGGAGGTTCCTCTTAATTCTGGGAATCCTACAAATCAGGCTCCCTATGTGCCACTAGATGCCACATTCAGCCTGTTCTCGTGTAAAGGTAAAGTGACATTTAAATCTTGACTATGCAGTATTTCCAAAGTCAAACCCCTAGACTCAATATCTCTACTGCCCCCATCCCAAGAACTGGCTACCTACTAGGTGTTTCACATGTATTTGTCCCGAGACAAACACTCCTAGTTCTACAAGTGGAGACTCAGGTCAGGGCGCCCCGGAGTCCTTTGCTTCTGAGCTTTTGTTATCTCTTTGTTACTGGCCTAAGTCCAGTTCCTTGCCCCTTACCCTGCTTATGGGGAATCTTTAAGACTGTCAAACCTGCAGAATTTCTTTGGGTATAACAACTTTCTTACCCTACTACCCTGAACTCACAGGAGGACTCCTGAGCCTTACCCCTTATTCTACACTCTGCAAGCATGCTGTGCCTTTGGGCTGTCAGGCTTGT
This sequence comes from Chlorocebus sabaeus, assembly GCF_047675955.1. Taxonomy (NCBI): domain Eukaryota; kingdom Metazoa; phylum Chordata; class Mammalia; order Primates; family Cercopithecidae; genus Chlorocebus; species Chlorocebus sabaeus. The sequence goes on along the minus strand of NC_132911.1, from coordinate 142,735,822 downwards.
CTCTCTAGCTTCACGTATTTAGCAGCACTTAGACTTGCATCTGCTCCACTAGCAACTGTACGTGGTTGAGGATTTGTATGTAGATTCAAGTCCAATTGCTTGGGCTCCAGAAGTTATCTTTTGGCCTGGCAACACCACCGTCCTCAGACAGGCTAAAATGTTAGCCAGTATCCAAAGATCATCCTACCCTCTTGAGGATTAACTCAATGAATGAGATCAAAGCAGAAGAGGTATCTTAGGAGATGAAATTGGTGATGTAGAAGTAAAAAGCAAGTGAAAAGATACAGAAACAGCATGGTATGGCATGCAAAGAGGCCCGATATGTGGTTTCAGAAGGAAGTTAGGGGAGAAGCATAGTCAAGATAACAGTAGCACTTTCTCTAAAAGATAGGATGCTTACTAACTGCTACCTTCAAACAAGAGTATTTCCATTTCAGTTTAACCAAAGATTAGAACACAAGCCTTACTCGAGCAGGTTCATCATACCCAATCTATTCAACCCAAATCCGTTAGATCCTAAAAAGTATACCTGGACATATCAGAAGCTAGGACTCGTCTTCATATTAGAAGAGTTTAGCTCCTCCCACAATTCAACTGGAATGCAGCCAGGGGAGTTTCAGGGCTCTACTTCGCTGATTCTTGCACTAGAATGACATAAGCTACACAGCTGGAGAACACCAATTCATATTCGTGCCATGAGCACCTGCTCGAAATAGGAACAAGCTCCAGGGTAGCTGAGCATCCTGGCATTCAATTTCAGCAATATTTCCAGGGATTTGAATCCTTCCCACCTTTTTAGTAGGGGAAGTGGTTTTTAAGAATTGCACAAACATTGGTCACCCCAAATCTACTTTAGGATCTGAAGACTAAGCCACTCAAAACTGAAGATCAATTGTGAGGTTCAATACCAGGTACATGGTGCTCAGTCTCCTCAGAGGAACCTCAAGGTACCACTAAAGACTATGAATTTCAGGAATAATTCTTAGGATTTGGGATTCTGAGGCAGGAGAGAGGCTTGCATGTCCCTCAAGGAGGCATGTCTTGCCACCACCTAGGTGGTAGTGGAAAAATAGAACAGGGTAGGAGAAATACATAGTTTTAGGGATAACTTTGGAATTTTTTTTATAATGTGTATGATCTTTGACTATCTTAAAAGTAGCTCAGCCAATTAGTTAAGGATTTTTGTACAGTAGGGAAACCTGGATTAAAATGCGAGTTGAGTTCTTCTCTGCATTCCTTCCTTCCCTAGGTGGCAAGCTCTATATTGAGTTAGGAGCACATAAGCTCCCAACTCAGAGCTTGGTATCTAGACTTCTTCAGGACTTCCCAATTGCATCATCCTGGTAGATGGCCTTACTAACCTCATCCACCTGTTCCTCATTCTCCTTTTATCTTTTGCATCTCGTTGTCTCCTACTCTGCATCAAGGATAGTGGCAGGAAGAATAATCAACATTCTATTAGGAGTGGGAAAGTGCTACCCATACCACAGAAATGCAAGTCACTTCCACACTGGTTGCTGCTCCTTTGTGCTATTTTTCTGAGAACAGGTGCTGTAGGATAACAATGTGCACATAAACAGAAATCCCAAGGCAGTGCTTTGGAGTAAGACACCACTCGAACGGGAGGTGTTATGGTAGCCACCGGCATGAGGGAGCCAATTTGGAAGGATGGGGCTGATGAAACAAATGAGACTACAATGTGCACCAAGGAGATAAAAGGCTCCAAATTTAGGAGAAGCACCCAAAAGGGCCAAGAAAAGGAGCAGTAAGACACTCATTCTCCCTGCATGTGTCTTATCTTGATTTATCGTAAGACTGTCTTGATGGCTCTGTGCCCCAGGCCTTGAACAGTGCCTGTCTCTCCTAGGCACTAGAGTTAGCAGAGGGGAAGAACCCACAATGTGGCTGTCCAGGAAACAGGTGGCTGGACTGAGAGGCCGAGTGTTACAGGCCAAGCTACACATTTCCCACGTGGGTCTGACTTGTTTCAGGATGCAAGAACAGGGCTTACAAGCCTTAAACTCCACATTCTAGCCATCAGTACACCCCCACATAAGACACCTGCCTTTTGGATTAGGGGAAGGGGAGAAAAAGCAGGCCCTGTGGCAAAAGCACTTCCCAGGAGGGGCCACGGGTGTTTGCAGCTATAACATTGAGGAGAATGGGGAGGGCTGAGTTTGAGGACAGGCAGGTCTCCACTGCAGTGTAGCTGCGCGAACCTGGATGCTGGCCGTAGAAGTGCAGAAGAGCCTCAGAACTGTTTCTAGGACCTTAATGTCTACATGAGCTGGTAGCTTTTCTCTGTGGAGCAGACTGAAGACTATAAGGCCACTTAGACCGCTTTTCCCAAAAGCAATTTAACGTGAGAACGTGTCTTAGTGCATTCACTCACGCCGTCTGAGAGGAGCCTCCAATTCAGCTGCCTTGCTGGATTTACAGGACAATTAGGAGCCTGAGCTAAGGATCAAGGTTAAACCGAAGCAGGAAATAAGACTTTACAGGTAGCCAATCACCAGAGGCACTAGACTGGATCAGAAATACAGGGTTGAATCCTCTACACCAAAACTACTTTGGTTGAGTAAAATCCAAGAAAATCCAGTCACCTTTTTTCTAAGACAGAAATACACTGTGCTTAATACAGAAGGTGGAAGTGTATGGTAGCATTTCACTAGTAGACTCCTCAGAAGTACCAGGATTATGGCCACCTGCCTGATGGAGATTCACTACAGAATATTGGGAGTAAGATTACCTTTTTTGCTAGGTCAAGATTCTAGTTGTCCAGAATGTAGTTTCTGTCATAGTTTTAGGCAATGAGCATTACTGAAGGATGCAGGAAGCCTTACAATACTGCACACACAGCAAGGCTTGTCAAATCCAACATCAGTATAGGTTTAGGCAACAGGACCTGAACACTTTGGGGTCCAGTGACAGAAGGCATGTGCCATTCTATTTAATGAATTAGAGGATTTTAGCTGCAAGAGTTTGAAGGGATAGCAAAGTTCACTACTACCTTCATTGCCCACAGGTGTCCCTTGTAATCTTCGTGTCCCATCCAGTTAGTGTGGTCTAACTTGTAAGGAGACGCTTGCAAGAAACAACCTTGCTTTAAAGACCAAAAGTTCTCTAAGGGGCCTGAACCTCTCAAGTTCTAGGGGCACTTGCTACATTAAAGGTCATTTAGCTTCCACAGCTGATTTGGCTACCACTTTTCCAGCTTAACAAGCTCATTTTAGCTCTTGTATAAAATCCACGCAGAGGTTTTAGTTTGAACAGGCCCCAGGCCCCAGTCATTTGAACTATAACAGGTGTCAAGGTACCTGGTACTGATTGGGCATAGGGATGTCAGCTGCCATCCATTATGCAGGAGAAGAGATAAAATTCAATTTCCCCGATTTTCCCCCCTCAATGGAGTCATTACTGTTCCTTTTAACTGAACACTTGGGAGCAGTCCATTCTCGCTTACTTCACTAAACAAAGGTAAAGAAAGCTAGAAAGATCTTTCCTGTGGGGACCTTCAGTTTTGCACAAACTGTCCTTCCTTGCTTCCCTAAATCCTGTTTCCCAAGCTCCCCACAGCAGCCTCAGGGACCCACTCCCCAGCGTTTTCATGGCGAGTTGAAGCTTCAAGATTTTGGTTTATTTCTAAACTGCTAGAAGAGACCAGGTCTTCACTGCCTCTTAAGAGGTAGCCTGAACCTCCCATATATAGTTCTCAGGGTACTTTTCCTAAAGGGAAAAAGGGGCTTTCCAAGGAAAGGAGGTCCCTTCTGATGATTCCAGAGATATATCCTGTGGAGCCAAGCACACTTCTGAGGCCAGAGGTTTTCATATCTGCCACTTCACCGTCATGGTGACACAGGGAGCAGGTGGGAACAGCTAGAGAAGGCCTGAGGAGGAAATGGTTCAAGGGAGACCATTAGGAAGAGGCAACTTTGCCTTGAGAGAATCATGAAAGTCTACTCAACCGCTGCAGAGCCAGGCATGCTCCAGAGCTCCCAGACCCTGGTGAGAAAAGGGGCCACCCACCCAGGCTGCCTTGTAAACCATGACTCACCCAGATGAGAAGGGCTGCCTCAGGCTTATCGACCCGCTTGCTCCTCCCCCATACTTAACAGGAACAGTGCCCACCTGGCCCGAGTATGTTCTTGACCTCCCCTCTGCTGGAGCAGCTGGTGCCTTTTGGGTCCTCACAAAGATATTGACAACCACCTTCCCCATGTGGAGAGGAAAGACGAGGGACAGGTCAACAGCTCACATCTTATTGCAATAAGCAGAGCGGCTCCTTCCTGGGTATAGTCCTGACCTCCCACAAGCCCTCAGGTGCCAGATCACGCTGGCACCTCTACACTCCCTTAAGAGGCGGCACTTCTGGTCCTCCATGGACAGAGCATGCACCTCCTGGGGTGCCACCAGGGCATAGTAGATGTTTGCCTAGACCACCCCCATTGCTCCAAATAGCACAGGATGTTGCAGTTCCATCACCTGAGCTACACCTGTGCTGAAGCTGCAACTTGAGCTCCTACATTACCCACCCAGTCTCCAACAACAGGCCTTAAGTTTTAAAACTGAATCCCTAAAGCCCCGAGAGGCTCTAGGTGAGCCAAGGCGTCTAGGCACTCAAGGAAGAGGACGCACTGCAGTTTGGCTTCAGTAGCTGGCAGCATATCCTTCATGAGTTCTGACACCTTTGAGGTGTAGAGGAAGGAAGAGGAACCAGGGCTGGCAAGTGGAAGCGGCAAGGTCTGACAGCCGGCAGAGGGAGAGCGCACCACCTTTGCTTTCAGGTGAGGCCTTGCCCCTGATGCCCAGTGAGTGCACGGGAAATGCCTCTGCCTCCCCAGACCTCCCCCCTCCTCTGATTATACCTTCTCAGGTAGAGAACATCTGTGCTTAACTTGCTGCAGCCCAAATCCAATAAAGGAGAGCCTCTCAGGGCTTTAGTGATTCATAAAACTGTGTGCAAGAAGAACAATTTTGGATTTGACTTTGATGAGCAGACGTATACACGTTTTAATTAGAAACATTTCATAAGAGAACATTAGTAAGGAACTAAATGGGCAGCTCATAGTTTTGTTTCACTGTGCACTAAGTATTTATGATGTACCAGCTTAAGTCCCTCACTGGTTTGGGAATCCGTTTGGATTAGGAAGTGTTCCAAAGACCATGGAATACTGTGCAGCTTTAATGAAGAATGAAATCATGTCTTTCCCAGTAATGTGGAACTGAAGACTTATCCTAAGTGAAATTTATTTTCAAATAAAATGCCTCATTCTAGTGGGAGCTAAACAGGTACACATAAACAGGGAAATAGACAATGGGGATTTTGAGAGGGGGTGAGGATTGAGAAGTTACCAATGGGGTACACTGTTCACTATTTGGGTGATGGGCATGCCAGAAGCCTAGATCTCACTATTGCATGATGTATCCACATGACAGATCTGTGGATATGCCCTCCAAGTCTATAAAAATTATCTAGAAGTGCTGGTGTCCCAGACAGGATGATGAGCACACAAGTTCATGTAGACAAGAATGTTGAAGTCAGACTTGATTGGAGAGGCTTCCAATTTAGCACAAGGGAAAGGAAGTAGAGTGGATTAGGTCCCCTGAGCATGACATGACATCAGGTGATAGACGTAGTTACGATAGGATCTTCTCTACATAAGATGCAGGCTTGGGAGAGCCTAGAAAAACCTTCCACAACAGTTCCCTAAAACAGAGGGCCACATTCAGCTTCTCTGCCTTGTGGTTTCCCACTATGACCACTGGTTAGATATGATCTGTGGAAACTGCTAGCTGTTCTTGGGGTAGCATTTCACCTGGTTTCATACTACCTATCCCAAAAGGAGAGGAAGCAGCAGTTACCTGGAAAGTCCTAACACAGGCTCAACTTGAGTTGTCTCAAACCTCCACATTCAGCCTGCCTGGATTAGCAGGAGAGCAGTTAGAAACCTGATTCTATGAATAAGATGGATGGTGATGCTGGAGTGAAGAATTGCTCTGTTTACAGGCAGGTCATTAAAGGAATCGGATTCAGTCAGAAAGACCAGGGAAGAATCCCTCTACCCCCCAAAATTACTTGTGTTGCTTTGAGTAAATCCAAACTGGCAAACCCAGATTCCACCTTTCTTAAACAGCCTACTGTGCTTAAAGTAAGGAGAAACAAAGCATAATAGTATTTTGTTAATAAAGTCCTCAGTTATGGGGGTCACAGCACCTGCCTAGTGGAGATTATGCTATAGTATATTGGAAGTAACTAGAAATGGAGACTTGTCTCCCACTACCCGCTATTGCTGCATCACGATTCTGGATTCCAAAACGTCGCTCATGGCATACTGTCCCACAGGGCCAGTGAACATTACTGGAGTCATGTGAACTAATGTTTGCCAGATCTGGTATTAGTGTAGAACCAGGCAACACGACCAAAGCACCTTGGCTCCCAGGCTGATATTGAATGGAGTAGCAAATGCCTTCCATTAAGGAATCTGAAGGTTTTAGTTGCGAGAGTTTAAGGGACCAGCAGAGTCCTTAAGCAGCACCCTGCACATCCACAGGTGTCCCTGGTAAGCTTAATATAAATCTATAGTTAAATGCCTTACCGATGAGGCCACAGAGTAACGCATGTCTTAAGGACTGAAATACTCCAAGGGGCCTGCTCTTCTCAGTTCCAGGGGCATCTGCCACGGGAGAAGGCATTTAGCTTCTGTGGCTGATTGCTGCTACTTTGGTGGCTGAACTTGAAGGTCACTTGACTTCCTTAGCACAAGTTTATGTAAAGGTTTAGTTTCAGAAGACTCCAATACCTAATCATTTAGTCCTTAATGACAACAGGTGTCATACAAAATAAGGCTCAGAAGATAACACCTGCTGCCTATTGGGCACAGGGATGGCAGTTACCATCCTACCTTGCAGAAGACAGCATGAAGTTCAGTATTGCCCAGTGTTCCAGATGAAGACAGTCATTATGACTCATTTTCATTTAACTCAGTAGTTCTTTCAGAGACAACCCAACCCTGCATGCTTCTACACTAAACACAGAACTTCAGAGAAGATCTTCCCTATTAGGAACTTCCAGCTCTGCAAAAAACTGCCTTCCATTCTGCTTCCCAAATCCTGTTCCTTCTCCAGCAACCATGGGGGCCCCAACCCAATCCTTTTTAGGAATTGAGGCTTCCCAAGACCTCAGTCCACCTCTCTCTAAAGGGTGATTCGAGACTAGATCTTCATTGCCTTTTTAAGAAGGTGACCGAAACTTCCCATAGGCAGTTCTCAAGGTCCTTTTCCTAAAGGGAAAGGGGGGGCTTCTGAGGAAAGAAGGGTGTCTTTGAAGATTCCAGCAGTAGATCATATGGAGCCAGTGCACTTCCAAGAGAGGCTGGCAAGAGGCTTCCATGTTGTCCCTTGAGGGTCACAGACATGGGAGCAGGCGGGAATAGCCACAGAGAGAGAAGGCCCCGAGGAGAGGATGGGCAGAGAGCGAGCATTAAGGAAGAAGGAAGCCACTTTGCCTTAATAGAGAATCATGAAAACCCACCATTCCCAATCTCCCTGGAAGGCCACCCAACTCCTGCAGAGCCAGGCACGCCCCAGAGCTCCCAAACCCTGGCAGGAAAAGTGCGGGGGGTGGGGGGGGGTCACCCACGCAGACTCCCTTGTAAGCCGTGACTCACCCAGATGAGAGGGGCTGCCTCAGGCTTTTTATCGACCCGCTTGCTCCTCCCCCACACTTAACAGGAACAGTGCCCACCTGGCCTAGAATGTAGTCTTAATCTCCCTCTGGTGGGGCAGCTGGTGCCTTCTGGGTCATCAGAAGGATATTGACTTTGGTTCACGTGGAGAGGAAAGGGAACCAGTTAACAGCTTAGCAGCTTTTTTCAATGACCAAATCATTCATTAGGGAAATGTGTTCCCTTATAGAACAGATTTAAAAAGTGGTTCATTCTTTTCATGTTGGATGGGGGTTGACAGAACAAACAACATCACTTTATTTCAAGGGAAAACCTTTCATATGTGGGATTGGTATATGAACTTGGACTAAGATGACTGCATTTGATGGTGTTATATGGCCACACTCCAATAAGTTCTCAGAAACTTTGCTAAGATATATATTGCTATTTGAAAATTACCTTTAAATATGCAATGCCTCTTCAAAATTGTTGACAATTCCCACACCTTTCAATTCAAGCTGTCAAGGCAATGTACCCATGAAATTTTTATTTTATAAATTCTCTTGAGTAGACAGCAGGATATATTAGTGGCAAATCTTATTCAACAGTTTAACATGGATTTTATTTTTAAATTCTCACGGAGGTGTTAAAATTAATCTACTTTTTCATTTCTAATAGATATAACCATCATGTAATATCAACCAGGTGACAAATGTGCATTCCAAATAGTTTTGTATAGCCATATGCTTTTGCTAATCCATAGGAGTTAATTAACCAGGGAATAGGCCATCTGGAAAATCGCTATGATCACTGAGCTCCGCATAAACATAAATCTAATTACCTTGGAATTTGTTCCTCTATCTGAGACCCTAAGGAAGGGCTCCCACTGACAACCCAGAACTTGAAGGGATTCATATGATTGTTATGTAGAAGGGAGATAAATTATCTCACCAATTTTGCTCATTTCTGGCCTCTAGATTACTTCCATCTTTCCTTACCTGAATATCACATCTCACAGGATGGGTTCTGACAGTACCTTTCTAGGCAACAAGCATGGTATTGTCAGTCATTGGGAGATTTGCAAGACATGGCTAAGGACTCACATTATATACTTGCCGGGAGAGCCATTTGCATCCCCTTCCCTGTGCTGCCCACCAGTGATGGCTGGCAGGCAGGCACCTGCAAGTCTGTTGGGGTCAGCTCAGTTGTTGTATCTGTTATCTGATTGATGGTTGTTAGTCCTTATTGGCCCGTCATTAAACTTAGGACACCAGATCTACAGTATTCTAAGACTGAGAATGGCAAAGGCACTGGCATTACTAGGGCATGTCCAATATATGTTTAAGAATGTAGAATGCAGGGAAGAGGATTATAATAAATCTCCAAGAAATGTTGCTTCCTGCTCTTACATCCACAGTAAAGGACTCAAAATTGTAAGGACGTTTCCTAAATATGCATCCTGCATTCTGGACATAATATGACAAAACACTGATGAACAAAACTGAAAAAGACACAAACAAATGAAAAGACATCCATGGTGTGGATCACACAAACTCGTATCATTAAAATGACTATCCTACCCAAAGCAACCTGTAGATTCAATACAATCCCTATCAAAATACTGATGTCGGTTTTCAAAGAAATAGAAAAAAAATAGTAAAATTTATATGAAACAAAAAAGAGCCCAAATAGCCAAGGCAATTATCAGCAAACAACAACAACAAAGAAAACAAAACAAAACAAAGCCAGAGGCATCATACTACCTGACTTCAAAATATATTACAAGGCTAGGGTAACTAAAACAGCATGTTATTGGTGTAAAAACAAAGACCCATAGAACAGAATAGAAAACCCAGAAATAAATCCATGTATTTAGAGCCGATTAATTTTTGACAAAGGTGCCAAGAACATACATTGGGGAAAGGACACTCTATTCAACAAATGGTACTGGGAAAATCAGATGTTCATATGTAGAAGAATGAAACTGGACCCCTATCTCTCCCTATATACAAAAATCAACTTAGAATGGATTAAAGACTGACCCTCAAGACCCAAACCTATAAAACTACTAGAAGAAACATAGGGGAAACACTTCAGGGCATTGGTCAGGGAAAAGAATTTATGGCTAACACCTCAAAAACACAGGCAACCAAAACAAAAATAGATAAATGGGATTATATTAGACTAAAAAGCTCCTGCACAGCAAAAGAAAAAATCAACAGGGTGAAAAGACAATCTTCTGAATAGGAGAAAATATTTTTAAACTATTCATCTAACAAAGAACCAATATCCAGAATATACAAGGAACTCAACAGCAAAAAAAAAAACACGAATAATCCTACTAAAAAGTGGGCAAAGGACATGAATAGACATTTCTCAAAATACATACATAGGGCCACAGTTCTGTGAAAAAATGTTCAGCATCATTAATAATCAGGAAAATGCAACTCAAAGCAACAATGAGATATCGTCTTACTCCAGTTAGAATGGTTAATATTAAAGGCAGAGTACAGTGGTATATACCTGTAGTCTCAGCTATTTGGGAAGACAAGACTGGAGGGTTATTGCTTTTGCCCAGAAGTTCAAGGCCAACCTGACCAACACAGTGAGACCCAGTCTCCAGAGAAAAAATAGACAAAAACAACAACAACAACAAAAAAAAAAAACCAAAACAAAACAAACAACAACAAAAAAAAACACCATGGCCAGCACAGTGGCTCATGCCTGTAATCCCAGCACTTTGGGAGGCCAAGGCAGGTGGATCATTTGAAGTCAAGACTTCTTGACCAGCTTGGCCAACATGGCAAAAATCCATCTCTACTAAAAATACAAAAAATTAGCCGAGCATGGTGGGGCACGCCTGTAATCCCAGCTACTCAGGAGGCTGAGGCAGGAGAATCACTTGAACCCGGGAGGCGGAGGTTGTGGTGAACTGAGATTGCACCACTGCACTCCAGCATGGGTGACAGAGTGAGAGTCTCAAAACAAAATGAAACAAAACAACAGATGCTGGTGAGACGTGGAAAAGGGAGCTCTTATACACTATTGATGGGAATGCAAATTAGTACAGCCTGTATAGAAAACAGTATAGAGATGTCTCAAAAAATTAAAAATAGAAATACCATGCAATCTAGTAATCCTACTACTGGGTATTTATCCAAAAGGAAAAGAAATCAGTATATTAAAGGGATACCTGCACCTTCATGTTTATGGCAGCACTATTCACGATAGCAAAGATATGGAATCAGCCTAAGTGTCCATCAATGGCTGAATGGATAAAAGAAAAATCTGGTATATGTATTCAATGGAATACTATTTGACTATGATAATTTTACAATATATTTATTATAGAAATAATAAAATCATGTCATTTTCAGCACTATGGATGGAACTGGAGGTCATTATGTTAAATGAAATAAGATAGGCACAGAAAGACAAATATCGTACGTTCTCACTCAGATGTGAGAGCTAAAAAGTTGATTTTATGGAGGTAGACAGTAGAATGATAGATAGCAGAAGCTGAGAAGGGTGTGTGTGTTAGCTGTGGGGATAAGGAGAGTTTGGCCAATGGGTAAAATGTTACCATTAGATAGAAAGAATAAGTTCTTTTGTCCGATAGCAGAGTAGAGTAAGTATAGTTAACAACAAATGTCTTGTACATTTCAAAATAGGCAGAAGTGAGGACTTAAAATGTTATACACACATAGAAATGATAAATACTGGAGGTGATGAATACCCTAAATGCTCTGACTTGGTCATTACACATTCCAGACATGTAACAAAATGTCACGTGTACACACCTCTGTAAGTACAAATATTATGTATCAATAAATAAGTACAAATATGTATCAATACAAAAACTTTTTTATTAAAATACTGTAACCATAAAAAAACAGGATGCCGCCATGGAGATGAATCTATTGCTACTTTCAGGCAGCTTTAGGAAGGGGTGAAGTAAAACTGTGAAGCACATCAGTTCATTCAGGTGACAGGTGAGGAGTAATTCAGCGAATGCCCCCAGTGCACTCCCCAACCCCTGCAAATCCCTTTCCTTCCCTTCCCTTCCCTCCCCTCCCCTCCCCTCCCCTCCCTTCCCTTCCCTTCCCTTCCCTCTGTCTTTGTTTTTTTCTCCTTCCAGAATTTTGAGGGAGCATGAGTGAGAAGTGCAATGCAGTTTTCCATGATTACTTGCAGAGTTTTTGGTGGTTTCTTTGTTACTTGGCATCTTGCATTCTCCTGGTCCTTTTGGGTGTTTTATATTTGTTCCAACTCAGAAATATATTCTTATTAATATTACTTATCAAGGATCACTTTGAGTTTTGTGACTACCTGTCTGTGGAGGGTGATAAAATACAATGCAACTTTGCAGGTCTTCATAGTACAAACTTTTGATTAAGTTTACCTGTTTGGTGTCCCCAGAACTTGAAAATGACTCATTCAGAATTTTTAAAGGTCACTCTACACTTGGCAAAAATGATTGAGTAATGAAACCTTAGGGACAATTCCTAAAACTGGTCATTTAGGAATGTATCAATCCTACCACCCTTCTCTTTTGCTCAACAGTTTCTTCACACCAAACTAGCTAAATTTTCACAAAAGTCTTTCCTTGTGAGTATTTGATCGAGACTGCTTATTCTGAGTGGGATATTCTTTCTTTCTAAATCTACTGACACACATATTTAGAGCCTTTACTTCCTTTGACAGCCTTCCCATGCTTCCAGCATCCAGGCTGGAATCTCAGGATGACCCTACGGTAACTCCTGTGTTAAGAAGTGACTTGGAATGCCCAAGTAGAAACTGAAATGTTACAGCCTCCTCTGGTTGCCATGTGAATCCAAAGCAATGTACGATAAGCTAGAAAGTTTGTGGCCCGAGAATCAGGGGTCGCAGATTCTCCCCTTGGCTCCCCAAGTCAACAGCATTGCATTTTTGATAAATTGTGTAAACTCTGATCCTCAGATTCCTTATGTGTAATAGGAGTATCTGGGTTGTATGATTTCTAAGGTTTTCTAATCCCAGCTGTGGGTGTCCATGAGTACTTGAAATTGCGTAACCACACATGATTAGGCTCCTTTCTAAAAACAAATTTAAAAAATAGAAAGTGATGATGAATATTTCTTGCCTATTATTTGGAAAATGAGTAGTTAGGAGGAAAGAGGGATTACCCAGATGAACAATAGCCTTGGATGCTGGGGTTGTAGGCAATATGCTTCATAAAATTCTATGTTTATTTTTGAAAGGAAAAAGTTAGAAACACAGATGAATAACTTGCTCGAGGCATGAACATGATTTACAGCCATGCCTGGGCTAGAGTCCCAAACGTGACTGAGTGTCAGGTCCATCCTAACTCCACCCTTCTCCCAACTCTTGCTGTGATACCCTTTTGTTACTCCTTTGATACTCCTTGATACTTTGGTACTTCTTGATACTTAATCCTTTGATACTTCTTGCACCTGGGTCAACCTGTGCTCTGCATTTCTTACTCTTCCTGCCTCAGTTATACCCTTTGTCCTATTGGCTGCAACTTTTTTTGTGGAGAGGATCTTGCCCAAACCCCATAAATAATGGCACGGGGCACAGGTAAAGCTCCAGTTGAGCCAATGGGAACCTAGAAACCAAGTTAGAACCCACCACTATTATCTAGTGCCTGCTGGGTTTTAGCCCTTAGATACAGCTTTAAATACATCATCTCACACAACCCTGGGATATAGTCATGCATTGCAGACTGATAATTGAGAGTGATATTTCGATAGTTAACTATAGTCGTTTTCCAACTTACTTTTTAAAAATATAACTTTGTTCCCCTGAATGAAACCTTATGTGGATACGTGTGCCTGCACCTCAGTAACTCACACACTTACAGTTCATTTATAGGTAACCTACCCAGCAATGCTCACTTGGTGCAGGGTGAGTAACCCTTATTAGAAAAGCTTGGGATAAGACAAAGTTTTGGATTTGGGAGGTTTTCAGATTTTGAAATATGTGCAATATACTTAACAGTTGAGAATTCCGAATCTGGAAACCCAAAATCCAAAATGCCTAGACTAATGAACCTTTCCTTTGAGCATCACGTCAGCACTCAAAAAGGAGGGAAAATCAGTTCACTAACAGAAAATCATAACACAATTGTGATTTCAGACAGATAAAGGAGGAGGGGAGACACAGGGTGTTAGAAGAACACAGGAAAGGGAATCTATTGCCGTCTTACTGCTGGGGAGAAATAAGAGAAGCTGTGGTCGCTTCAGGGAGGAGAAGACACTGAGCTGAATGAACCTTACAGCAGGAGGAGGAAGAGATTCATGGCAATAATACTGTGGGGAATGAGGAAATAAGGAAGAGATATCAGACTTCAGAGTGAGCACAGTACTTCTGCTTACTTCCTTTAGAAACATATTTTAATTTTATATATGAAAATTGTCAAACTTAAAAAAGGAAGAATCATTAAGAAAATTAAAAAACAAGTCACAGGTTGAAATAAAGTATTTGCAAAACTTATACTTGATAAAGACTTTTATCTAAAATATGCAGAGAACTCTTAAAACTAAAAAAATAGGCAAACAGACACCCAGTTTTAAAAAACTGGCAAAAGACCTGAACAGACACTTTTCCAAAGATAAAATACAGGTGATAAATAAGCATATGAAAAAGATGTCAAATATTATTTGTAATCAGAGAATTGCAAAGTGAAACAATAATGAGATGTCACTACATACGTATTTTAATGGCTAAAATCCAAAAAATTACAATATCAAATGTTGACAAGGAATCAGAACAGAAAGACCTCTTATTCTTGGTTGCTAGAAATGCAAAATGGTGCAGCCATTTTGGAAGCCATTATGGTAAATATAATGTTACCATATAATCCAGCAGTTGTGCTCCTAGTTATTTTCCCACATGGGTTCAACACTTACATCCACACAAAAACTTACACACAGAGGTTTATGGCAGATTTATTCATAAATTGCCAAATACTGGAGACAATTAAGATATCTTTTCATAGGCAAATAGATAGGCAAACTGTGGTACATCCCTAAAATGGAGTATTATATGGAAATAATAGGAACGATCTATCAGGCCTCAAGACAACATGAAGCAACCTTAAATACTTATGGGTAAGTGAAAGGAGCCAGCTTGAAAAGACCCCCATTCTGTACGACTCCAAATGCCCTACTCTCATACCTTTTAGTACTTTTTAATGATGCATTTTGTTTTTGCATCATAGTATAGTTATTTACATTCATAAGTGTTTTAGCCTGCTTTTTATAGCATTTCGTTCAGTGAAATATATTGAAGAAACAGCCATGATATTTTTCAGCTATTCCCATCAAGAACTGAAGCCCAGAACTGTCACCAATGCCCAGTCAAAGATTGGACAGTGAGCACGAACATGTTTAGACAATCATTTCCAGTCATGAAGAAAATCAGCTGGTTATAATGATTAGCCCACATTGGAGAACATGATGAATGAAGAAATGTAATGAAAATAGACATTTATGTGAGTGTTCTGCATCCAGTAGTTAACAAAGCTGGAGGGTTCCTGGGGCCATGATCTCAGCCCTTTGTAAAGTGGCATATCTTGCTGCACACTGGACATGTGGTGCTGGCTAGAAATCAGCATTCCCAGTTTTAAATGGTAAAAAATACAGGCAAACTAGTGAATACATGGAGTATGCACCATTGCACTGTAAGTTCAAATTACACAGATTTTAAAACTAAAGATACACTGCCTTCACCTCTTTGCTGCCGTGTCAATGGATTAGAGAATGGTGTGCATTCTCCCTAAATATGGCCAAATACCTGTGCCCATGCTGTCATGTGCTTTCTGTTCTGACTCACCAGGGGGACTAAGGCAAACACCCCATTGGTCAGCAGGCAGTGGTGCAGAGGGCTGGTGGAGCTCTGCCAGCAGTAGACAGACTGGTGGCAAGAGGCTTTCTGGGTGAGCAAACATAGCTCATTAACAAAGCCAAGAGGATTGCTATTCCGAGTGTGTTCCATGGACAGTATGCATGAGAATCACTGATATAATTTCACCCAAATTTCACCTTGAATTGTAATAATCCCTACGTGTCAAGGGTGAGACCAGGTGGAGGTAACTGAATCACAGGGGTGGTTTCCTGCATCCTGTTCTTACAGTAGTAAGTGACATGAGATCTGATGGTTTTATAAATGGGAGTTCTTCTGCATAAGCTCTCTTGCCTGCTGCCATGTAAGATGTGACTTTGCTCCTCATTTGCCTTCAGCCATGATTGTGAGGCCTCCCCAGCCATGCGGAATGGTGAGTCCATTAAACTTCTTTCCTTTATAAATTACATAGTCTCAGGTATGTCCTTATAGCAGCATGAGGACAGACTAGTACAATCACCCCGTAGAATTCAGCGGCAGTAGGAGGTCTATCCCCAAAGGCTGGTATCAGGAGGTCTGAGACGAGGCCCGGGAATCAGCATGACTGTCAAGCACTCAGTCACAATACACACATGACGTTTGAGACCAACCACTCTGTCACAGATTGTATGGGGAGGCTGTTCTGACCCAGCATATAACAGGCTCCCTTGCCATGGTAGGAAATCCCTTTCTCCACCTTTCCCCCACACTAACCCAGCTCCTAGCACAGGAAGGGCTGTTTTGTGGGGTTGGGGGGAAGGTGTGTTGAGAATATGAGTATAAATGAAGTAGCTCAGTAGCTCCACGATGCAGTGCTGTGCCCTGTCTAACACTGGAGAGAGTGGGATTATCTTCACCCTTCCTCCTCCTTCTGTGCTGGATCAGAGCAGTAAGGCATCTGAGGCTCCCTTAATTAAGTTCCACAAACTGGGTGGCTTAAAATCACAGAAACTTATTGACCCACAGGTCTGGAAACCAGGATCTGAAATCAAGGCATTTGCAGGGCATGCTTTCTCTGAAGGCTGTAAGGGAGTCTCTGTTCCGTGTTTTGTCTTAGCTCAATCGCTGGAGCTCCCTGGCTTGTACATGAAGGTGTAGTTCCAGTTTCTGCCTCTGTCATCACATGATGCTTTCATTCCTGTGTCTCTGTGTCTTCTTTCTTCTTCTCCCAAGGACACCCATCATATTGGATGAAGGCTCACCCTAATTCAATATGACCTCATCTCAACTTGATCATGTCTACTAAGACCTCTTTCTCAAATAAGGTCACACTCACAGATACAGGGGTGAAGACTTCAACATACCTTCCTGAAGGACACATGCAACCCAAAACGGTATCCAAAATGTGACGATAAGAACACATTGTCACAGGTCACCCCGCTGGTCAGCAACAAAAATGATGAACCGGAAGATGAAATTTCCCTGTGGAGTGCCTGGATTACTCCTAGTTCTCTTCATGTGGTATTTAGAAGGAGGCCCTATACATTTAGATTCGCAGTGCCTTTGAGGTTCACGATTAAGCATGACATATGGAATTTCTCTGGGATCTGGGTATACCTAGGCTAGAAAAGGAGTGAATTTTTTTACCCCAAGCTATTGAAAGGGGTTCCACTGCTTGCACCATTTGCTTAATTTAATTACATTACAATCCTAAAAGATTTCATTTCAAACATTTTTCAGAATCCAAGCCTAGATGGACGCTTTACAGGGCACAATATACTTCTGCATTTTGTAGTAATAAGTGGGTTAAAAACTAATTACTGAAGCACTCCATGGGAAGAATACGGCATGCATTAAACAAGAGACATTTCTGGAATCCTGACTATCCTTGGAACACAGGAGCAGATGGACACCGGAAAAACTCTGCCACCTGGTCAGTTCCACAGAACTTCGTAAAAGGTCTTCTAGGTCATTTCTGAAGATGATTTTCTGACTTTTGGGGCAGAATTCATCCAGCAAATTAGCCGGCTGCAGATGCACCCTGAGGGCTGCAGTTGGCTGGATTCCTGCTGAAGAGACGTTGGCACGGGCACTTCGTTTTTGCCACTGGCAGCAAGAGCTGGCTTTGCATGCTGATGATGCTGTTGCCAAACACTTAATAGGTTTCAAATAATTTCTCCATCAATAATCCCATCTGTAATAAACATTTCACTTATTTTTCTTTATTGTAGGGCCATCTGTCTTCCTCGTATCTTTACTGGACAAATTAGAGATTTAAATCCTGGTCTCAGTATAGGAGTTCCTGGTACAAAATCTACATCTCTATTGACAAGTTGTATAACTTTGGGCATGTTAATTAATCTTTCTCTGAATCAGGCTCCTTTGGTGTGAAATGGGGCTGATAAATTTGATAAGATAATTAAGTAAGATAATTCCTGAAAAGCACTGACCCAAGACCTGCCCCACAGTGAGTGCATAATGAATGAACGCTTTCATTGATATGGTAGAACCCCATGATACACAAATCAGGATATAATGAAATCAGCAATAGGCCTCTATCTTCCATAGCAGTCTCATCTTTGTCATTTCACTAACTCTAGAATAAAGCTATCTTATTTTTTTGCAATTATATTTGTTGATCTCACTTACAGGGGCTTCACTGTAATGTGGTACTGGTGCAATATTTCAATGGGATAATATGCTTGGATATAGATGCAGAAATTGACAAGCCAAATACCTAAAATTTGGCTTTATGATTGGTGATGCTTTTGTTTTTAAAATCAGCACCCTGATATCTATACAGCAGTCATTATTCCTATGTCAGTATATTTGAATGCTATTATCTAACAATACAATTCTCTAGTATTCTTCTTGTAGTGGATAAAATGATACTTCATCCAGATTCTTTCCTCAAGGCTAATGCGCCCATCCCACAGCGGCTAGCAATATTGGTTGCTGAAGACTCATTGACATGCCCCTCACTGGGCCTGCTGCTTAACAGCAGAGAACTGCCCCACCCTAAGGGGACACCCCCATCCAGGAGGTGGCTGAGGCTAATGTCTGACTATACATGGATACAAATGCCTCCACTGAGGGGCCATCCCAGAGCCAGAGCTCTCCATAGTTGGCTGAAACCTCAGCTGCAACTACACTGCCAGTCAGCTTTCTCGCCATATCTTATCGTCGCATTTCTTACTGTTGTTCATACTGTGAGTAATTCCTAATAAACATCCTGCCTATGATTTTCTATCTTAGATTTGTTTCAGAGGACTTTCTTTTAAGACTTTCATTTCGATATTGTGAAGAAGATCTCACTGGTCCTTCCAGGGGGTGATGTATTCTAAACATCCCCGCTGAGCAGTTTGTAGCCAGCACCCTAGAGGATTTAGTAAGACATGTTTGTGTTAAAGGATTGCTGATAAAACCCACAGAAATCCAATTGTCTGCCACATGGGCAAAGTTCTAATGGCCTGATGTTCTGGGAGCATGTAAGGATATTCCTTTACAGAGAGATACAGCTTGCTGCAGTTTGTACCATGCAACCAAGAAAGAGACACAATGCTTGATAAATCTCTGGATTTTGACGGTAACATATGCCACATTTGATGTTGTAATACACTTACTCATAAGTAAATATAGGTAACTCATAAGATTTTAAGTTTTGTCCAGGGCCTGTAGCCATAAAGGGCTGTCAGCAGATCCGTACATGGTGCAAACTTTGCTGCTGCTTCAGCCTTTCGTGCCAGTAAATCTAACAGTACTGGAAGCGTCTAGGGCACAGCAATGTGTCTAGGAAGCCCCCATTGGTGAATCTCAGGAGAGACTTTCAGGGTTTTTGAGTAAACTTCTTTTGGACAGTGATTCTCCTTTTGACTAGCACCTTCTGGTTGATGGGGTCCTGATCCATGTCGAATGTCCAATCTAGAACAAGTGACTCTGCAACCTCAATCTACTATCACCAGCTGAGTGTTACCTGAAAAACAGCCTTTTGGTTAAACAACAATGATCTGTGAGATCAGGCCAAAGCCAGTCCGTGAGGGATGGTTAACCTGCATGAGAAGGTGGTTCACGTTCCCTCCCCTGTACTTCACCGCTTTCCCAACAACTCACACCTGTAGCCTCATGTGCAGCTCCGTGATGTCAGTGAACATAACTGAAAAGAATCAAGGGTCTGCTTCAAAGATGGGTGTGAAAAAAAGAAATCCTTCCTGTTTATAACATCTAGATGAAGTCTTGGGACCTTGGCAGGTTATCTTGGCCTTATTTGGTCTTTCTCTCCTCTGCACTCCTGTAACATTTTGAAGCTGCAGCACCTCCACCCCCATTAAATTCTTTCTCCTAGAAGTGTGTTGCTGTCACAAGAAGAGAAGGGCTACTGCAAGACAGTCCCATGCAGGGGAGGTCCTGTAGGACTACTTCATAAGGTGGAGTGATCTGAAGTGGGAAGAATTGGGGTGCTATTTTCATATGTCCATTTTACAATAGAAAAGACATAGCCTATAGTGATTACAAATTGGCCTCTTGGAGACTATGGGGAAAAAAAAGTCCTGGAAGTTAGGTGGCATATTTAAAAAAGACATGTGGATGAGCATCTTCAAAAGGGCACAGTGAATGAAGACATTTATGAAAAAACTAAATGACCATGAAAGGGAATAACATATGGGGCAAACTCAATAATCAGGTGGACAAGATGAGAATGTGGATTTCGGTCAGCATATTTCCTTGGCAAGGCTGGCTCTTGCCTCATGCATCTGTGCACATAGGATCTATAGGATCAATAATGGAGATTGTGCATGGACTCTACAACTTGGAGATGCTTCACCAAGCTGAACAGGACACTGCTACCAACAAATATTAATGATGCCTTTATTAGAGTCTAATGCTAAGCACTCACTTTCTACAGTAACCATACATTCAAATTTTACCCAAGATTGGTGGTTTATACTTCTTGACCTTTTGACCCATTAGACACTTCCTTTCTTCTCAAAAAATGCCCTACTTTGGATTATAAATCATGATCACTCTATAGATATTGCACTGCTTCCATGTGGAATCATCCTGTCACCAGATAGTAGGTATAGGATATCTTTTCTTTCTACAGTGGAGTGGGCAACAATTTATTTTCATGGAAATGAATATGTATTCTAGATGCCGATTTGTTTACCCTGCAGAAAATATTTTGAATAGAACTATCATTAAGTGACTTAAGAAGTTCCTTGGTCTTTCACCATGGTATCCCAGTTTGCAATGGCATTAGCCAAGGACATCAATTTGCTGTGGAGGATAACTTGTAATGAACTAAAATGTACAAGTTAATTTATTTTTTCCATGTGCCTCAAAACAAAATCACTGGCTTGATGAAAAGAGGGAATGGGGTTCTGAGATTCAGGGCACAGTTTTGAGGTAGCATCCTGTGAGGTTGGGGTGCTGTACCACAAAATAAAGTATATGCCTTAAACCAATGGCAATTTTTATCAGTTAGGGCCCAAACAAGAGACAGAAACCACACAGTATCTTGAAAGTGCAAAGTTTAATGTAAATAATTATTAACCATAATAGGGGATTAGCCACAGGGGGCAAAAACAAATAGAAAAAAGAATACAGCGATGGCAGATATATAAAGCAGACAGCAGCACTAAGGCTGAGGCAGAGCACCCAGGGGAGGTACAAATCTGTAAGAACCCCATTCCCTGACTGGGGCTTAGATCTTGACCTCATTGGAAAGGATGCAGCCAAAGTCCACCCAATGACAGAAAATTTCAGCTGTCATGCTGGTGGGGCTCACTGGAAATCTTCTTCTGGGATACTGGGAAGAACTGTCTACAGTGGGTAACCATACCACAGTAATCACTGAGAACCCACTTTTCTGGGGTTTGGGGAAGCTGCCCATGGGAAGATGCTGCCCTCGTGAACTTGTGGAGAAGCTTTCCTTTCTGGTGCCACAGAAGCCTGAGACTCGTAATTCGCAGGGCAGATGCTCCCGGGTGTTGCACTGGGGAGACACCCTAGAGCAGGTTGGGCAAAACTCCCTATGGGATGGTATAGCAGGCTGTTGGCTACCATGTGTTGCCAGGGCCTAGGAAGAGGGACATTCTGGAACTGGGAATCTAAGCCCCATCCACCGGCAGTATCCCTTTAGGACTACATACAGACAAAGCTTTGTATTGTGCCTACTGACAAACTCAATCTATCTATAGGGTATATTTCCATCACCAAAGAACAGGCAATGAAGTATGGGTTTGGAGCAGAAAGGTGATAAGTTGATAACCAGCATAGTCCTCTCATATGACTACTCAGCTTCCATTGTCACCCCTATCCACACATTTTGACTTCTATCCAACAATGAAACAACTTCAAAAAATTTTTTATTTATGTATTTATTTTTAAGACAGAATCTCGCTCTGTTGCCAGACTGGTGTGCAGTGGCACAATATCAGCTCACTGCAACCTCCACCTCCTGGATTCAAGTGATTCTCCTGCCTCAGCCTCCTGAGTAGTTGGGACTACAGATGCCTGCCACCACACCTGGCTAATTTTTGTATTTTTACTAGAGACAGGGTTTCACAATGTTGGCGAGGATGGTCTCGATCTCTTGACCTCGTGATCCACCCGCCTCGACCTCCCAAAGTGCTGGGATTACAGGCATGAGCCACCGGGCCCAGCCCTGAACCAACTTTATATTTCCACCAGGCAAGATACAGATATCCTTCTTACAAGTACAGACATTTTCACATACTTTCTAAGTGTCAGGATGCACACTCCCAATAGTTATTGCACCCATAACTGGCCAAATTAGTTACTCCTCAAAGACAGACAGTGCCCCACGTATTTTCTGTTACCAGTTGATTCCACAATCATGAGCCCATTGGTGCACTTCTTTGTTGTGAAATTATTTTCTTTCTTCATCATACACAATGTTGTCTGGAATTCATGATGCTGAATAAGGCATTCTGTGCATTCACAGACGCTGCTGCTAGCAGAAGCAGTACAGGCAGAGAAGGAAAATCTACATCTAAAATTGTACCTATTTTGGTGAAAGGAAATCTCACATGCTTCTATTAAGGAAGAAGACCAACGTAATCAACCTGTTACCAGGTGTCTAGATGGTCCCCCCCACCTTAGAAATAGTGTCATATTAGGGTCTCATTTGTGATCCTTTCTTTTGGTAGATCAGGGACTCAGCATTGCATTAGCCAAGTCACCCTAGATTTGGAAAGTCCAGGGTTGCACTAACTGAACTCACTGGGAAACTGTCTTTTGAGATGCCAGAGAAAGCCACTCATAGGGAGATACCAGGCCATGGAGGACCCCAGGAAGCTACTTTCTGGGGTGCCATGGTAATTTGCCCACTGGTGGAATTCACTGGAAATCTCCCTGCTAGGGTTCCAGAGGAAGCCATGCAAAGGGAAGTGCTTCACCATGGAACCCACATAGAAGCTGCTTCCAGGGGGTGGTGTGCTGTGGGGAATCACCTCTGGGAAGGTGTGGCATGCTGTGCTGACTGTTGCATTCTGCAGGTGTCTGAGGATTACCGTACTGTCGTTCCTCCTGTACTGTCCCTTCAGCACCCTGTCGTGACAAAGTTTAACACTGTGTCAGTTGTAAAGGAGAATGCTTGCAGAGTCTAGCTCCATTATCACAGAGCAGGCAATACAGGGTGAGGTTGGAGATGAGACACAGTAAACCATGATGGTCACATCATTCTACAGCATGCTCTTCCCCATAAGGACATGCGCATGTCAAAGGCAAAGGAGTGAAAAAGGGAGTAGTCTATCTCTATTATTCCTGAGAGTTTTGTTTCCCATACATGCAACCTTATGCTTGGTTGGTTTAGATGCCCAAGGGATGACTACTGTAATCGGAATTTGCAGTAAAACTTTCATTAAGAAAGAATCTGAAACTCCTTCCTAAGCATTTATTCCCCCTATGATATTACATCACCATGAGGAAAGGAGGGGCGCTGTGCTTGCTGGGGTGATTGGCCGTGATTGTCAAGGGGAAATTCTGTTAATAAAACACCATTGTCAAGAGACAAACATGTCAAGAAAGACAATGTGTGAAATCCAAGGATTGCACTTTGCTATCTCTTAGAAATCTCATTCCCCAAAATATCAGTCAACAGAAAATTGTGGCAATCCAATAAAGAAAGATCCACTAAGGATATGAACCTCATGTCAATCAAGCCCTCAGCCACAGCACCAAGAAGAAATTCCAACTAACTGAGAGGCTATCTGAGGGGCTGAGGAAGATGAAATGAGTGGTCATAGAAGAAGGCTGTGATTTGTTAAATCATTCCTTCCTAATAGCTACATAAGCGGTAATCAGAATGCATGTTTTGTTAATTCATTTAACCCCCTTTCTTCTCCCCATTACTTCATATAAAAATCACTGGTGATGCCAATATTTTCAGCTCCAGGTAGGAATTGAACTGTATTGATATTCTCTAAATCTCTCACTATATTAGTCCATTATCATGCTGCTATAAAGAATTACCCAAGAATGAGTAATTTATAAAGGAAATAGGTTTAATTGACTCACAGTTCCGCAGGGCTGGGGTGGCCTCAGGAAACTTACAATCATGGTCAAAGGGTAAGCAGGCACATGGTGGCAGGCAAGAGAGAGAGAGACAGAAGGAGAGAGAGAAGGAGAAAGAGAGAGAGGGAGAGAGTGTCAAGCACTTATAAAACCATCAGATCGCATGAGAACTCACCATCATGAGAATACATGGGGGAACCTGCCCCCGTGATCCAATCACCTCTCACCAGGTCCCTCCTCCTGATATGTGGGGATTATGGGGATTACAATTTGAGATGAGATTTGGATGGGAACACAGAGCCAAACCATATCACTCACCTTCAAAAACATTGTAGTTATCTGTGAAATAAGTGGAGTTTGAAATTACCTGGATGTAATATGTTAGCGTGAAGATCATATGTGAACCTGAAGCAACTGTAAGAGGTTCTATGGACAGTGCCTGGTTTATGGGCCATACCTGTTGCCCACAGGACACAGAGTCACCCTGCTACTTACTACTCCATGGCCTAGAACAAGTCAGCTTCTCTGAACCTTCGTTTTCCCATCTGTGAAACAAGTAAAGATGATAACTCAATTCTTGGAATTATTATAAGGCCCACATGATATAAAGTCTATTAAAAAATTAGAAAATATTCAAATAGTATAAAATTGTAAGTAGTTATTAATTTTTTATTGTCTTAAAAAATTATTATGCTCTAGATGGCTAACAGAAAGGTCTTATAAAATGCTCACCTTGGTGTGTGTGTAAAACAGTTCTAATAAGAAAAAAACAAAGAAAACAAAAAATAAAAACTAAACAAAACTTATGAACAGTAGTCGTCAACAGAAGAGATCATGCCCTTAGTGTAAATATCTAGAAATATGCCCTAATATCCCCCACCAGAGTAGTGTAATACCCAGAAATATGCCCTGATCTCCCCCATCAGAGCTTATCAGAGGCTTCTTAAAGCATTTTGGCCTGCCAGAGACCCTTCTTTTATGTTTAGCTGTTTCAAAAGATCCAGGTGGCAGTTTAAAGCATATTCTAGAGCTAAAGCAGAGCTTCCTTTTGTGCATGACCTCCTGAAAACTTGCAGCCTGCGTTACCCAGGAAACTGACCTGAACAGCATTTTCAACTATGGTATGTGGTTATCTCCAAAGTCAAAAAAGACCCAAGGAACATTGTGTCCTCTTTTGCACAGTGTTACAAGGTGAAGGTGAAACAAGTTCTCTCTGTATTTAGGAGGCTTATCCCAGTTTGTATTATACTCTGGATTCCAGACACGTCATTAATGTAGTAAAGTACTTGTCCTGCTGAGAGATGGTTGTAAGCCAAAATCTGACTGTCCTAATACCAACTGACCAATGATATCCAGTGATATTTTGGTGCCCAGCATTAGTGATAGTTCAGAGCCTGTGCCTAAGATAGTATTGGAATTTCCCTTTTACTGGTGCAATTACCCTGGTCAATAGCCACAGGGTGTTTGGCAATTAGATGTTTTAAAGAATATATAATTATTGATTTTAGAAATCTTTAATTTTATTAACAAGTTTGAAAATATATTTCTCCATAATTTTATAATCTTGTCCATCCATCTAAATCTCCGAATCTACTACTGTACACACACTTTAAATTACTAACTTAAAAAATTGTGGGGTCTTTTTGTTTACAGACATGGTCTCACACTGTTACCCATGCTGGAGTGCAGTGGCATGATCACTGCTCACTGCAGCCTCGACCTCTGGATTCAAGCAATCCTTCTGCCTCGCCCTTCCAAGCAGCTGAGATTGCAGGCATGAAACACCATGCCCAGCTAATTTTTAAAAATTTATTTTTTTAGGTACAGGATCTCACTATGTTGCTTAGTCTGGTTTAGAATTCCTGGGCTCAAGTGATCCTCCTGCCTCAGACTCCCAAAGGTCTGGGATTATAGGTGTGAGCTAGTGCACCTGACCCTAAATTACTAATTTGATTTAATGTTTTTAATTTCAATCTTTTCCTCTGAAACCTGGAATTATTTTGCATATTTGTTGTCCATATTATTCATTTTAGTATTTGAGTCTACACAATTTTACTATTCTCTCGGGTTTTTGTTGTTGTTGTTGTTGTTGTTGTTCCCAGGGTGATTCTTCTCTTTCATGTAGCTTACCTTTCTACATCACTCTGTTGACTTTTTGTCCTAGATTTTTCTTATGTCATGGTTTTCTGCTCCAGTTTACAGAGGTTCTGCCTCCTTGTATATTTTGAAAAGTCAAACTGTTTAATTCTCATTGAAATGCAATTATATTTCATAGATGAAATAATGTTCTTTTTAGTCATCATTGAATCACGTGATTTCTTTTCCAGATTGTATTTTTGCCAGTAGACAGTACGAGTGCTTCTCCTGGCATAATAAAGTGGTAGTCAGAAACTCTTCTCAGAGCTGCGTGGGGATGTCACCTTGATGTGTTTCTAGCTGGTATGACCACGGGGAGCTGTCCAGGGTACTGAATGTGTTTTCTTTTTTTAAATCTCTGACCTTGTATAGAGCATTGCATCTTCATGGAATTTATAAACCAATATCTAAATGATGCTATATGAGCTTATTGCTACTGTAGACGCATTGTCCCCCAGCCTCTCTCAGTGGAAATATATGTATATGTATGCATGTGAGCATGAACACACACATGCCCCTTTAAATCTAATTGCTTTTATTATCTCTGTCTATCTAGCTATCATCTATCTGTCTGTCTATCTAATAAAACAGGATATGAACACCATATAGTCTCTTTACGTAGTTCTACCTTCTTTCTTGTCAGAAAAAGCTAGCTCTCCTTTCCAATATATTGACTTATATGTTCAAACTCCTGTATGACCATTTACACCCACTTTATCCTGCTCCAATCCTGGATCTTGCAGACTGCTATTTCTGGTCACCACTGGGCAAGACTTGAAACCCGGTTTGGATTCCATCCTATTGGCTATTTACTTTGGTCCAACTAATTGCTTTTCATCTAAATGAATTGAGCAGGGAAGGGAGGAAGGGAGGGAGGGAGGAAGGGAAGGAGAGATGGAGCAAGGGAATGAAAGTTGGTCTATTAAGATGTTAACTAACCTTCAAAACCCAGCTCAGGGAAACCTTCCCTAGTCATTGTTGCTTTTGCTAATATCAGCAAGATCTTCCTCTATTGAGATCCCCAAATACTCACTGTCTACTGTATGAGATTTAGTACTGCTTGATGCATCTTAAATCACTGCTGTAGAAAATTAACTTGTATAGAATACCTACCTGTGTCAGGCTCTGTATTGGTGTTTTGAAATGTAATTTTTTTCATTCTACATCTCTAATCTTCAAAAATACCCATAAATTGTAAACATTCATAATTTTTAAAGCAGAACCTGAATCCTCATTTCACAGATGAAGAAACTTGAATGATTTGCCCAAATATACATGGTTTTAACAGGTAGGATAGAACAGATTATACAACAACAACTTGAAAACTTGCTTATATCTACAAAGGTATTAATACAATTCTCACTCATGCCACTTACTCTTTGCAAATCAACTGAAACTATTCCTTGTGTCATTTTCGTCGGGACCTGGGTAGACGGAGCAACGTCTGGAACATTGTGACAGAGGAGGAAGACAATGCAGATAAATGGTTGCTGGCTCCTAAAGCATTTGCCCAGGATTTACACAGTTTCCTAACATTTAGTCAAAGAAAGGGGTGTGGCCAAGTCTGATGTCCACAGGGTTGGGAAGTATAATTATTCTTCCAAGGGAAACAATACATATTTTTGAACAATATCACAATGAATCAAAATGGTAAATAAAATCTGGCATTTGAAATCAAGTATTTTTTTCTTTGTCTGCTTCTAATCAATGTGTATTTCACTATTTGATATTTATTTTTGTTATTTTTTAAATGTATACATGCCAACTATGTATGCTAACTAGACTGAAACAGTTTAAGTACAGGTTCTATGTTATTCTACTCTACAAATCTTTCCTAACACTATTGTCAATATCAGTTATTTCCTTCTCTGGCTTCTTATTCTTTAAGATCTATGATCCTTGCCTCTGTTGCCCTGAGCTCTGCAGTGAAACTCGAACATTATTCAATAGAACAAATACCCATCATCCCGGATCCATTGTCATTCTCCATATGCTATTTTTTTGTAGTCCAGCTCTACATACATACAAATATACACACAAGGTATAAACAGTTTAATTACTTTCCCATTTTTCTTTGAATGAATACTAAAATCCTTCCCATAGCCTACCAGGCCCTGAGTGATCTGGTGCTCTCCGTTTCTCCAGCCTCATACAATGCCTCCCCTGCTCAGCACCAGGGTCCCTGGACCTCAGTTCTGTACACTTGCTAGGCTCTCCTCATCACAGGGCCTCTGCATGGGATCCCCAATGCCTATTATGGCTTCTTCCCATATTCACCACCATCCATTCTCATAGCCTCCTATATTCTGCTTCCTAACACTTAGAATAGGTGAGGTTTTATGCTGATTTTGTGACCTTCTGTTTACTGCCACCCCAACTACATTGTCAGTTCAGTGTGGGCGACATCATGCCTATTTTTTCTCACCTTCTCATCACCAAAGTCCAGCACAGTGTCTGTCATGGTGTAGGCCAAAGTTAAGACTTACTGGATGAGTTAATAAAGCCTTTGCTGATTGCTGCTGTGAAGATACATTCTACCATTTCTGAGACCCTACTGATATCAAAACTGTTTATTTTAGACTACTGTGTTAGGCAGAGAAGTGGCCTCCCAAAGATGCCCAAGTCATAATGCACGGAACGTGTGGCTATGTCACCTTACATGCAAAAGAGTCTTGGGAGATGAGATTAAATTAAGGAACATGAGATGAGGAGATTATCCTGACATCACCATGAGTTTAATGTAATCAAAAGTCTCCTTCTAAGACAAAGAGAGGGGCAAGCGAGTGGGAGAGATTTGAATATGGTACATTGTCGGTTTTGAAAATGGAGGAAGAGACCATGAACCAAGGGACTCAGG